>NC_135808.1:116836702-117202212 GCF_964213995.1 Mustelus asterias
ATTCCCTTTAAACTTTTCTCCTTTCACCCTTAACCCATGCCCTCTGGTTTTTTTCTCCCCTAGCCTCAGCGGAAAAAGCCTGCTTGCATTCACTCTATCTATACCCATCAAAATCTTATACACCTCTATCAAATCTCCCCTCAATTTTCTACGCTCCAGGGAATAAAGTCCCAACCTATTCAATCTCTCTCTGTAACTCAGCTTCTCAAGTCCCGGCAACATCCTTGTGAACCTTCTCTGCACTCTTTCAATCTTACTTACATCCTTCCTGTAACTAGGTGACCAAAACTGTACACAATACTCCAAACTCGGCCTCACCAATGCCTTATATAACCTTACCATAACACTCCAACTTTTATACTCGATACTCCGATTTATAAAGGCCAATGTACCAAAGGCACTCTTTACGACCCTATCCACCTGTGACGTCACTTTTAGGGAATTCTGTACCTGTATTCCCAGATCCCTCTGTTCAACTGCACTCTTCAGAGTCCTACCATTTATCCTGTACGTTCTTCTTTGGTTTGTTCTTCCAAAGTGCAATATCTCACACTTGTCTGCGTTAAATTCCATTTGCCATTTTTCAGCCCATTTTTCGAGTTGGTCCAAATCCCTCTGCAAGCTTTGAAAACCTTCCTCATTGTCCACTACACCTCCAATCTTTGTATCATCAGCAAACTTGCTGATCCAATTGACCACATTATCATCCAGATCATTGATATAGATGACAAACAACAATGGACCCAACACCGATCCCTGCGGCACACCACTAGTCACAGGCCTCCACTCAGAGAAGCAATCCTCCACAACCACTCTCTGGCTTCTTCCATTGAGCCAGTGTCTTATCCAATTTACTACCTCCCCATGTATACCTAGCGACTGAACCTTCCTAACTAACCTCCCATGAGGGACCTTGTCAAAGGCCTTGCTGAAATCCAGGTAGACAATATCCACCGCCTTCCCTTCATCCACTTTCCTGGTAACCTCCTCGAAAAACTCTAATAGATTGGTCAAACATGACCTACCACGCACAAAGCCATGTTGACTCTCCCTAATAAGTCCCTGTCTATCCAAATATTTGTAGATCCTATCCCTTATCGCACCTTCCAATAACTTGCCCACCACCGACGTCAAACTTACTGGCCGATAATTTCCCGGATTTCTTTTGGAACCTTTTTTAAACAACGGAACAACATGAGCCACCCTCCAATCATCCGGCACCTCCCCCGTGAATACTGACATTTTAAATATGTCTGCCAGGGCCCCTGCAAGTTCAACACTAGCTTCCCTCAAGGTCCGTGGGAATACCCTGTCCGGTCCTGGGGATTTATCCACTCTGATTTGCCTCAAGACAGTGAGCACCTCCTCCTCTTTAATCTGTAAAGGTTCCATGGCCTCCCTACCAGTTTGCCCTATTTCCGTAGACCCCATGCCCGTTTCCTCAGTAAATACGGATGCAAAAAACCCATTTAGTATCTCCCCCATCTCTTTTGGTTCCATACACAGTCTACCACTCTGGTCTTCAAGAGGACCAATTTTATCCCTCACTATCCTTTTGCTCCTAACATACCTATAGAAGCTCTTTGGATTTTCCTTCACTCTGTCTGCCAAAGCAACCTCATGTCTTCTTTTAGCCCTCCTGATTTCCCTCTTAAGTAGCTTCTTGCACTTTTTATACTCCTCGAGCATCTGATGTGTTCCTTGCTGCCTGTACATTTCATACAACTCTCTCTTCCTCTTAATCAGTGTTACAATCTCCCTCGAGAACCAAGGTTCCTTATTCCTATTTACTTTGCCTTTAATCCTGACAGGAACATACAAACTCTGGATCAAGTCTGGATCATCAGAGCTCTGACGAAGGATCATCCAGACTCAACGTTGGCTCTATTCTCTCCACATAGGCTGTCAGACCTTTCCAGCATTTTCTGACATTACTGTTGCTGTATCTTCCACCACTATCAACATCCCAAGGACTTTTGACCAAAAACTAGTTTGGGCCTTCCATAAAAATAGTGTGGCTACAAGAGCAGGCCAAAGGCTGGGAATTCTGCAGCAAGTAACTGATTTAACTCCCCAACGCTTGCCCACCTTACATGAGGCACACAGCATGTATGTGATGGAATACTCCCCACTTTGCATATGTGCAGCTCCAACAATGCTCAAACTCAGCACCATCTAAGACAAAGAAGTCCACTTGATTGGCAGACATATGGGAAGACTAAACATCTGAAAACTCTCCTCCAAGCCAAACACCACCCAACTTGTAAATATACCTCCTTTCCTTCACTGTTGTTGGTCAAAATCCTGGAACTCCCTTGCTAACATAAACTGCATGTATGCCTGCAGCACACCTGGCCTCAAGAAGACAATTCAGGACCAACTTCTGAAGGGCAGTTAAGGATGGTCAATAAATACTGGCCTTGCCAATGACAAGTCTCAAGATCACATAAAAAGCTGCTCAAATGAGTTTGGCATCAGTCTTATTTGTTGATCGTCTACCTCATTTCTAACACCTCCTGATCTTGAATAATATGCAAAAGGGAGTGAAAATGATAAGCTCCAACTGGCTTCACATTGACCTCAGAAAGCTATGAACTTCATCCTCACAGCAAGGCTGATCATTTGTTCCTCTTTGGCACTGAATATATTGAGTGCTGAACTGTCAGTAATGCCAACTTTTAGATGAGATGCAAAACTGAGGTTATATTTGCTCAGGTGGATTTAAAAGATTGCTTTTTGGAACAGGGAGTTCTGATATACTGGTCAACATTAATTCCATCACTGAAGTAGATTTATAGTCACTTCATCTCCTTGCTCCTGTTGCTCTGTTTGCCGACAAGAGTGGTTACACCTGAAAGTAATTCACTGACTGCAAAGCACTTGGGGTGAATTTAATGCCCTCCCATGGTGAGCTTGGTGGTGGGGCAGCATTTAATCAGGTGGGGACTCTGCTGCCTTCTTGCCTCCACCATGATTAAGTCCAGAGCGAGACAGTCTGGTTGCTTTCCTCCACTTTAAGCTCTTCCTGTTCACAACTATCAATTAAGTCCCAAAAGTGGCCAATTTCTCCACTTAAGGGCCTTGTCTACTGTACTGGTATTAACCAGTTAATTGCAGTGTTAATGTGTAAGCCTTACTTGTGACTAATAAATTAACTTTAACCCAGTGGCAGGTCAGTGGCTTGCATTGCAGACAGTGCAACAAGCAATCCATGATATGTTTGTTCAGGGTTCCCCATGGGGGTCCTTCATTCAAAGACACCCATTGCCTGATCAACAGACTAGGCATTGAGAAGGTGGGAGTCCACTGAGAGCTACCTGCTGCCAAAATCCCCCCTCACCCACTTTCCACCACAACCCTGGCCCTGTGGTTTCCTTCCTGTCACTGTGCTCGGGGGGCCTCCTAGGTCAGAGGCCTCCTAAGAAAGGCAAAAAATCAAGATTACTTTGCTGGTTAATAGAATGATCCCTTTCTCTGAAATTATGTTGGATTTGCACTGAGGATGTAATTTTACAAATCGCTCACCAAAATTTGCTCTCCATGGAAGTTAATGGGGGAAAATCTTCGGGACCATTTTGAATTCCTGGCATGTGCTCCAAATCCTTGCGTCTTTCAGATGATTGTGGGTTCAAGCATCATTCAGGATATTAGTACAATATCTGGTTGCCGTTCAAAATTGCAAAACTGAGGAAGTGCTATATTTTTGGATGTGCTATTTTTCAGATGTGATCTTAATCCAGCACCTGCTAGCAGATTGAAATTTTAATGATGCCGTGAAACTATTTGGCTTTGTCAATTTTTTCTCCCTCAGCCAAACATGGTCACTCATCTTAATGCAATCTTTGTGTATGCAAAATGACTGCTTTGTTTGTCTACATAACACTCACCACTTCAATATATTTATGCAAATGTGTTTCTGAGTTACTTGAAGCAAGACTTATTTTTAAAAATTGCAATTATTAATTTAATGACAATCTTCGCACATTAATGTAAATTAATTTTTTAATCCTTGCATTCTTTGACATAACCTTAGCTTCTCAATAAAGAAGCATTACTATTCATTAATTCACCACTCTAATGAGCTTGACCATCTCTGTAGCTGTCCAATGCATCATTACTCTAACATATGCTTATTTCATGCTTCCTCCTGCATAACAAATATAGATTTATTGAGAATTTCAGAACTGGTCTATCTCTTAACAAATTGTAAAACAATAAAAATATAAAGGTATTGGTTAGCTGTACTCACCACTATCAATCCTCAGAAAACCCAAATAACAAGCTTCCTTTACACAGCATGGGCTGTGATTCTGGTTGATTGTCTTTATCACTTCACAATACATCGCTAAGGCGTCTATCTATCAAAATTACTATTTCTCTGAAGTGTCTTTAAGAACAAAGGATTGTGGAATTGAAATGGTTGTCACTGCATAAAAGACTAAATAGAATAATTGTGGTCTTGTTATAAATAAATGTTGCAGCTAATCAACAAACAGTTTATTGGTTCGTGCACACTTCTAAAGCACCACAGTATATCTATTGTATCAGTTGGCATCCTTTTACAATTACAATGTCATTTTAGTAAGATTCCAGTTCTTTTCTGCTTGTTGCTAAGTGACAACACAGTACATTTAACTGCAGTAGAATAGACCGAAACGATTTTTGACATTTTCTAATTCAAGAACGTTTTTATCTTTTTTACCTCAGCATGGTTTAACATATTTTTGGTTAGTATACTATGAATTTTAAATACATTCTTCATTGAAGACGTATCTTAATGATATATTGTATAAGGCCCACTTGCTGTACAGTATCCTTAATGGATTTGCAAGTCAAGTTTCTAAAAACTAATGGTTTGGATTTTCCTCTAATCCAGCTCAAAACTGGGTAGTAAGGCCTCCACTATCTCCACTTTACCATCTTGACTGTCATTTACCCCCCTCCCCCCAACTCCACAAATATGACCAGTGGCCAATCATTCCTTGTCCTCTAAGAAGCTGGTGGATTTCCCTCCTTGGCGGGGTGGGGGGTGGCGGCGGGGGTCTGCCCGTCCAAACCCAGATGCAATTTCACACTTGGGCAGGCAGTGCTTTGGGGGGTAAAGCTACACTTCACCCCTTGAGGCCTTTAAGTGGCCACTTAATGACCATTTAAGAACCTTATCCAATCCAGCCTCAATTTGGATTGAGATGCAGGAACGGTGGGAGGGTGACATTTGCACTTTACCCATCATGGGCGGAAAGGGCCACACTCTGAAAGCCCCTCAGAGTTGGGGCAGCTTCCCCCCTGGGATGTTGGAGCTTCTGGGCGTTTCTTCCCTTGGCCTAACCCATGTTGCCACAATCGCCCCCCTCCGCCTCTCTGACACCCTAGTTGTCCCCTACCCTCCTGCCCCCAGGACCCCAATCTGACTGGCTGACAGCTTTCACAGGTGGGATTGCCTTCCAAAGTCTGACAGAAACCCCACCCACTGTCAACATCCAAGTGAGCATCAAATGACAGTGGGCCTTAGAGAGTCATGATGTGGAGATGCCGGCGTTGGACTGGGGTAAACACAGTAAGAAGTTTAACAACACCAGGTTAAAGTCCAACAGGTTTATTTGGTCACACAAAAAAGCTTGTGTGGCTTTTGCTACCAAATAAACCTGTTGGACTTTAACCTGGTGTTGTTAAACTTCTTACTTAGAGAGTCGGCAGCTATGCATTAGGCGCTGACTCTCAGGATGGCAGGCGCCAATCACTTGCCATCGTTAAAATTGTGCCCATCTAAATGAACCAGCTTCCTTCATTGAGTCTAAAAATGTCATGGTACATATTTGATATGTAACAGTCAACAAAGGCATTAATAGGCATTATTACAATAAAAGCCCTTGGGCTATTAAAAAGCAAAATACCTTTTCAAGTTCATAGAATCAAGGCACGTAACAGTGAACATTGCTAAATGAGATTATACTTACAAACAAATAAGTTGTAACACATGTACAACTTTTGCGTAATTGGGTCAATCTTGGCTTTATTTCATGACATTATTAAATGTTGTGAGGGTTCCTGTTTCTACCACCCTTTTAGGAAGTTTGTTCCAGATTCCCACCACCCTCAGGGTAAAAAAGATTTTCCTTAAATCTCCTCTAAATCTGCCTCTAATCTTAAATCTATGCCCCCTAGTTATTGACCTCCCCCACAAAAGGGGAATAGATAGCTACCCTATCTATGTCCCTCGTAATTTTGTGATGAGTCAACTGACTTTCTTCCATTCTTCTCATTTTCTGAAAAACAGGAAGTCAGTGACAAACTACTATTACGCACCATCTAATGGAAGGTTAAAGAGTAACAATAATAGGTCTGGAGTGGGGAAAGTGGGGGTAAGGCAGCCCAGTGAGATCTGCTTGAGAACAAATCAGAAGAATTTCATATCCGTCAAGGAAATTACACTTTATATTAAACAGAAATACTTCTCTTCACAAAGAAACATTCACTTTTAATTTGATTTATTATTTATCACACGTATTGGCATACAGTGAAAAGTATTGTTTCTTGCGCATTATACAGACAAAGATACCATACATAGAGAAGGAAAGGAGAGGGTGCAGAACATAGTGTTACAGTCATATCTAGGGTGTAGAAAAAGATCAATTTAATGCAAGGTAGGTCCATTCAAAAGTCTGATGGCAGCAGGGAAGAAGCTGTTCCTGAATTGGTTGGTACGTGACCTCAGACTTTTGTATCTTTTTTCCAACGAAAGAAGGTGGAAGAGGGCATATCCAGGGTGCTTGGGGTCCTTAATTTTGCTGGCTGCTTTTCCGAGGCAGCAGGAAGTATAGACAGTGTCAATGGGTGGGAGGCTGGTTTGAGCATTGGGCATCATTCATGACCCTTTGTAGTTTCACCTCAGAGATTTGAAATCTGTCATCTTGAAGAGAATTATTTAACAGATTATTAATTTTAAATATTCCTAAATAACTAACAGCATGTTTCTCCATCTGTACTAATAGTCATATAATGCAAGAGTGCCTAAAAGCAGTATTTTGTGCAATATGTGAATTAGGGTAGTGCATATTTTGATCAGTAATTCAGTTCAATTTGAAAATATCAATCCCTGATTCACCTGCATTCTAGGGGGAAAAAAACACAAACTTGATTTCTAGGAAGACACTTACCTTTCATTTTCTGAAATCATAGAAACCCTACAGTACAGAAAGAGGCCATTCAGCCTATTGAGTCTGCACTGACCACATTCCCACCCAGGCCCTACACCCATATCCCTACATATTTACCCACTAATTCCTTTAACCTACACATCTCAGGACACGCAGGGCAATTTTTTTTTTAAGCATAGCCAATCAACCTAACCCGCACAACTTTGGACTGTGGGAGGAAACCGGAGCACCCGGAGGGATCCCACACAGACACGAGGAGAACGTGCAAACTTCACACAGACAGTGACCCAAGCCGGGAATCGAACCCAGATCCCTGGAGCTGTGAAGCAGCAGTGCTAACCACTGTGCTACCATGCCAAGTTGAAACCACTAGATGCAAATGAAACAGAAACCAGCTTCTTTCCTTCATTGAGTAAAAAAAATGTCATGGTGCATATCTAATATGTAACAGTCAACAAGGAGGCATTAAAAGGCATTATTACAATAAAAGCCCTCAGGCTGTCGTTAAAAAGCAAAATACCTTTTTCATTGCTAAATGAGATTATACTTACAAACAAATAAAATAAGTTGTAACACATGTACAACTTCAGTGTAATTGGGTCAATCTTGGCTTTATTTCATGACATTAATTTTCTTCAGTTCATTTTATTTGATATTTACTCAGTTCACTTAAAAAAGTTAAATATTTAGTGGGATATTTTCAGTACTGCATTTTCATTAAATGCTTCAGTAGATTATAATATTCAAATGCTTTTTTGACATAGAAACTCGAAGCAGGAGGAGGCCATTTGGCCCTTCAAGCCTGCTCCGCCATTCATCTTGATCATGGCTGATCATCGAATCCTGATCCCCCCTTCCTCCCCTATCCATTGATCCCTTTCGCCTCAAAAGCTTATATCCAATTTTTTTTGTTGAAATCAGACAATGTTTTGGCCTCAACTAGATTCTGTGGTAGTGAATTCCACACATTTACCACCCTCCGGGTGAAGAAATTTCTCCTCACCTCAGTTCTAAAAGGTTTACCCCTTATCAAACTATCACCCCTATTTCTGGACTCTCCCACCATTGGGAACATTCTGCATCTACCCTGTCTAACCCTGTTAGAATTTTATAAGTTTCTATGAGATCCCCTCTCACTCTTCTCAACTCCAGTGAATATAATCCTAACTGATTTAGCCTCTCCTCATATGACAGACCTGTCAATCCCAGGAATCAGCCTGGCAACGCAGGTCCAAATGTGCAAAGATAAATATGCAATTCTTTTATTTTTGTAATGTCTCCTAACCACTAGATGTTGCTGTTGTATAGGCTTGCCTTACCTAACATCTGTTTTTCGAAATATGCTATAAACTGCGACTCTTCAAACTGGGCCAATGAAAAGCAATTAATATTTTTTAATACAATTCTCTCATATTTTTGGACTGTACGCACATAAGCAAAGAAAACTTTATTCGAATTTATTGAAGTATTAGTATAAAATATTTGTTCAGTATGATTCAGTGAGGATAAGGCATCGCTGTAGGAATGCTGAAGAAACAGAACGGCTTCATATTTATTGAAAGTGGAGAAGTCTTACTAATGAAAAAATTCCTCCAAGTAGCAAGCAATATATTTACAGATTGGCACCAAACAAATAATTATGAATATATTTATCAGCTGTAATTAGTGTAATGATGGATTAGTACAAAAATACATTTGAAACCTAAGGATCACACAAGTCTGTTGCCAGTTTAATGGTTTCCCTTAAAGAACACCAAACAACAAGCAACAAAAAAACAAAATTTCTCTGTGTGAATGGAAAAAATAAAAAGAAAAGAATAAAATGTAATTGTTTCACAGGCATAATAATAATTCAGATTGTTGTTCACTCATGACACTGTTAAGTACAGAAACTATAAGAATCTAATGCCGATATTTATTGAATCTTTTACTTGATCATAGAATCCCTACAGTACAGAAAGAGGTCATTTGGCCCATCGAGTCTGCACCGACAACAATCCCACCCAGACCCTATTCCTGTAACCCCACATATTTACCCCGCCAATCCCTCTAACCTATGCATCCCAGGACACTAAGGGGCAATTTAGCATGACCAATGCACCTAACCCGCACATCTTTGGACTGTGGGAGGAAACCGGAGCACCCAGAGGAAACCCATGCAGACACGGGGAGAACGTGCAAACTCCACACAGTCACCCAAGCTGGGAATCGAACCTGGGTTCCTGGCACTGTGAGGCAACAGTGCTAACCACTGTGCCCAATGATCTGTCTGAATTTCTGAATTATATTCTGTCAATTATAAAAATAATCGTATGACCAGCATAATGTGAATATAATGGCTGGAATTCTCCAGCCATTCATGCCCCACCACTGCTGCCAGCGAGAATAGAGAATTTGGCCCTGAGACAAATCTCCAATCACTGCAGTGGGATTGGAGAATTCCAGCCACGGGCGAGGTCGAAAAATCCAACCCAATGATACGTACCAGAAAGAAACAAAGGAATCAAAAGAAACACTCACATTTATTGAACTTTCCATTTTTCTTTTGTTGAGAAAAAAAGATAAGCTTTCAAAGCCTTTCAACTTCCACTCATCAGGATAGCTGACCAGAATGTTCCAATTGTAACAGGAGAACAATTAACTGTTCCATGCTGTATTCTCCATGCCTCCACCAACCAAAGTCCACTCGCCAACCAATCAGCACTGTCTTTCATAGGGCGGCACGGTAGCACAGTGGTTAGCACTGCTGCTTCACAGCTCCAGGGTCCTGGGTTCGATTCCCGGCTCGGGTCACTGTCTGTGTGGAGTTTGCACATTCTCCTCGTGTCTGCGTGGGTTTCCTCCGGGTGCTCCGGTTTCCTCCCACAGTCCAAAGATGTGCAGGTTAGGTTGATTGGCCAGGTTTAAAAATTGCCCCTTAGAGTCCTGGGATGCGTAGGTTAGAGGGATTAGCGGGTAAAAAATATGTGGGGATAGGGCCTGGGTGGGATTGTGGTCGGTGCAGACTCGATGGGCCGAATGGCCTCCTTCTGCACTGTAGGGTTTCTATGATTCTATGATTCTTTCATGCAGTACAAGCAGGAGACCTCAGTTCATCAATAGGTTTGCTCTAAATCAGTCAACAGGAAATGTGCAACAGCAGCCTCGACTAACTCTTGGATTTTCTTCCTTTCCATTTAGGAAAGCGACACAGTGGCACAATGGTTAGTACTGCTGCTTCACAACACTGGGGACCAGAGTTCAATTCTGGCCTTAGGTGACTGGCTGTGTGGAGTTTGCACATTCTGTTGTGTCTGCGTGGGTTTCCTCTGGGTGAACAAAAAGAACAAAGAACAATACAGCACAGGAAGTGGCCCTTCGGCCCTCCAAGCCCGTGCCACTCCCTGGTCCAAACTAGACCATTCTTTTGTATCCCTCCATTCCCACTCCGTTCATGTGGCTATCTAGATAAGTCTTAAACGTTACCAGTGTGTCCGCCTTCACCACCTTGCCCGACAGCGCATTCCAGGCCCCCACCACCCTCTGTGTAAAATACGTCCTTCTGATATCCATGTTAAACCTCTCCCCTGCTCCTCACCTTGAACCTATGACCTCTCGTGAACGTCACCACCGACCTGGGAAAAAGCTTCCCACCGTTCACCCTATCTATGCCTTTCATAATTTTATACACCTCTATTAGGTCACCCCTCATCCTCCGTCTTTCCAGTGAGAACAACCCCAGTTTACCCAATCTCTCCTCATAACTAAGCCCTTCCATACCAGGCAACATCCTGGTAAACCTCCTCTGCACTCTCTCTAAAGCCTCCACGTCCTTCTGGTAGTGTGGCAACCAGAACTGGGTGCAGTATTCCAAATGCGGCCGAACCAACGTTCTATACAACTGCAACATCAGACCCCAACTTTTATACTCTATGCCCTGTCCTATAATGGCAAGCATGCCATATGCCTTCTTCACTACCTTCTCTACCTGTGACGTCACCTTCAAGGATCTGTGGAATTGCACACCCAGGTCTCTCTGCATATCTACACCCTTTATGGTTCTGCCATTTATCGTATAGCTCCCCCCTACATTAGTTCTACCAAAATGCATCACTTCGCATTTATCTGAATTGAACTCCATCTGCCATTTCTTTGCCCAAATTTCCAGCCTATCTATATCCTTCTGTAGCCTCTGACAATGTTCCTCTCTATCTGCAAGTCCAGCCATTTTCGTGTCGTCCACAAACTTACTGATCACCCCAGTTACACCTTCTTCCAGATCGTTTATATAAATCACAAACAGCAGAGGTCCCAATACAGAGCCCTGCGGAACACCACTAGTTACAGGCATCCAGCCGGAAAAAGACCCTTCCACTACCACCCTCTGTCTTCTGTGACCAAGCCAATTCTCCACCCATCTAGCCACCTCCCCCTTTATCCCATGAGATCCAACCTTTTGAACCAACCTAACATGAGGGACTTTGTCAAACGCTTTACTAAAGTCCATATAGGCGACATCCACGGCCCTTCCCTCGCCAACCATTCTAGTCACTTCTTCAAAAAACTCCACCAGATTAGTGAGGCATGACCTCCCTCTCACAAAACCATGCTGACTATCGTTAATGAGTTTATTCCTTTCTAAATGCGCATACATCCTATCTCTAAGAATCCTCTCCAACAACTTCCCTACCATGGATGTCAAGCTCACCGGCCTATAATTTCCTGGGTTATCCTTCCTACCCTTCTTAAATAATGGGACCACATTAGCTATCCTCCAATCCTCTGGGACCTCACCTGTGTCCAGTGACGAGACAAAGATTTGCTCCGGTTTCCTCGCACAGTCCAAAGATATGCAGGTTAGGTGGATTGGCCATGCTAAGTTGTCCTTTAGTGTCCAAAGATATGTAGGTTAGGTGGATTAGCCATGGTAAATATGTGGGATTATGAGGATAGGGTGGAGGGGAGGGCTTAGGTGGGATGCTCTTTTGGAAGGTCAGTGCAGTCTCAATGGGCCAGATGATCTCTTTCTGCACTGTAGGGATTCTATTTTTCTATTCTATTCTGTTTCATATACCCAATCTTTGTGTAATGGCTTCAACGAGATGTGATTCCCAAGCCTCAGAGTTTTCTGATCAGTTATATAATGGTGTCACAAGTTTCATTTGCATGCACTAGTCTCTTAGCTTCATCAGTCATCAGGGAACCCAGCTAGTCTATGATCAGAAGTCTACCCTAACCACCAGCTAAACAATGTTAAGACCGAACAATACAATTATGTAATGAGATACATTGATTTCCTCCTGTTCCTATACAATGCATCGAATATATATGATGTTACAAATACTCTAGGTTGGCAGATTTGCTATCCTTAAACTAATTGCAATTCTACTGCCTCTGTTGCAGGTTGTATGTGCTTATACATAGCACTCAGCCTCCCATTCTCCCTGTCTACCAAGTGTGAGAGATAGCTCTCTGATTTTCTTCCTGTCTCAGTCTGTCTCCAAAGAAGAGAGAAGATCACAAAGATGACCCTCCCGCAAATCTGTCTGCCAAGGTTTGATCTGCCGAGACGACACTAAAAGTCAGCACCTTGAGTTGATATGGGTACTGATGGTACCTATCTGCATGTTTTAGCCAAGCCCCTACCAAGTACAATGATTGAAATTGACATGAACTACTGTGGAATGCACATAACTTACCATTGTCTCAAAGCTGATGTTACATGCAAAAGTACACAAGCTGACAGCTGTTGTGTCTGCAGCCCCACCCAGGAACAAACACTCTCAGCCCTTTTGTAAGCTGCATGTGCTCCCTGAAGCATGATGACAAAAACCCTTCCCACAGAGGAAAATATTCTTATATGTTACACAGAAGCTGTCATTCCTGAACCACAGACGTTTCATCAGTCACATGATGGACATTTATCTTCAATGCTGCATAAGAGCAAAATCTACCATTGTGAGTCACAATGCAGAGCAGGTGTCTAAGTGTCATTTTTATAATACTGTTTTCAAGCTTCTTTGCAGGGCTGCTTTGAAGTTCTCAACTATACTCAGTGGGAATCTCAGCGAGTAACACCTGTAAAATTATTTGCATGAAAATCACTTTTGGACCACAGTACAAAATGATCGGTATAACTAATTTGTACCAATGAGTGCAGATTGTAATACAAAAGGATGTCGAAAATTATAATCTCTGTATTATGTTTGCAAGATCATTAAAATGATGTTCTACATATTTTAAAATACTGTTAACAATCATTAAAAGCGCATTTTATTTCTTCCGGATCCACACCTTGTATAAAACATAATCCCAAGGATTTACAAAAAATGTCTCCATGCTTGTGAAAAAGCTGACTTTAGTTGTGCCTTCAGCATGCCAGGACCACTAATTGACTTGTGCACTTACAAACCAATATTATCTTTTTAGACATAGATTATTGAGATTATTTTCTTTAACTGGATTTATTGTTAATTAATTCAGCATGCACACAATTAAATGCCAATTTCTTTGATTAAAATAATTCACCCCAACCATTGTTTATGGTTAATAACTTCAATAGAAGAAAATGAGATCGGAGAACAAATAATTATTAGTTTATCGACCAATTCAGTATTCCAGTGATTAATAAAAAAGGCCTTTGCTGACACTCATAATTGAAATCCATGTAAAATAAAATGATATCAAACACTCAAAAAAATTTAAGTTTATTTATTAGTGTCACAGGTAGGCTTACATTAACTCTGCAATGCAGTTACTGTGAAAATCCCCCAGTCGCCACACTCTGGCCGCCTGTTCGGGTACACTGAGGGAGAATTTAGCATGGCCAATGCACCTAACCAGCACGTCTTTTGGACTGTGGGAGGAAAGGGGAGCACCTGGAGGAAACCCGAGCAGACAATGCAGACTCCGAACAAGACAGCGACCCAAGCCGGGAATCAAACTCAGGTCCCTGGTGCTGTGAGGCAGCAGTGCTAACCACTGTGCCACCGGACCGCATAATAGACTTTATTTATCACATGCAGAATCACCTTACTGTATAAATCACCAATCATTTAACACAACTGATCGCATGGAGCTTGTCATGCAACTTGGCAAAATATTCCATGAAAATATTCCATAGATTCAAATTCTCTTTCCAGGTACTGACTACAAAAACAAACAAAAAGAATCAACTTTCTGCATGTATAACTGATCGCGATTAATTCACTCGGGAGGCTGGATCGTACCCGGGAAATAAAGGCTTTTATTAGCAACAAGAATGGAGCATACTGCTTAACAATACAATCCCAGACTAAAGGGTCACTAGGAAGTGCAGTGACCTTTATACTCCTATAGGAAGGCGGAGCCAACCGGAGTGTACCACAGAACAATACCAACAGGTGGAACACCCCAACCCTAACCCCAACAGTAACAAGAGTAACATATGTGCAAGTACCCATAGTGATAACCATCTATGGTTCAGTACCCATAGTGGTAACCATCTATGATTCACCACAATAACTAACTTAATAAAATAAAGTCAATGGTCAGATTTTCCGTTATCGTCAGATGGGTTTGGTGCAGACAATATTGTGAGAAGGCCAAAATCACATTTTACATTGGTGTGGAAGCTTTCCATGATCGTCCCCTCCTCCCATCAGCAGGCAGCATTTCCCACCATTCAACACCGGGGACCTAATTCTTATACATTTGCATCTCATTATTAGGCCCATATGTTGGAATCATTCCCACATTAAGTAATCCATCCACGGCGGCATGATGTCAGAATGGTACGAATCATGACTGGCTTCAAAGTGCATGCACCTGGTGAGCACTCCGCTGAGGGAGCTCAGAGGTGAGTGCAGCCACCATGGAGCGGCTTCACATATTAAGTGGGCTGACCCAGTGATACCAGCTCTAACTGCGGCAACCAACCTTTGACTTGTGGCAATCGGCCTTAGACTCAACTCATTCAAAGATGTGCGAGTTAGGTTGGTTGGCCATGATAAATTGCTCCTTAGTGTTAAGGGGGATGTCAGGGGGGTTAGCACGGTAAATGTGTGGGGCTGCGGGGATAGGGCTTGGGTGGGATTTTTGTCGGTGCAGGCTCAATAGGCCGAATGGCCTCCTGCACTGTAAGTGATTCTATGATTCTATGAGTGGGATAACATTGGAGCAAGACTAGGATAACAATGGAATGGTGCAGGGGGCTCAGTCGGGGGAGATCAGGAGGAAGACTCCAACATACTGGGAGCCTAGCTGAGAGAGACGGAGGGGTCGAGGGCTTGGGGAGACCAGGGGAGTTGTCTCTGTGATAAGGCTCCTGTTCTGCAGATGCAGTGGTTGCCCATAGTCCCTACGTTTCAAGAGGATGATGACCCCTTGCAGTGGGGACAATGCATAGATCCTCACAGAGCTTCTATGAGTGTCTGACTTCTGTCTGGCTGATGGCAGCTCATTTGCTCTCAATGACTAGGGCCATATCATGGCAATGCAGCGGGGAAAGTTTAATCTCTTCTGATCCTATGGCATCCCTCATGAGCTGCACTGTTGAGGATCAGTGTCACTGAAAGCAGAAGGAGATGGGGTGAGGGCTGCCGGCTGCAGCTCAAAGGTGCAGAGAGAACACATTGACAATGACTGAAATGAGTGAGGCGAGCCCTGAAAATTGTGGGAAACATTCTCATTCTCTACGAGATACAGGCATGGCTGATGTGTTCAGTCACTGTGAAGGGATGCCACCAATGTTCAGGAAATCTTGCAGGAAGTACATGGGGGAAGCCCTGGACTGGGAACACTGCCCTTCTCTGGTACAGGAATCCAGTTTTCAGGTCAGGATTACAGGAATACAGTTCATTAGAACAAGGAGCCATAGAAATGGTGCAATAAATGAGAGCATATTTATAGAGGTGTACACTATCTACAAGTGCTTAACACCCATGCCCACACTGTGCAACTGGAGCTTCTTAACCTTTCTAACCCTGCCGCTACACAGGGTGCATTCCCAACATCCATAGCAGAGGTGGAAGTAGCACAGTGGCACAATGGTTAGCTTTGCTGCCTCACAGCACCAGGGACATGGGTTTGATTCCCGTCTTGGGTCACTGTCTGTGCGGAGTCTGCACGTACTCCTCGTGTCTGCATTGGTTTCCTCCGGATGTTCCGGTTTCCTCCCACAGTCCGAAAGACATGCTGGTCAGGTGCATTGGCCATTCTAAAATTCTCCCCCAGCCTGTCTTTAGGGCCCTGCTGTATGGCAGTGCCACCCTCCTGAACCTGTGGAATTGGAGCTGACAGGATCATAGGAAGAAGGGATTCAGGCGGGTGCGACACTCCCAGAGCCACCTGGGTGGATGGCTTCAGGGTGTGCACCAACTGGTCACCCTCCTTGTGGGCACCCATAGGCCCCTAGTTTCCACCTTGGGATAGAGGGGCAGCTGGAGTGAGTTTGAGAAGCCCCACCATTGGCACTTATGGATCGTCAGAATGTACTTGCACCATGGAATACATGTCCTGCGACAGTGCAGGAAAAAAGTCTTGCACCGCGGTCTCCATGGCGGTCACCACCCTACTTGCATTAAGCTCGTTGCATTGGCGTGTCGGCACAATTACCTCAGACGTAAGATGGACGGACCTTTCAATCTGAGGAGTGTACCAGATATCCTTCCCGATTTTCCCATGTTTGCCTTTGGAGCTCAGCAACTGAGGCTTGGCCGAGTCCAGAGGCACGTCATCCGACTGGGACTTAGCTGATTCCTGATCTTCGAGTGACAGCATCCTAGGAAATCTTCTGCCTGCTGTGGATCTGGAAGTATGATGTACTCACCCTGAAGATGCTCTAAAACTAGGTCCTAGCAAGGTATCTATCTCTGTGCTGGTGCAGGGTATGGGTGAGCGCTATGATAGGTCTTCAATGTCAGGATCTGTACATTCCTCTTCTACACTGCTCTTGGGGCTGGAGTCATGGATGTAGCTGGTGGACTCCCTGGGCTGTTTTCCAGATGTGGCTGTGATAGAAAGGAGGGGTCCTTAGTTAAGGCAGGGGCCTTTAGAAACAGGAGACATGACTCACAGCATTGTTGTCTGATGGATGATGCAGTGCTGCTTTCTCACTTGGTTTATTACCGCCGATCTCACCCTCAGCTAAGGAGTGGTCGGTGTCTTCCCTGGCCAGCTGGGTGGCGCTATCCTCGAAGTCCATGAGGACTTTAAGCTCTGTCATCACTCTGCCCATCTGGAGTCTCTCCTTTTTGTTCTGAGCTAGCTTTAAATGCATGAATACAGATGGAGAGGATGTAAGCAGGATGCATGCCAGGGCAATGATAAGGATGTCTGGCATATAAGGATGGTGAGTGGGTTCAGTGAGGTGATGAGGAGAAGACCCACAGTGGAGATGAAGATGTGAGAGAGTGAATGGTGGTATTCTTTGAGCTGCCAGTGAGAGATCCGTGTGCATGTGTGATGGGTGTATGAGTTGAGTGTGATGAGAAGAGTGGCTTACCCTGGGTGAACAGAGGAGGTCATTCATCCTCTTCCTGCACTGGATGGCTGTCCACTCCTGGCAGTGCCTCCCATGCTGGGTTGGTGACCTCGCTGGCTGATTTTCTTCCTGTGCTCAGGTAGAGGACATCACATCAAGCCTCTACTACATGCAAGAGTCTCTCCAGGGAGGCATCTGGGAACATGAGGCTGGATTTCCCAGCAGCCATTACTTTCCGGTGACATACAGGTTGTAGATATGCCCTGGGACGGCCTTTAAAAGTGACGCCCTGATGACTGCAGCGCTGAGGTGATGGCAGGGCCAATGAATCAGAGGCTGCCCTGCCAGTGATATAGCTTGGAACCCAAGGATGAAAATTCTTGGCACTAAATGCCACACTGTATGGCAAGAAAGGCCACTATTGCCTTTGGCGGGCTCAATGCTGCTTTTCCCACCAGCCACCAGTGATTTCTGGTAAAGTCTTGCCCAATATAGAAACATAGAAACATAGAAAAACTACAGCACAAACAGGCCCTTCGGCCCACAAGTTGTGCCGAACACATCCCTACCTTCTAGACCTACCTATAACCCTCCATCCTATTAAGCTCCATGTACTCATCCAGGAGTCTCTTAAAAGTAGAGTTCATACACAGGGTGGCACATATTTTCTCTAAATTCTATCTTCACTGATTCAACATTTTAACTGAGGTGTTTGCCAATTTAGAAGTCTTTTTAGATTACGATTCTGTGCTGTACTGTGGCGGCACGGTAGCACAGTGGTTAGCACTGCTGCTTCACAGCGCCAAGGATTCCCGGCTTGGGTCACTGTCTGTGTGGAGTCTGCACATTCTTCCCGTGTCTGCATGGGTTTCCTCCCACAGTCCAGTGCCTGTTCGGTTCAATGCATTGAACCAAACAGGCACTGGACTGTGGCGACTAGGGGAATTTCACAGTGACTTCATTGCAGTGGCAATGTAAGTCTTACTTGTGACTAACAAATAAATTTTGTTTGAGGTTACAATCCACATGAAAGTCAAATTAGTTAGGTTTTTGCCAAGTATAGCATGAAAATTCCCTTGGAAAAAAATAAAACAATTCAGCAATGGTGGTTTAAAATCCTTTAAGACTAAATACATGACTTGAAATATTTACATGCATGGAATTTGAAACAGGTCAGATTTGTGAAGACAGTGCAGTTCCTTGGAATACTGTACACAATTTATTAGAAGGAAAGCAATAAGCTAAGTTGATTGTCACCATAAACATTTTAGTGCGTTTCATTACAAGTGTAACTTAAAATTGAATTCCAATTGCTGAATTTCAGTTGCAAACTAAATAATACATGCACATTACAAATAGCAATCACAATGCAAAAAGGAACAATTGATCCATACTGCAGTACCACCCTTTCTCCCTGAAATTCACATATCTGATTTTGTCCTGCATTCTCAGTGATATCGCATTTTCACACATTGGATGCCTCTTAGCCTGCATCAAGGGTCAAATTGAAGCAAATCTGTTGGATTTCCGATACCGCCGGTTCCTAATGGTTGCGTGGCAGAGCAGAATCCTGTTAAGAGGGGAGAATGACATCCTTTGTTGCTGATTCAATTCCGGCTCGAAGGAAGCCCAATTTACACTTTTTTGGGGCGGCATGGTGGCACAGTGGTTAGCACTGCTGCCTCACAGCGCCAGGGACCTGGGTTCAATTCTGGCCTCGGGTCACTGTCTGTGTGGAGTTTGCACGTTCTCCCTGTGTCTGCGTGGGTTTTTCTCCGGGTGCTCCAATTTCCTCCCACAGTTTAAAGATGTGCAGGTTAGGTTGATTGGCCATGATAAATTGACCCTAGTGCCAGGAGGTTAGCAGGGTAAATATGTGGGGTTACGGAAATAGGGCCTGGGTGGGATTGTGGTCGGTGCAGACTCGATGGGCTGAATGGGCTCCTTCTGCACTGTCGGGATTCTATGAGTTCAGCTGGGAAATCTCCAGGGTGAAGGAAGAATACAATAAAGTGACAAATATTCCCGAAGAGGTGATGTTCTTGTCATTACCCAGTTTAGGAGGGACAGGGTACATTATAAACACCTCACCTACAATATCCTCTTCAAGTTCATCTCTACCTTGAGATTTTACCCACTGCAAGGTTCAAATTTTACTTTGAGGTGGTAGAGATTGATACTTTCTGCTCCTAAGCGGTTGCTACTTTTAGTGTTGGAAATAATGATTACTGTTAATAATTTTGTTTGGCTTTATCATTTGATTGTCCTCAAATTTATGTGCAGTCATGTGTAGGAAGAGGTACATGACTTAGCAAACAACATCTTTGGCCACATGATAAATTTGGAGCTGTTTGTTTGCGCAAGAATAGAGAACGAATGTAGTATTTACAGGTCGTTTCAGATATAAGTCTTGGTATAAAATGGTACTATTATTCCAATTAGATGTAAATATTCCCCTCTCTACTGGCTGCGGAGGTCCTGAATGAAATGAATTGGGTGATAGCTAGTATTATACACTTTAAAGCAGCCAGATTTCTCTACATATTTTGAGATTACTAATTGTCCTCATTTTCATTCTATGGTCACAATCCAGTACTAACCTGATGTTTTATGCATGCATTTTTGGGGAATTTCTAAATTTAGCATTAAATCCAGATTTTTGCTAATATTTTTTCACTTATCACTCAGTGACAAGCACCTCATTTACAACACAGCAACGACATGGCAGATTCAGATTGATACCTTTGAGGCTGGGCTGAAGGGTGCACAGAAACAAAAGGAGTGTGACAGAAAATCAGGTAGAAAGAGCAAGAAAAATGAAGAAAAGAACAGAAGCGCGGAGAAACAAAGGGAGGAACGGGAAAATACTCAATGTGTATCCACCCACACTTTGGTCATTATAGGGTAACATGGATTTTCCTCTCAAATGTGACTAACCAGGTTGATTCTGGCCATTCACAAATTTGTTTCATTCTGATTATTGCATGTTGTATTTCCTCCATGTTTTTCGGGGGAACAGAGTGTGAATTCACACAGTTAAGGCAGTAATGCGCCAAACTCCAAACAATGAAGATGTACATATTAAAAAAATAAGGCTTTCAAATAACCATCAATCAAATTCACTTCTCCTGTATATGAGCCATACCCAGTTAAATATTGCTTGAATTCTGTCAGCATGCAGACAATCTTATATTGCGAGTGTGCAAACTGAAGGCTTTGTCTAGCCTGATCTGTCATTACTGCAATTGCTAGAGGCTCTTGTGCTAAGATAAATAATAATGGTGATAACAGACAGTCCAGCCTTGTGTCTGTTCCCAATTTAAAGTGCGTCAAAATCATGACATGTATTACAGATGCTAGAGGGGCTAAGTATAGACTGAGGTTTCATTTAATAAAACCAGGGCCAAATTGGTCATCCCTTCGTTAAATCATCCAATCATGTTGTGACAGGAATGGCCAAATTGCAAATTGTAGTGGACTGGTGCAGTGTGTTAACATGAACTTTGCAGACTGATGACAACATAGAGGAACACCATATATCTAAGTCTCACATGTTTTACGCAATCAATTAAGTGCTCGAGCTTCAGCACTCCTGCATCTAGGGGACTTCTATACTTTGTGGAAACGTTCGTCTCCCTGCCTTTTGCATTCAAGAAAACGGTGAATCTGGGATGTCTAACCTGCTTTGTGCTCTTTGTCCGAGGTAACCTTCACTTATCACTTCAAAGCTGTCAGAATCATAGGATCCCTACAAGTGCAGAAGGAGACCATTTGGCCCATCGAGCTTGCACCAACAACAATCCCACCCAGGCCCTATTCCCGTAACGCCACGTACTTGCCCTGCTAATCCCCCTGACACTAAGGAGCAATTTAGCATGGCCAATCCACCTAACCTGCACATTTTTGAAACTGTGGGAGGAAACTGGTGTACCCAGAGGAAACCCACGCAGAGACAGGTAGAACATGCAGACTCCACACAAACAGTGACCTGAGGCCGGAATTGAACCGGGTATGGCTGGGTATGGCTCGTATACAGAAGAAGTGAATTTGATTGATGGTTATTTGAAAGCCTTATTTTTTTAATATGTACATCATCATTGTTTGGAGTTTGGCGCATTACTGCCTTAACTGTGTGAATTCACACTCTGTTCCCCCGAAAAACATGGAGGAAATACAATATGCAATAATCAGAATGAAACAAATTTGTGAATGACCAGAATCAACCTGGTTAGTCACATTTGAGAGGAAAATTCATGTTACCCTATAATGACCACTGACCACTGTGCCACCGTACTGCCCCAGGGTCGTTTCTAAATAGACAGGAAGTATATATAATATTTTATATATATATATAAAATATATGTATATATATATACAATATATATACACACAGATGTATATTTCCAATCAGAAATACTGAAAAGTTACATTGCATACGTCAAAGATCAAATATTTTAATTAATTATCAAGATTCGTTTGCAAATATTATCTTCAAAAACAATTCTTTTGAATTGGGATGGAATTTACATTTTTCCTCCCTGGTTATGTGTATTGGCTATGCTAAATTGTCCCTCAGTGTACCCGAACAGGCGGCGGAGTGTGTGGCGACTAGGGGATTTTCACTGTAACCTCACTGCAGTGTTAATGTAAACCTACTTGTGACACTAATTAATAAACGAAACTAAATCAGTTACCTGAGAGGTGTCCAGTATTTGCTAATTCTTAACACAAAATTCCATCACCTTTTGTTACTGAGTGCCATTAGCTTCACTATGGACCACAACATGTAATACTGCTGGTCCCCAGAGAGCTATTGCAGATCATACACAATCCAACCTGACTTCAGTGCTTCTGTGATAAAAGGTAACGCAGCTGCCCTGGTGCCTGAAATACAAAAAGTGTGGCTTCCGCAAAAATAGAAATAAAATAATAACGGTGCTACTGATATAACGATCTCACGAGGACCTCCTTGCAAAACCTGAAAAGAAATCAGCTCCAGACTAGCTGTACGTACGATTGAAACAACAATTCTGTGCCACATGCTTGACAGATTTTCCCATGTCAAATCTTGTTTCACTTCAAAATTGACATAATGACACCAACATTTTAGTATTTATACATTCACCTAGAATAGAGTTCTTCATGTTAGTCTGTCTCAAATTTAATGGTTTGGAGATAACTATGTATCACGCTGTTTTTGAAAATATAAATCATAATTACCCCCATACTCATGTAAATTTCCTTACCTGTGTAAGTCACCAGTTGGAATTTGAGCAAAAGATTAAATATCTCATTCGGTTGCAATGATGTCTCTGATGGCGATTCTTTCTTCCACATGCCAATGAGAGGAATCATTAAAAAGCCTCCAAATATATTAGTGAAAGCAAAGCAATGGATAGATATAATTTGGTGTATGCTATTGCATTTTTAGATCACATAGTTTATGTGATACTCTCAGCTGTATGTACATATTAGCCCCAGGAGGGCAGAGGGAACACTTCAATGATGCCCTCCAAGGCTTCTTTGAAGAAGTGACACTTGGGAATCCCCGGCCTGTGACCACCTGAAGTGGAGAAAAAGCATTCGGGAGGGAGCTGAAAATCTCGAGTTTCATTGCTGAGAGCAAGAGGTGGCACAGCGTTTGGCATTGTTGTCTCAGAGCGGTCGGGACCCGGGTTCAATTCCCGGCTTGGGTCTGTGCAGTCTGCACGTTCTCCCTGTGTCTGCGTGGGTTTCCTCCGGTGCTCCGGTTTCCTCCCACAGTTCGAAAGACCTGCTGGTTAGGGTGCATCGGCCATGCTAAATTCTCCCTCAGTGTACCTGAACAGGCGTCGGAGTGGGTGGCGACTCACTGCAGTGTTAATGTAAGCCTACTTGTGACACAAATAAATAAACTAAACTAAATCAGTTACCTGAGAACTCATTTTCAGTGAGCAAGCAACACTGAGGGGCTGCCTAAGAAGAGGAAGATATGTATGTATATATAATATTATATATATATATATATATACACATGTCAAAAATCTGGAATGCTGGCCTAAACAAATAATCCTTGTCACCATCAAAGGTTTTGAAATTCCATTGTCAGGTGTTTGAACTTTTTAATCAGCCCAGTTTGGAAAACACATTTCTGTAATTTTGGAATTTAAAAAATGCAATTCTAGTTAGAAAATTATTCCTTGTAAATAAATACTGATATTTTAAAAGAATCTTTATGATGACCATTGGGAATAATGTGGAAAGCTGAAGTTGAAGTAAAAGATCAATCATTGAATGGTAAAATATTCTGAAACGGCCAAATAGCCTTCTCCTGATCTATTTCCTGTTTCTGAACATTGTAATGCACAGCTAACATTTTATTTGTCTTGAAAATCAATTTAACAATAATATAAAGAATTATTATTGAAATATGTTGAATTAATCAAAGTAATTTGCACAAAGTACTTTGTGCTGAGTATAATCGATGCCTCGCATCTTGAATATTTCAATAACTCCTCTAAATGGCCTAATGAGTTACACTGTACACAATCCCAACACATCCAAAACTCTGCCATTTATATAAATGGAGTAGAGATTGGTTTGCGTTCAACTTCTGGAACGGAGCCAGTGATCACTGCAAAGCGCTGCACCCGAGCAAGAGGACCATGTAGAAATGGTTCACTGGGTATTTCAGTCGCACCACAGGGTAATGTGCCAGTTATGAAGAAGACAAAGACCGGCTAGCAGGGATGCAGGCACCAGACCCAATGTGAATTAGGATGGTGGGGCAAGTGGGGAGGGAAATATAGAAACATAGAAAATAGGTGCAGGAATAGGCCATTCGGCCCTTCAAGTCTGCACCACCATTCAATATGATCATGGCTGATCATGCACTTTCAGTATCCCACTCCTGCTTTCTCTCCATACTCCTTGATCGCTTTAGCCACAAGGGCCACATCTAACTCCCTCTTGAATATATCTAATGAACTGGCCCCAACTACTTTCTGTGGTGGAGAACTCCACAGGCTCACCACTCACTGCATGAAGAAGTTCTTCCGCATCTCAGTCCTGAATAGCTTACCCCTTATCCTTAGACTGCACTTCCCCAACATCGGGAACATTCTTCCTGCATCTAGCCTGTCCAGTCCCATCAGGATTTTATATGTTTCTATGAGATCCCCTCTCATTCTTCTAAATTCCAGCGAGTACAAGTCCAGTTGATCCAATCTCTCTTCATATGTCAGTCCTGCCATTCCACAAATCAGTCTGGTGAACCTTTGCTGGACTCACTCAGTAGGAAGATAAGGATGGGTGAGCAGTGGTGCCTCTATTGCTGGCTGCCTCTGGTGGTGCCTTTAAAGGACATCGATTTGCCTTTCAGCTGCAGGTGGTCATGATCCAATGTTAGAAAGGTGCTTGAACTAAGTGTTACTCCTCAAACTTGCATAGGCAATGAGCCTAATGCCCCTTGCGGCAAAGCACCATGGAGGACTGTACATGCCTTGCGAACATACCCAATACAAGGATGTGCGTAGAGGTTTACAGCATGGAAACAGGCCCTTCAACCCAATTTGTCCATGCCGCCCCTTTTTTTAACAACTAAGCTCGTCCTAATTGCCCGCATTTGGGCCATATCCCTCTATACCCATCTTATCCATGTAACTGTCTAAACGCTTTATAAAAGACAAAATTGTACCCGCCTCTACTACTATCTTTGGCAGCTTGTTCCAGACACTTACCACCCTCTGTATGAAAAAACTGTCCCTCTGGACCCTTTTGTATCTCTCCCTTCTCACCTTAAACCTATGCCCTCTGGTTTTAGACTCCTGTATCTTTGGGAAAAGATATTGACTATCTAGCTGATCTATGCCCCTCATTATTTTATAGACCTCTATAAGATCACCCCTAAACCTTCTACGCTCCAGAAAAAAAAGTCTCAGTCTATCCAGCATCTCCTTATAACTCGAACCATCAAGTCCCGGTAGCATCCTCGTAAATGTTTTCTGCACTCTTTCTGGTTTAATAATATCCTTTCTATAATAGGGTGACCAGAACTGTACACAGTATTCCAAGTGTGGCCTTACCAATGCTTTGCAGAATTTCAACAAGACACCCCAACTCCTGTATATTGCAATGTTCACCACACATTTTCACCTGCAAATGGTGCAGCATGATCCAATTTGTATGACGAGATTTTGAACAGCTTTGTCAAATTCTATTTGCTTATATCCACTGGTGCTTCAACTTCAGGAATTTTGATCCTTAATTTCAAGTTCTTCCATCCCTTATTTGACAGTATCTGTGGAATACTTTCCTGTCCTATCACCCTTTGTCCTTTACTTTTTCAAATTCTAGTCAAGTCTGCATCTTCCCATCCTTTGCAACACCACTGGTGGTGAAGTTTTTCATCAATACATCCACAATTCTGCAATTGTCTTCCTAAAATGTTCATCTTGTGAACAAACTCTCTCCTTATCTCCAAATGCATCTCAGAGTCCAACCATTTTGTTTTCTTTCCTATCATTTCTCCTACTTTTTTCCTCCCACCTCCTCTCAAAGAACAAGGATTGTTTTCTTCACATGAAAATGAATAAAGGCTCACAATTATTTCGAACATTTCATGACCTCAAAGCACTTTACAACCAATGATGTGCTTCTCAAATATAGTTGGAGTTGGAATCTAGGAAATGGCAGCCACATTGCTCACATCAAAGGCTCATGAACAGGAATGTGATGAGTCTTTAGTAAAATCATAAGATTGCTACAGTACAGAAGGAGGCCATTCAGCCCATTGAGCCTGCACTGACAATAATCCCACCCAGATGCTATCCCAGTAACCCTCATACTTACCCTACTAATCCTCCTGACATTAAAGGGCAATTTAGCATGGCCAAACCACCTAATCCACACATCTTTGGAGTGTGGGAGGAAACCGGAGCACCCGGAGGAAGCCCACACAGACACGGGGAGAACATGAAAACTCCACACAGTAACCCAAGGCTGGAATTGAACCCGGGTCCCTAGCACTGTGAGACAGCAGTGCTCCAGGGGAAACATTGTGTGATTGATAGTTCAGGCTCTTTGATATCTGTGGTCAATTTCACAATGCTTGTTGACGTAAGTCAAGTGGTTTTAAGAGTTTGTTATTTGTGTTTCCTGAAACTTTTAAGGGCTTGGATAATTGACACTTTTATTAGCTTGCCATCCAGACTCTTGTTTGATCAGAGAAAGTGATTATGGATTATGTTTTTTCAAAGATTTTTATACACCCCAATTTACATAGTGGTTTTCCTTGTTTCTAGAATGTTTAAAGTGGATCTGGCAGTGTAAGAGTCTGGCATAGAGGGAATGAGGTTCCCGAGGGAGTGGGTGGAAGTGCAGAGCCTGGCATCAGGAGCATGAAGGAGCATAGGGGTGGGCGGAGGGGAAGAGACTGGCATAAGGGGCATGAGGGGAGCTTTTGAACTTACCTTTTAAAGGTCCTGCCATGCACACTAGGGCTCACGACTCCTCTGAGGGGCTGTGAAGCACAGCTGTATGAAGCCTGGCTCAGCTGCATGAAAATTGTGGAGTAGTAGGAGATACCTATCTCTGCGATGGAGCCGGCCAGGTCCGGAATGCCAGACATGGGCTTCTGATAGGAAGCAGGCCACACCTTTTAAAGGCACCACAGAAAATCACACAACCCGGGAATAGAATGGGAAATCCCGGAATTGGGACTCGCTCATCATTCTTAAAGATCTCCCGAGTCAAGCTGACTGGGTGAAAATCCAAGCCTATGTTCTTATCTGAAGGATGGCTCCTCTTATATTGTGCTCAGCACTGCACTGATGTGTCAACATCGCTTTTGCACTCAAGTCTTTGAAGTAGGACTTCAATCCACAATCTTTTCACTGAGATGCAAGGTTACGATCACTGAGCCCTGGCTGATATGAAATATATGCAAGTTGTTATTGCAGTAGCTTAAATGCTTAACAACGCTGGTGTTTTCCTCTATCTTTAGGCTTGCTGATTCTTGTGTTCGGTCCAGGAAGGATTTGACCAAAACGTAAGTGAGTAACCTGAACAAATGAACTTGGCAAAATAACTTTGTGACATAATTTTATGAAATATTTCAGCAGAATGACACAAAAGTTTATTCTGTTTAAGAACACATTGTATGGTGAAAAGCTAGACATGAAGGAACCGGAACAACGCAGCATCACTTGGCTGATAAATTATACATTCCAGGATGTATTCTGCATAACCATTAAGCATCAAACCAGTTAAAGCAGGTCTGACATTGCATTTCTTGTAAAACATCAATTTTAGGACTCCATTCAAAGAGGTTTTAAGAAGGGCAAACTACTTGAGACATCTCTGTTGTAAAACAGTAACGCAACTGCCAATTATGGCAAAACATCTCTGCCTTTTTTCATTAAAATCTCACTCAGTCAGCAGTATCCCTTTGGATCAAAACTATTGCCTACCTTATTTAAAAGGATATCAGGCATTTAAATATTTATTGGTTTCACGGTATGATTCTTACAGAGCAAAAATGTAATAAGCTGTGATATATATTGGAACTTGTATAGAGGTAAGCAAGGGAATCAGATTTTTTGCATTTAGCACAGACTGGGGAATGTGTAAAACACTGATGGTGACGGAATTTCTCCTCCCCGAAAAATGAGGCTGCAAAGAAAAATCAGTTGGAATGCAAAACCAGAAATCCCAATTTGTATTTGCATTAGACTTTATAATATCCAGTATTTACAAATTTAATTATAATTATTGACATCTAATCAAAATGATTTTGCTAATTTTCGAAGGGATAAGTAACGCTGCACATTCTCAGACCAAATAAACAGCTAGGTTCCCAGAAATTACGTTAGTCAGGAGAAAGAATTCAAATTATGCAAGGTGCACTTTGCTGGTTGATCAAGCTACTTAATTCCGAAACCATTTTATTGTCCTTTGCAATCAATGCAAAAAGACCCACATGAATATTTATATTAATTTCATATATGTGATTTTGAAATATAGCCAATTAAACCAATTGATACATTTTGGTTTCAATGTGCCGTGTATTACGAGTTTGTCATTCATCTTTAGGAAAGTTAGCTTTCACAAGCTGCCATTTTTAAAAATTGAAACTTTTGGGGGGAATTTTAACACCCTGGGGTTGGGTGCAGGTGGAAGATTAAAAAAACAATCAAATTCCCAAGCCCGCTTCCATCCTGCTCACTTCCGATTTTAATGGAGGTTCTTTCATGGTGGGCAGCCAATCCACTGTCAGGAGGCGAGTTGATCATTAAAATCGTTCAAGGTGGCCTCCAATTTTATAGGGGGTGATCTTGAGCCCACTCTCTGTGCGCAGGCCCGGCGGCGGGGGCTGAGGATCCAGAGGGCGACACTTTGATTTTAATACATTTTAATAAATTTAAATATAATTAACACCCCCCCCCCCCCCCCGCTACATACTCCCCCCTCGCCGTATTTTCAAATCTCGCTGATGTGAAGTCAGAGTGAGAGGGTTGGGGGTGGGGAGGGGGGAATGGGACGGGGGAGGTGGAGATGCTGTCTCTGATTGCAGGGGGTGGGGGGAGCCTCTGACACCTCTGTGGTGGGTGGGTGGGGGGGAGGTTCTTTTTTCCTTTGATCAGGGCGCCCTTTAAAATCGGCACCCCAATCTCAGAGCAACCGAGCTTTACCAATGTGTTTAGGCCCTGCCCCTCAACGTGACAGTGTGAAAGTGCCCACCTGTTTTGTGTTTTTAAGTTCATTTATTAGTGCCACAAGTAGGCTTACATTAACACAGCAATGAAGTTACTGTGAAAATCTCCGAGTCACCACACTCTGGCGCCTGTTTGGGTACACTGAGGGAGAATTTAGCACGGCCAATGCACCTAACCAGCACATCTTTCAGACTGTGGGAGGAAACTGGAGCACCTGGAGGAAACCCACGCAGACACGGGCAGAACATGCAGACACGGACAGTGAACCAAGCCGGAAATTGAACCTGGGTCCCTGGAGCTCTGAGGCAGCAGTGCTAACCAATTGCCACCATGCCACTCATGTTGACAAAGTGTCAGAAGATCTAGAGAGAAAACCAGCTTGATTCTCTGGAGAGAAACATGCTGGTTTTCAGTCAGACATTGGCACTTCTTGTCATGTTTTCGTAACATTCCACCCATTGTTTCTTGTTTAGCTCTTGGTGATCGAGATTACCAAGCCTTGAGAATTCTAGTAGTTAAAAGAAAATGTGCACCACAAGTCTTATTGCAAGTGCCTTTATAGCGCTGCTTGTGGAGCTGGGGATGATATAGTAGCCTGGATTGAGGACTGCTTAACAGACAGAGAGTAGAGAACAAGCATAAAAGAGGTGTTTTCAAGTAGGCAAGCTTTGACTAGTAGAGTGCTAGAGGATCAGTGCTAGGGCCTCAGCTATTTGCAATCCATATTAAAGACTTAGATGAAGAGGTGGAGAGTATCTCTCTCTCCATTATTTTGTTGATGATACAAAGCTAGGTGGAAATATAAGCTGTGAGGACTCTCAGAGAGTTTGGAAAGAGAAATGTCTAGGTAAGTGACTGGGCAAAGAGATGGCAGTTGGAGTATAAAGTGGGGAGGTGTGAGATTATTCACTTTGGCCATAAGAACAAAAAAGCCGAATATCTTTTTAAAAGACATTGAAATTGTGAATGTTGATGTTCAGAGAGTCTTGGGTGTGCTCACACAAGGAATGCAGAAAGTTAGCTTGCAGATACAACAAACAATAGGACAAATGGCATGTCTGCCTTTATTGCAAGGAACTCGGAGTACAAGAACACAGAAGTCTTGCCACAATTGTACGGGGCTTTGGTGAGGCCATAATTGGAATACTGTGTGCAGCATTGGTTTCCATATTTATGGTAGGATATATTAGCATTGGAGGCAATACAGCAGAGGTTCACAAGATTGGTTCCTGGGTTGAGAAGGTTGTCCTATGATGAGAGGCTGAATAAATTAGGTTCTTGTTCTCCAAAATTCCGAAGAATGAGGAGTAATCTCATTGAAACATCAAGATTATGATGGGGCTTGATAGGGAAGATACTGAGACATTGGATGGGATTTAATGGCCTCGCTTTGACGAGACCGGAAATTTCCGCTCAAGGTCAACAGAGATTTCCGTTGTCGGACCCTCGCCCAGGCCGATTCCGTAGCAGGTGAGGTGGTAGAGTTCCTACCATTGTTTCCACTGGTTCGGGAATCCAGGATATGGGGACACTATCTCAGGATAAGGGGACAATCATTTAGAATGGAATGAGGAGAAATGTACTCACTTAAAGGATTGTGAAATCATTGAAATTGTCTGCAATAGAGGGTTGTAGACGCTTCACCATTGGACATATTAAAATCTGGGATAGAAAAAATTTTGGTCTCTTCAGGACCATGTGATTTGGGGATTGGGTGGAAAGTGGAGTTTTTGATTGTATTAGATGGAAGAGCATCCTCCAAGAGACATATGGGCTTCTCTGCCTGCTCCTATCTTTCTTGTTTTTATGTTCCTTGCCGAACTGGCCTGTCAATCTGACTGGCTATTTGGCGGGAAGGCTGTAGAAAAAATGTAAAAGATGCCCTGTGGTTAATTTCAGTTGGACATGCGGGCAACACTTCCGCGTTTTCTGTCCAAATATCATTCCCTCCCCCTTAACTCGTTCTTTTTGGCCTTTTGAGTGAATGTTGGGTTCTTTGCCCTTACCTTTCTTTAACTTTAACTAATTGAGGCTTGAGGTCATTTGAACCAGTAGATGTGAATAGCATATTAAAAACTCATATATTTAAAGCAACTTGCAATTTTTTGAAGGCAGGTTACCTCATGGCATGTACTAAAAACCATCTCCATTTTTTTTTTCAGTTACAGACAGTTATTAAGTCGATCAGCGAAACCCCATAACAATGAATTAGATGCATCAGCTTCTTTCAAATTGCATTTCCTTCCTGTTAGAAACCATTAGAGTCATAAACACGAGTGTCTTTCGAAACTGCATTATTTCATCTGCCCTTCAGCACCATTTCCAGGACGGATAATGTTGCACATATTATGGGCAATTACACCAAATCTTCCATCTGTCTGTTGATCAATTTCTAGATCTGTGAGCTGGTGCCACAGACTAAACTAATCTATTAGTACACTTCATGCTTCGTAGAAATTTCTCCCAACATGTAGTTCAGAGCTTCAGATGTGGCAAAAAGTTGTTTTTGTGGTATAAGCTGTGAACAAAAATATAATCCATTGCTAAACAGAAGTTCTGTTATATTTCAACACTGGGTTCTTCCTTACAAATATGAAGCCCGACTAATAAATATGCTGTTATACGCAAGCGATGACTCCCTTTATATTTTTATGATTGGCAAATATGTCAATGCAATGGTGTCATTCTTTAGGAGCTATTGTTTGTTATAAATGTTGCTCAATCAAATTTATGTCACATTGAGTGCAGTTAATGTCCTGTATCCAGGCTGTGAGTGACTTAATTGTCTTCTGTGGGTCTCCACAGAACTGATGAATCCAATGTGAGATTTGCATGGACATCCACAGAAGGCACATTTCATGTTACCCTTATTGGTGCTTGGGAGAACTTCTGGAGCTGCGCTATCTCTGATCTTTCTCGGGGCCAGTTGTTGAGTGTTTGCTGTAGATGAGCTAAATTTCAACACTTGCCTCCCGATGGGCTGGTCGGCTGTAGTCTTTTAACGAGAGAGGTAGTCTGCAACATTTGAGAACTCTCTTTTAGCTCATCAGTTCCACCAGTTTTTCAGGATGTCTCTTAAAAGAGGTGGGAGGAAGATCAAGTTGCAGCGTGGTGTGTTATATGTCTACTAGTTCATTGATGTGAAATGGCCTTGGCTGGGCATTGACATCAAAATGAGAGAGCAATTTTAGAATGAGGCTGGTGATCTGACTCCCAAGTGAATTAAAATGAGAGCTGAGGTAAGTAATATCCTACAGTTTGTATTTTGCAGTGATGTGGTTTATCTCCAACCCACCTCATGGCTGAATCTAAAAAAAGTGATCTGCTGCACTTTGCAAAGTTTCCTTTCAATGCTTTTAGTCTTAGAAGAGATGCACCATTCTTTTCACTTTCTGTTAATGTTTATCAAATAGCCATCTGTGCCTTAGAACTCTACCTATATCTTCAAGTATGCATACAGACAACTTGTTTGATAATAAGCTGATGGCAAAGTTGGGCAGATGTAAAACCTGGATCTCCCAGCTGTGTAGCACATTCGGCAGATGCAGTGCTGATCTAAAACGAACACTTTGGAAAGATGGGCGCGCAGTGACACAGTGGTTAGCTCTGCTGCCTCACAGCATCAAGGACCCGAGTTCAATTCCCAGCTTGGGCCACTGTCTGTGTGGAGTTTGCACATTCTCCCCATATATGCGTGGGTTTCCTTCGGGTGCTCCGGTTTCCTCCCACAGTACAAAGATGTGCGGGTTAGATGGATTGGCCGTGCTAAATTGCCCCTTACTGTCAGGGGAACAGCTAGGGTAAATGCATGAGGTTATGGGGATAGGGCCTGGGTGGAATTGTGGCTGGTGCAGACTCGATGGGCTGAATGGCCTCTTTCTGCACTATAGAATTTGATGATTCTGTGGAATGAATGATTGTACATCCTCAAGAGGGTTCTCTCCCTTCACGTCTTGTGACGCAGTTTCGGGACATAGGAAGGACCTACAAAAAGGAGAAATGGACAAAGGTTTGTAATTAATGGGAAGATTAAGCAGGAGTGGAAGAGCAAAGCAGCAGCAGGTTGCTCTGATGCCCTGGACATGTAACTGCTTAAAGGCAGATGGAAGTTCAGAGGAATCGGCTTGCTATACTTGCTCCAGCCTTGCCATTCCCAATGCTCCTGCCACCTGCTCCAGTTTCATCCAATGCTTCCTTATCTGTCTGAGTGAGGGTTTGAACAGTGGTTGGCCCTTTCCCTGCTCTGGTTCTTTCTCTTTTCTCACCTGACGAAGGGGCAGCAAGTGCTCCGAAAGCTAGTGGCTTTTGCTACCAGATAAACCTGATGGACTTTAACCTGGTGTTGTGAGACTTCTTACTGTGTTTACCCCAGTCCAACACCGGCATCTCCACAGCTTTCTCTTTTATCAGGAAACAGCTTTCCCGGAAAGAAATGTGGGCATGACTTAGTTGAAAGTGTTGTGCAGATGTGTGAGATTGCTTTGTGCGGTGAGCATGTTTAAAGGAAGAAGCAGCAAGTTGTGAGCAGATGGTAATACCAAATCAAAGTATGTTTTGATGGTAGTTCCAATGGTAGCAGAGGAGTAAAATGTTTTCTACTTGTTATGAACAAATGCAGAATGTTATATGCATCTGTTTTGAGTGCAGCAGCAGATGAGTGTGTAACAAGATATCAAAGGGGGAGCGATTTGTCCACAGAGCGCTGCTTTTAATGGCATCCAGCAACTTTACATCGACTCCCCCAGTAACAAGCATTGCCACAATACATGCACGGTATGTGCAGCTTGCTTCATTTAATATTGGCTGTGCAGACCAGGAAGCCTGTGGTGATGCTTGCCTCTGAGGAATCAATGTAATCTGCATTGAAGCGATGCTACACAAATTAACTTTCCTGCATTGAATCTTACAGCATAGAAAAAAGCTCATTCGGTAAGTGTGGGCTTTTTGAAAGTTGTCCAATTAGTCTAGTTGTCCTACTCTTTCTCCATAGCTCTGTAAATGTTTGTTTTTCAGGGATCTATCCAATTATCTTTTGATAATTACCACTGAATCAGCCTTCATCACCCTTTCTGGCAGTGCATTCCATATGACAGCAACTCACCACCTGAAGACGGAATCCAGCTCATCTCCCCCCAGTTCTTTTGCAATTATTTTCAGATCTTCTCAGAATTTCAGAATTCTCCCCCCAAAATTTGAAGTGTCGAATTCGCGTGAAAACTGGTATAATTCACACTTTTTTTTTCAGTGGGAATTGAGAGGAGAAGAATCTCCCACACTCTCTGCACTGCAGCCATTGTGAATATCATAACGTTTCACAGGATGGGGCCTATTCCCGCTGGAGAGGCTGTAATCAGCGCGCTGAGGGAGCTACCGCACGTGCGCCGATCTATCAGCGCCGAGATCAGCACATGTGCAGTGGCCCCGCACTGCCGGCCTCCTGATTGCTAGCTAGCTCGATCGCTGTCCAACCCCGCGACCCCACCATGATGGCTCTCTGTCCCCCCCCACCACAGCCCGATTGCTAGCCCCCTGACTATTCCGGGGCCCAGCCACGAACCCCCCCCACCCCCACCCCTCCTGGCCCGACTCCATCTCCTGCGGTCCCCCCCACGACCCTCCCCCAACAGTTTTGCCCCCCCCCCACCACAGTGCCATTTCCTCCCCTCCCCCAAGCAGGCTGACTGCCCCCCATACCCCCCCCGGGCTTACCTCGCCCCCCCCCAGTCCATGCCAATCACTGGCCTCCCTCCTTCCCCAACCAAGCCCGACTGCAGAGTGCCAAAGCGACCGCCCACCCCCACCAATCACGCCCTAGGTCCCACCCCAGATGGGCAGTGCCAAGGTGCCCCCTGGGCATTGCCACTTTGCCTCTTGGGCAGTGCCAGGGGACCCAGGCTGGTACTGCCAGTGTACCAATGCCCAGGGGGCACCCCATATCACCCGACCCTCTGGGGGGGGCTCTGATTGCCCCACCCCTTCACTCCAGTGGGATCGGGCCACTAGTCCCTCACAAGTGTACTGTAATCCTCACTGGAGTGAAATACTCTGGTGGGATGGGGGATGCTAGTGGGCCCGGAGACCTCAGGCCTGGACCCACTAAACATATTTAGATCACTTTCAAATGAAATTTAAATGGTCTTTGCGCCTCCCCGCTGACTTCCGGTACGGAGCAGACGCCGTCAGAAATCTGGCACTGGGAGAGGCGAGTGGGGCGTACATATGTGCGTGAACCTGCATATCACCCACCGTGGGATTTTCCTGGCTCGCTGCACTAAAAAATTAGCATAGTGTGATGGGAGAATCGCCCCCCCCCCCCCCCCCCCACCCGATTACTGCATTTCGTACAAGTAGAAACAATTGCTCTGGGTGGGATTTTCTGGTCCTACCCATTGTATTCCTGCCGGAAATCAACGGACATTTCACTAGTCCATTAAGTTTTCCACCCTGCCCGTGGATTCCTGCAGTGGGTGAGGCTGGAAAATCCTGCCCTCCCTTTCTATTCCATCAAAAACCCTCATAACTTTGAACCCCCTTGATTAAATCTTTCCTTCACATTCTCTGTTCCAAGGATTGCAATAAGATCATAAGACATAGGAGCAGAATTAGACCACTCGGCCAAACTAGTCTGCTCCGCCATTCAAGCATGGCTGATATTTTGCTCTCCGCCATTCTCCTGCCTTTTCCCCATAACCCCTGATCCCCTTATTAATCAAGAACCTATCTATCTCTGTCTTAAAGACACTCAATGACCTGGCCTCTACAACCTTCTGTGGCAAAGAGTTCCACAGATTCATCACTCTCTGGCTGAAGAAATTCCTCCTCATCTCTGTTTTAAAGGATCGTTCCTTTAGCCTGAGGTTGTGCCCTCTGGTTCTAGTTTTTCCTACTAGTGGAAACATCCTCTCCACATCCACTCTATCCAGGCCTCGCAGTATCCTGTCAGTTCCAATAAGATCTCCCTCAATTTCAGCTTCTCTATTCTTTCCATGTAACTGCTGCTACATTTGCCTGGTGTGGTGATTGTCCCTTTAAGGATCAATCTGCAGAGTAAGGGTAACGTGACCCAGGGAGCTAATCGAGGAGCAGGGTGGGGGGATCACCCTGGTAAGCACGGCCTTCTGTATTCAACCATCATGGGAGCTGATTACAACCACGAGGCTGCAAGCTTTTGTATAGTTTTAACCTGGGATGTAAAAAATAACATCCTTTGATGATAATAAATGAGTTGTGTTTTCCCTAAACTGGTGAATGAGCATCTTTACACCTGGGCATCCTTCTGTTAGCCGTGGGAAAGTGGGCCTGTCTCCGGAATCAGCATGACCAAGAATTTATTTGATTTGATTTATTATTGTTACATGTTGTGGGGTACAGTGAAAAGTGTTGTTTCCTGTGCGCTATACAGAAAATACATACTGTTCGTAAAGTACATAGGAGAAAAGGAAAAGGATACAGTGCAGAATATTGTGTTGCAGTTGCAGGTAGAATGAAGAGAAAGATTTGTAATCATAGGTTCATATGGGTTGGCATGGTGGCACAGTGGTTAACACTGCTGCCTCACAGCGCCAGGGACCTGGGTTCAATTCCGGACTCGGGTTACTGTCTGTGTGGAGTTTGCACATTCTCCCCATGTCTGCATGGGTTTCCTCCGGGCGCTCAGGTTTCCTCCTACAGTCCAAATATGTGCGGCTTAGTTTGATTGGCCATGCTCAATTGATCCTTAGTGTCAGGGGATTAGCAAAGTAAATATGTAGGGTTACGGGAATAGGGCCTGGGTGGGATTGTGGTCAGTGCAGACTCAGTGGACCGAATGGCCTCATTCTGCACTATGGGGATTCTATGGATTCTAGATCAGCCTAATATATGATAGGTCCATTCACCAGTATATCACCAAAACTGGCCTCTTTCAAAGGAGGCAACCCTCACAGAAAGTTCCTAGAATTTCTCTTCTTTTCAAACTTAATGCACACCTTTCTTTAAGAAATGCAATTTCAATTTAAATGGACACGTGTCTGCCAGAAATCCCACCATCCCAAGTGGCAAGCTGCCAATCAGTGCTACCAAGATAAGGGCGGCTTGCCTATGAGATTTATATGGGGCCTGGCCATCAGAATGGTCTGTCCCTCTCATTATTTGTATTGGGTGAGATTCCTAATGACCTCATCTACTACAACTGCAAATTGACCCCAGTGGCTCAGATTGTGAAGTGGGATCATTGTTGGTGAAGTATGGGTTTTGAGTCCCTACAATTAAAAAAAAAGCACCTCAAATACTGTTTAAACACAACTGGGGTGATCACATGATTTCTTTCCTTAGGAATGCCTTGAGATCCTCAATATTTAATTTGGTTGCCCATGCTTTGCATCCCTCCCTATCATCAAATATATCTTTTTAAAATCCCTGCCTGCTGTCATTCTGCACAATAAGAAGTCTCACAACACCAGGTTAAAGTCCAGCAGGTTTATTTGGCAGTGCTCCGAAAGCTTGTGGCTTGTGCTACCAAATAAACCTGTTGGACTTTAACCTGGTGTTGTGAGACTTCTTACTGTGCTTACCCCAGTCCAACGCCGGCATCTCCACATCATTTCCGCGCAATACCAAAAGCACATTTACAATTCTACTTAGCAATGGACTAGAAGGTGGGCTGCATATCTTAAGTACAATTAGCTGTCAAAGAAATATTCTTTAGCTCTTCACTTGTACTGTTCAAAAAGCAATTTCCTAATGATGTATAAACAATAAAGTAATCGCTGTATAAAATACGCTAATGTTACACATTACTCAGTTGTGTTAGTTTTAAAGTCTCCTGGAAAATAGTAACATTTTCTTTTAAGTTGAACTTATGATTAGAAATTTAAAAAGATGCTCAGCTTTATTTGTTATGAGCAGCGATGGACATTGCAATGCTCTTTCTCCCGGACCAATTATATGGAGCATAATGAAGAGGCTCCAATGGCATGATATGTGATTCAGTGACATGAATGTGAGATTGCTGCTTAAGTTTAAATTCTAAACAATCCTGAATCAAGAATATTGTGATTCATTTTGGAATGTTCTTCAAATAATGAGCACTTATTTTCCAATGTCCCTGTATTAATGCAGCGCCAGAATTCGTTATTAGTAAAACCCACAGGTACTGTAACTGTATCAATTTAGTGAAGCAGTTCGGTGTAGATATGTTGTCACAGATCTCATTAAGCCAACCAAGCTACTATTGTGAAGGTCAAACAAAATACAACACATATTGTGCCTGCGCACCATCAAAATAAGTGATTAGATCTTGTTTGTGTATAAAACCAAATTAAAATAACCATTGAACAAGTATTAAAGATGCTATAATATGTGCTGAAGTAATTTAATATTAATGGAAAAACTCTGTAGCATTTATATATTTAAGACAAATAATTGCATATAGCAGGATCAAATGTAGATGCATTTGCCTGTGGAAGAAGCAGCAACATTCATAAAATCCAATTGATTATTAAATTGTATCTTTAAGACTTTGCCTGGTTTTTCGGTGCTAAGAATGTCACTTTGCCTCCAAAGTGGTACCCACGGTGCTTATGGTCGCTACTGGTGCTGGCCATGCCCCATTTGGTGAAAGCATTAGTGTGCACACAGGGACAAATTGCTGGAACTTTTTTTATTCATTCGTGGGACATAGGCATCATGGGCTGATTTATTGCCCCTCCCTAATTACCCCAGTGCAGTTGAGAGTCAACCACATTGCTGTGCGTCTGGAGGCCAGACCAGGGAAGGATGGCAGATTTCCTTCCCTAGAGGATGTTAGTGAACCAGATGGCTTTTTCCAACAATCGACAATGGTTTCATGGTCACCAGTAGATTCTTAATTCCAGACATTTTTTATTAAATTCAAATTCCACCATCTGCTGTGGCGGGATTTGAACCCGGATCCCCAGAACATTAGCTGAGTTTCTGGATTAATACCAGTCAGCCATCACCTCCTCTAATATGCAGCTTAGAGAGATACTTTCATCAGTTAGCTGATTTTATGCCAGTGCTCCAGTTAATGCCTTCCCTTAACCTCAATTAGCTGAAAAACTCCCCAACACTCTGCCTCCAGACCATTCTATTTAAGGGGATTTTCATCTAATTTCAGGTTAACAGCTGATTGATTTCTGGCTTTTCCTGCAATTGTTGGAGAGGTTGATTGTTTCCAGAGTTATTTAAAGTGCTGAATCTTCTGGGTATGGTGTGGCAACAAAAACAGAAAATGCCGGAAAATCTCAGCAGGTCTGACAGCATCTTTGGAGAGAGAATAGAGCCAAGGGCTGGAATTTTACTGACACGCCCGCCCCAATTTCGGGGGGGGGGGCGGGGATAAGACACAGAGAACGGCATTCTCCGTTGGCCTCAGGTGGGATCGTACGAACCTCGGGCAGATGTGGCAGTAAAATTCCGCCCAACGTTTCAAGTCTGGATGATCCTTCGTCAGAGCCACATCAGGGTGTGGCACCTGCTGAAGGATTTTGTCTTGCCATTACAGATTTTGCACCAATCGCTTGCTCCCAGATAGGAGTTCTCAATTGTACGACAGCGTGAGAGTGAGAGTGAGAGTGAGCAGAGGCAATGCAGAACAGGCCAAGATCCTGGAAGAGGGAGGATGAGAAGCATATATCTGCTCCGTGTGCTTATAGGGGACAATGCTCCTGCATTAGCAAGGAGCAGTGTGTTACACGTCTCCCCTTCACCAGGGAGATTCCCACTGAAATCTGTCATCTGAGCAACCTCAAAGCAAAGCAGGGTTGGCATTTCTGTGACTCTAGACTACTGTGGCCATGAACTCTAATATATTTGGTTTCTGACATGTAAAGCAGCCAATATTTTCAACATCTCCTACTCTTTGCCATGCACTGCTGTGAAAGGTAGGCCACCGAGGCTCTGTTTTTAAGAGCCCTATAAATGTATTTCATACTGTCTTCTGATCAGAAGCAGGCAGAATCAACATATGGCTTCATGAAGATTACAGGCCCCCCCAGTGTTACAGGACGCCCACCAATGGCTGCATGCATGTCACTTCGTAGGCACCCCTTGTTGACTCTGAGATATATCACAACTGAAAGAAATGTTACTCCCCCAACACCCAACTGATATGTAACCATACACAGCGTGTCATGCAGGTCAAATTAGTTACCCTGGTAAGAGTCCTGCAGACTCAGTGGGGAGGATGCCCTGTTGACTAGGTATGCTGTCGTCCACAGGGGTACTCTTGGTGTCGAGGACTGCCCCCGCTGAAAGAACCTCCAAGGCCCCCACATCAAATGCCACTCCCATTGCTTTCCGGGGCTGCATGACTGCTGATGGCTGGGAGCTAGAAGTCTCAGCTCTGTTAAAGAGGACAGCGATGCTTCAATGGCCCAAACTTTAAATTAAAGATCTTCCACAAGATCTAGCAATTGCTGGTGAACTTGGGACCTGCTTATGAGCTGCTGCATCTTTGTCGCAGCATATAAAGTTATCTTCTTCCAGTTCAGTGGCGCGGAGGCACAGTGGTTAGCATTTCTTCCTCACAGCGTCAGGGAACCAGATCCGATTCTGGCCTTGGGTGACTGCATTGAATTTGCATGTTCTCCCTGTGTCTGTGCGGGTTTCCTGATGGTGCTCTGGTTTCATAGAAATCATAGAAACCCTACAGTGCAGAAGGAGGCCATTCGGCCCATCGAGTCTGCACCGACCACAATCCCACCCAGGCCCTACGCCCATATCCCTACATATTTACCCACTAATCCCTCTAAACCTACACATCTCAGGACACTAAGGGGCAATTTTAGCATGGCCAATCGACCTAACCAGCACATCTTTGGACTGTGGGAGGAAACCGGAGCACCCGGAGGAAACCCACGCAGACACGAGGAGAATGTGCAAACTCCACACAGACAGTGACCCAAGCCGGGAATCGAACCCAGGTCCCTGGAGCTGTGAAGCAGCAGTGCTAACCACTGTGCTACCGTGCCGCCACCGTTTCTTCCCACAATCCAAAGATGTGTAGGTTAGGTGGATTAGCCATGATAAACGCATGAGTTATGGGGATAGGGGAGACTCTGGGTAGGATTCTCTTTAGGGAGTTGGTGCAGAATCGATAGGCCGAATGGCCTCTTTCTGCACTGCAGGGATTCTATGATGTAACACTCTGGCATAGAAGAAGGTGTATGTCTTACATGTGGTGTGGAGAATTAGTTACATTGGTGTTCAGCAGTGTGAGATGGTGCTTATGTTGGTGCCTATGGAAACTGGAAAGGGGTAAAATGTTTGACAATCATCGACAATGTTGTCCATGCCGGGTTTGGAGCTTCAGTTGTGGTTGTGCTTGGTGACAGAGCTTTGGCAACAGCCTCCTCAGTGAAGCCCAGATGCCCAACACAGTGACCCTTGGTCTGGCTGAGATGGGAAAAATATTGCTCAAAGTGTGTGTGTGGTCTCCCATTCAGTGTCTTCCCCATCCTTCTTCACCAGGTACACATGCTGCCTCCTGTCTTCTTTGCTGCTCCATGTCCTCTTGCAGCCCCACAGGCAGGCCTTATAGACCATCCAGGAGTGGAGTAAGATATCTCCAAGGCAGAATTGTCTCCTGAACTAAGAAGTCAGTTGTGAAAAAACAGTCAGAATAAAAAACTAGGGAGCACATTATAAAGCTCAAAGCAGTACATAACCTGTGCAGTGTTAGAATGTAACCAATGATAACATTGGATCTGTTATAATTTGACCAACGGTAACATGCTGTGAGGATCAGGTGACCATCTGACCCGGTTGACTATGTAACCAATGACAAAATGATGTGGCAGTCAGCTGATCAGCTGACTCAGTATAAATAAGAAGCAGTTGGGAATTGTGGGAGTTTGGATGGCTTAGGATGTGGCCTTATGTGTTGGGGTGGCACGGTGGCTAACACTGCTGCCTCACAGTGCCAGGGACCCAGGTTCAACTCTGGCCTCCGTTCACTGTCTGTGTGAAGTTTGCACATTCTCACTGTGTCTGCGTGGGTTTTCTCAGGTGCTCCGGTTTCCTCCCACAGTCCAAAGATGTGTGGGTTAGGTTGATTGGCCATGCTAAATTACCCCTTAGTGTCAGGTTGATTAGCAGGGTAAATGTGTGGGGTTACGGATAGGGCCTGGGTGGTTGGTACAGACACGATGGCCGAATGGCCTCCTTCTGTACTGTATGGATTCTAAGAGGAATGAAATTTCTTTATTAAAACCTTTTCTTTGATTTACTTTTTGGAGTAAGCTTTTGTTTTATTTTATTACTTGCAACCATTCCTTCTGCTGGATGAACATGGAGGAGGAACGAACTCTTCGAATAACACTCCTGCAAGGTCCTCTCTGACTATTAGCAACATAATCTGCCAGGTGTGTTTATCGTATGATATGTCAGGTGCTTTGGCAGGCCAATTTCACAACAGGATCCTTTATTTGTTGTTCTAACATTACAATTTGTCTTTTGAACACCCTGGTGTGGGCCTGGATTTGTCATGAGTCCCCTGTCCAAAATGGTGGGTGGCACACTGTGGGTGCAGTGGGCATCTATGTCACTGCCATAGAATAGATTTGGTCAGTGATTTCATGGCTGAAAAATGGACTTGGTAGAATCTGATTTCTGAACTGTCAACATTGAGTTTTGGTTCACCTTTAGGAAAATGTCAGACTGAGTGTGGGAGGTGATGGCCTAGTGGTATTATTGTTAGACTATTAATCCAGAAACTCAGCTAATGTTCTGGGGACCAGGGTTCGAATCCTGCCATGGCAGATGGTGGAACTTGAATTCAATAAAAATATCTGGAATTAAGAATCTACTGGTGACTATGAAATTATTGTTGATTGTTGGAAAAACCCATCTGCTTCAGTAATGTCCTTTAGGAAAGAAAATCTGCCATACCTACCTGGTTTAGCCTAAATGTGACTCCAGATCCCAGCAATGTGGTTGAATTTCAACTGCCCTCGGGCAACAAGAGATGGGTAATAAATGCTGGTCAGCCAGTGATGCCTATGTCCCATGAATGAATAAAGAACTATTTTGGTGTAAAAATTTGAACTGAAAATACCATGAATTGTATTGGCATTTCCAACATACAAAAGGCCCATCCCATAACCATCAGAAATAATAACTGCTAATGCAGTCGTCAGCAAACAGCCCTCTCTCTCCTATATGCAACTGAGTCTAAATTCAGAAAAAGTCAATGGAATAAAAAGAGTTTTCTCTCTCTGACAGCTGTAACGGGTGGCACAGTGGTTAGCACTGTGTCTCACAGCACCAGGAACCTGGGTGCGATTCCCTGTTTGGGTCACTGTCTGTGCGGAGTCTGCACGTTCTCCGGGTGGCTTTCCTCCGGGTGCTCCGGTTTCTTCCCAGAGTCCAAAAGGCGTGCTGGTTAGGTGCATTGGCCATGCTAAATTCTCCCTCAGTGTACCCCAACAGGTGCTGGAGTGTGACAACTAGGGGATTTTCACAGTAATTTCATTGCAATGTTAACAGTAAGTAGTCTCACAACACCAGGTTAAAGTCCAACAGGTTTATTTGGTAGCACGAGCTTTCAGAGCATTGCCCCTTCATCAGGTGAGTGACGAAGGGGCAGCGCTCCGAAAGCTCGCGCTACCAAATAAACCTGTCGGACTTTAACCTAGTGTTGCGAGACTACTTACTGTGCTTACCCCAGTCCAACACCGGCAACTCCACATCATTGCAGTGTTAATGTAAGCCTATGTGTGATTCTAATAAATAAACTTAAACTTTATGCAGCCGAGCCTGAATTCGGAACAAGTCAATGGAATAAAAAGAGTTTCCTCTCTCTGACAGCTATAGCGGTTTAAAGTAAAATGAATTTGTATAATTTGGCCCCAGGTCTAGTAGGAACAAATGCATAGTGTAAAACTGTCTATAATCTCCCCTGATAATGCTAAATAGCCAGTCTAATACTAATGTTGTACCGCACTGTAGTAGATGGGTGTTCTTGTGTTTGTGCTTGAGGTACGTTGTTGTGGACGGAACTTTAATGGGCATTTATGTCTTGTTACACCTGATCGGTAATCTCTTCATGCTGATGCTAAGTGCTCATCAAAAAGTGAAGATGTCATTTCTTTGGAATAGAACACTTTTCTACTTTGACTACCCAATGTCAGCATCAAGCACTCTTAGGTCAGTTATAAGAGCCAGAAGTAGAGTAAAGATCCATCTGCTCTTCTCAAACAATATGTCTTAGCTCTAATTTGAGCAGAACACAGTATAGCAGCAAGGTCATCTTTCAACTTCCCATATACTTGGAATGGAGCTGGCAATTTAGTGCCAGATTGTCTGCATTATTGGCACTTTTGTTGCCTTGGGGCAGCCCATGAATCAATTTCACTTGAATTTCACAGATGAAAGACTTTCATCCTATTTGTCAGGGATGGGTTTCTATGAAACACTTGCACAAATGTTTACTTTGGGTTCTGGCATGGGTTAGCACATAACCCTTAGGGTTTGGATTTAAATCCAGCTCAGACTGATAGGTAAAGGTTTCCTCACTCTATTGGCTATAAGCATTTGTTGCTTCGAATAGTGGTGAACCCACAATCCACAAAATAGGCGGCACGGTGGCACAGTGGTTAGCACTACTGCCTCACAGTGCCAGGGACCCAGGTTCGATTCGCGGCTTGGGTCACTGTCTGTGCGGAGTCTGCACGTTCTCCTTGTGTCTGCGTGGATTTCCTCCGGGTGTTCCGGTTTTCTCCCACAGTCCGAAATACGTGCTGGTTAGGTGTATTGGCCATGCTAAATTCTCTCTCAGTGTACCCGAACAGGTGCCGGAGTGTGGCGACTAGGGGCGTTTCACAGTAACTTCATTGCAGTGTTAATGTCAGTCTACTTGTGACACTAATAAATAAAAAAAATATTGCAGTCTCAAGTTGTTTTTCCAATCCCGTTTCTAACCCAGCCGATAATAATTGCTGGTTTGAGCTTTTCAAATTTGGGCCACTGAATTTTGGTGCATCTTTTTATTGTTGGAAGTGAAATAGCTTTCATTTTCTTGCACAATAAATAATTCATTTCATGAAGTTAGGTGCTCAAATTATAACAAATGGTTTAAGCTTAACCTCAAAAGCATTATAAGAACATTACTATCTATCGTCTCCAAATGCGAACTAAATAAATGAATTTGAGCTCAAGGTGGCACCTAAGCGAGGTGACTTCTTGCGAGCTGTGCCCAGCATACCTGCTAATTCTATCTTTAATTCTTATTCTAATACTACATTCTACACCCTCCCTGATGCGCGATTAAATCACTCGGGAGGCTGGATCGTACCCGGCAAATAAAGGCTTTTATTAGTAACGAGAATAGAGCATACTATATAACAATACAATCCCAGACGAAAAGGTCACCAGGCAGTGCAGTGACCTTTATACTCCTACAGGTAGGCGGAGCTAACTGGAGTGTACCACAGAACAATACCAACAGGTAGAACACCCCAACCCTAACCCCAACAGTGACAACAGTAACATATGTACAAGTACCCATAGTGCTAACCATCTATGGTTCAGTACCCATAGTGGTAACCATCTATGGTTCACCACATTCACCCCTCCTTTAAAACAAAGGCCAGTGGGGCAAAAAAAAACAGTACGAACTGTCCATATATTCACAAGTTCAGAAGTATCGGAAGGCCGCACCGTCTCTGCGACCTCCTCAACACTGGCAGTAGCGCCGGTTCTGGTGACCGTGATGACCCTCTCTCCAAGGCGGTGTCCAGTGACTCCTCCAGTTCCTCACGGACAGGTGGACCACGAGGTGGCGACAATCTCCTGGACTCAGGAACGCCCCGAGGTGGCGACAATCTCCTGGACTCAGGCAAGCTGTACACGGGAGTAAGAGGATTAAGTGGTGGTCCCGATACTGCCCGCGCCATGTCAGGAGGGGAGATAAAGGTCAAGGGGTCCCTAACCAGGGGTGCGGGAGTGACGGGGGTTTCCAGGTCCCCTGCAGGCGCCAGATCTCGAATAGAGACCGTGTCCTCTCGCCTGTCAGGATATGCTACATAGGCATATTGAGGGTTGGCGTGGAGGAGATGGACCTGTTCAACCAAAGGGTTGCCGCTGCAGGAGGACAGGTCCTGAGTATGTCAACCAAGACGGCAGTGAGGTCCCAGAGGAAGACTTCCTAGGGAAGGTAAACATCCGCTCATGTGGGGTAGCGTTGGTTGCCGTACACAGGAGGGACCGGATTGAATGGAGCGCATCAGAAAATACCTCTTGCCAACGGGAGACTGGAAGACCCTTAGACCTCAACGCCAGTAAGACAGCCTTCCAGACTGTAGCATTTTCTCTTTCGACCTGCCCGTTACCCCTGGGGTTGTAACTCGTAGTTCTACTTGAGGCAATCCCTTTTGAGAGCAGGTATTGCCTCAAGTCGTCACTCATAAACAACAAGCCCCTATCACTGTGGATATAGCTGGGGTAACCAAACAGGGTGAAAAGATCCCGCAATGCTTTGATAACCGTGGCAGCGGTCATGTCTGAACAGGGAATGGCAAAAGGGAATCGGGAGTACTCGTCAATCACGTTGAGGAAGTACACATTCCGATCTGTCGAAGGAAGGGGGCCCTTGAAATCCACACTCAGTCTTTCAAAAGGGCGAGTGGCTTTAATGAGGTGTGCCCTGTCAGGTCGGTAGAAGTGCGGCTTGCATTCAGCACATACCTGGCAGCTTCGGGTTATTGACCTGACATCCTCTACTGAGTAGGGTAGATTCCGGGCCTTTACGAAATGGAAGAGCCGAGTGATCCCCGGATGGCAGAGATCATTGTGGAGGGCCTGTAGCCGATCCTCCTGCACACTGGCACATGTTTCACGTGACAGGGCATCTGAGGGCTCATTGAGCTTCCCCGACGGTACATGATAGCATAGTTGTAGGTGGAGAGTTCGATTCTCCACCTCAAGATTTTATCATTTTTGATCTTACCCCTTAACGTGTTGTTGAACATGAACGCCACGGACCGCTGGTCCGTGAGCAGGGTGAATCGTTTTCCAGCCAAGTAATGGCACCAATGCCGGACGGCCTCCACAATGTCCTGAGCCTCTTTTTCCACAGCGGAGTGCCGAATTTCAGGGCCTTGGAGGGTGCGAGAGAAAAAGGCGACGGGCCTGCCCGCCTGGTTAAGTGTGGCGGCCAGGGCGAAATCAGATGCATCACTCTCCACCTGGAAGGGGATGGACTCATCGACAGCATGCATCGTGGCTTTCGCGATGTCAGCTTTTATCCCTTCAAAGGCTTAGTGAGCCTGTGCTGCCAGGGGAAAAGAGGTAGACTTTATGAGCGGATGGGCTTTGTCCGCATAATTGGGAACCCACTGTGCGTAATACGAAAAGAAGCCTAAGCATCTTCTCAGTGCTTTGATGCGAGTGGGTAGGGGAAGTTCAAGGAAGGGACGCATACGGTCTGGATCAAGGCCAAGGACCCTGTTTTCCATCACGTATCCGAGAATTGCTAGGCGGCGCTTGCTAAATACACACTTCTCCCTGTTATTGGTCAGATTCAGGCGAGACGCAGTGCATAAAAACTTTAGGAGATTGGCATCGTGGTCCTGCTGGTCATGGCCGCAGATAGTGACGTTGTCCAGGTACGAGAAGGTAGCCCGTAGCCCGTTTTGGTCCACCATTCGGTCCATTGCATGCTGGAAGACCGAGACCCCATTCGTGACGCCAAAAGGGACCCTTAAGAAGTGATAGAGATGACCATCCGCCTCAAAGGCTGTATATTTTCGGTCCTCTGTGCGAATGGGGAGCTGGTGATAGGCTGACTTCAAGTCGATGGTGGAGAACACCCGGTACTGCGCAATCTGGTTGACCATGTCAGATATGCGCGGGAGAGGGTACGCGTCCAGCTGCGTGTATCTATTAATGGTCGGACTATAGTCTATGACCATCCGGGGCTTGTCTCCAGTCTTGACCACCACGACTTGTGCTCTCCATGGGCTAGTGCTAGGTTGAATGATCCCTTCCCTGAGGAGCCGCTGAACCTCAGATCGAATAAAGATCTGATCCTCAGCGCTGTAACGTCTGCTCTTAGTTGCGATGGGCTTGCAGCCTGGCTCGAGATTCTCGAATAAAGATGGCGGGGTGATTCTGAGTGTCGAGAGACTGCACGTGGAGCGCGCTGGGAAATTTGGAGGCTGCTGTTCTCCCACTGAAAGTGGAGGGAGTGGCCCATCGTACTGCAGGATCACACTCCTCAGGTAGACCATAAAGTCTAGTTCCAGGAGTATCGGAGCGCAAAGGTGCGGTAACACGAGGAGCCTGGAGTTCTCATAAACTGTGCCCTGCACCGTTAGGTTTACCACGCAGCTCCCAAGAACGGTAACAGATCGGGACCTCGACGCCATAGAAATTGTCTGTCTGACAGTCTGTACTCGGCACCGCACCATTTCACGGTGTCAGGATGAATGAAACTCTCCGTGCTCCCGCTGTCAAACAGACAATGTATTAGGCGTCCATTTACCTCTATGCCCATCATGGACTTGTCGAGTCTGTGAGGCTTGGCCTGGATGATTGACGCCACCGTTGAGTCTTGAGTGCAACTGCAGGCAGCTGAGATGGTTGATGATGATGACCCCTGCTGGTCGTCTGCGGTCGGTGCCGATCAAAATGGCTGGGCCCATGGATCGCACGTGGTCGATGGCGTTGAAAGTGGCAGCACTCGCAGGTCGCACGTGTCTTGCGTCGTCGTCGTCAGGAATGGCGGCGCTCGTGAATCGCATATGGTGGAAGACCTCGATGAAGCCGGAGACAAGGAGACAGATTCTGGAGAATCACATGCCACACTGCTTGGCTTCGAGGGTGGTTTAGCTCTGCACACTTTGGCATAGTGCCCTTTCTTCCTACACGCGGAGCAAAATACCGTTCTGGCCGGACATCGCTGCCGAGGGTGTTTTGCCAATCCACAGAAATAGCACCGCGGGCCTCCTGGAGCTGCCGCCGTCGTCAGGTCCGAGGTTGAAAGCACGATTGCGCAGTTTCTCGGAGCTGCTGGGTAGAGTTGAGTCGGTGGCTGTACTTGCCACGATGTTCCCACGTGGTCGGTGGGGTAAGTTTCAAGACTTCTAGAGGCCGTTTCCATCGCATCAGCCAATTCCACCATCTTAGCTAGGTCGAAGTTATCTTGCTCTCGCAGCCGCAGGCGAATATAGGATGAGCCGATTCCCGTCACAAACGCATCTCGGATCAAATCGTTAGTATACTGGGTCGCCGACATTGGCTTGCAATTGGAGGCTCTGGCTAGCTGCCGAAGTTCGCGCAGGTACTGTCCCGTCGTTTCGCCGGGCTGCCGCCGTCGAGTGGCTAGTAGGTGTCGAGCATGAATCTCGTTTGGCGGTTTGTTGTACAGTTTCTTAAGTAGTTCGATGGCCCCTTTGTAGTCTTGGGCATCGCGGATTGTTGCATACACAGTGTCGCTTACCCTTGCGTGGAGGACCCGCAATCTATCGGCGGCGTCTTGAATGGCTGTTGAGGCATCGATGTAGTCTTGAAAACACTTCAACCAATGGTCGAAAGTGTTCGACGCTCCAGCTGCACGCGGATCTAAGGTAAGCCGATTGGGTTTTGACATTTGCTCCATGGTTTTTTTTTTCAACCAAATTTGTTACTAATAAAATTGATGCGTGATTAAATCACTCGGGAGGCTGGATCGTACCCGGGAAATAAAGGCTTTTATAAGTAACAAGAATGGAGCATACTATATAACAATACAATCCCAGACTAAAGGGTCACCAGGCAGTGCAGTGACCTTTATACTCCTACAGGTAGGCGGAGCCAACCGGAGTGTACCACAGAACAATACCAACAGGTAGAACACCCCAACCCTAACCCCAACAGTGACAACAGTAACATATGTACAAGTACCCATAGTGATAACCATCTATGGTTCAGTACCCATAGTGGTAACCATCTATGGTTCACCACACTCTCCTTTCCTTCTGTTTGAACAGTATGCTTTGTCTGTATAGCGCGCAAGAAACAATACTTTTCACTGTATCCCAATACGTGGGACAATAATAAATCAAATCTATCGACTTTTTTACATGTAGGTTTTTCTTAATATCAAAGCTGATGTCCCTCGGTTAATGGTAATAGTTATATGGAATTAAATCATTCGTTAAAATGACAAAGCTTTGATGGTGATCACTCAATGCGACAGTTGGAAGTTGCAAATGCATTGTGGGTTTAGACTTATTTGACATTTTTCCAGCAAGTTGCCTGTGTCAAAGGGACTTTCCACTGCATAGAACATAGAACAGCACAGTACAGCACCGGAACATGCCCTTTGGCCCACAATGTTGTGCCGAACATGATGCCAAATTAAACTAATCCCTTCTGCCTACCCTTGGTCCATATCCCTCTATTCCTTGCATATTCATGTGCTTATCTAAAAGCCCCTTTAACCTGCCCATCATATCTGCCTGTAGCACCACCCTTAGCAGCGCGTTCCACACACCTACCACTCTCTGCGTAAATAACTTGCCCTTCACATCTCCTTTGAACTTTCCCCCTCTCACCTTATGTGCATGTCTCCTAGTATTAGACATTTCAACTCTGACTGTAAACCCTATCAATGCCTGCTATAATTTTATAGACTTCTATCAGGTCTCACCTCAGCCTCCGCCGCTCCAGAGAAAACAATCCTAGTTTATCCAGTCTCTCCTTATTACTCATTCTTCTAATCCAGGCAACATCCTGGTAAACCTCTTCTGCACCCTTTTCAAAACCTCCACATCCTTCCTGTAATGTGGCAACCACAATTGAACCCAATACTCTTAAATCCGACCTAACCAAAGTTTTATAAAGTTGCAACGTGACATCATGACTTTTGTACTCAGTGCCCTGTAAAGGCAAGCAATACCCTACGCCTTCTTTACTGCCCTATCTACTTGTGAGGCCACTATAAGGGGGCTATGGATTTGAACCCCGAGATCCCTCTGCAGCCAACTAATTTTGTCTGGCAGAAAATCAGCCAGCCCTGTGGCATACAACTGACTGCCAATTGGTAAGACCAATTGAACGAGGGGACGCTACAGAATGGATTCCAGGAATGGTTGGGGATGGAGGCGGAGGAAGTATGGGAACTAAGTCAGTAGCAGGCAGAGGAGGTAAAGCCCACTGGGGGAAGGTGTTGAGGGGGAGTCCAAGCAGTGGTGGAATGGGTTTGATGCCAGAACATGGGTGCCACAATTGGGGTTGGGGACTGGCAAAATGATAATCAGACAGAAGATTTATTCATACTCCTCCTGGCCCGCTTGCAAAACTTAAATAGGCAAAGATAATGGTTGTACTTAATGGCTTTTCGTTCGGCCTCACAATGCGCTGGAGAAAGTGGGATTAACATGCGCTGTGAATGCCCTGCTCATTTCTCCTCAAAAATTGCAACTGGGATTCTACACCTGCCCGGCATCCACTTAAAGACTTGACTGGTAATTGATTCAGGCAGGAAAATTGTCGTACAAGGACCCCACCAGATATTCCACTGTCAGCAGTCTGCTTGCATCATTAAAAATAATTTAGCTAGCCATTTCATTCAAAATCAACGGGAATCCATACTGTTTTATGAATTTGGTACTGTTCCAGAAAAGAACCCTCCAACGTGACTTAAACTAAATCCCAAAATAATAAATACACGATTATATAATTCCTTGGAACATTGTACAAACGGATTGGTTCTGTTCCAGTATTATTGAAATGAACACTGTTTTAATGCATTTTTGTTCAACAGGTGTTGCAAAAATGCCCAGTTTCATGATGAACATGTTTTAGATAGCATCCTATACAGCATTTAGTTTGGAGATTGAAATTGTTAAATGTAAGATAATGGTAGCACCTGGGGAGAATCTGGTAATTAGACCTAAAAGATTTGCAATTCAAAGTGCAGCCGTGTTTATTTAAGTTGATAATCAGAGCTAGAAATGGGAAGGCATTCATCAGTGGAGGGATCTTGTCTGAGTTTCATGGGAGAGGTTAGATGACTACAATTGTCTTCATAAGGGGTTCCCAGAACAAATGGAAGGTTAGGGAAAGGCAGATAATGAGGAATATTTTATGGAGCCTGCAAGCCGCAAGAAACAAAGGGGGCGATCTTACTGGCTTGTCCTACCGGTCGATTGGCGTGTTGAGCCAGTAAGATTGTGAGAGAGGTGAAAAACCGACTCCGTGCTCAGTTTCTCACTTCGTGTGCTACCAGTGGCACTGTGAAGCTGACATGATCAGCCTCAGGACCGGGAAGGGTGTGAGGCTGATTATGATATTTAAATCTCAATTTAAATATTATTAGTGAGCCCGGGCCATAATCGTCTGGGCTCACTTGCCTTAATGGCCTGGCCAGTGAAGGTCCTTACCAGTGAGGATCATGTATGATCCCTCCATCAATGGGGATCATATCTGGGAGGGGGGTGCAGGGTGGGGGGAGTGATAGATCAAGGTGTATGCACAATAGTGCCCCTCGCAGTCAGCAGCCAGCTTACTGGTGAGAATAGACTCCATCCACTCCCCCTACTGGCATGAATCACACTTTGCCTCTTTTTTGCGCTAAATGCCTTACAGTTGCATCCACGAGCTCGCCCAAAAATGAGTGCAATTCTCTCCTGTTTTCACACTTATTCAGCATTTAAAATTTTTTTGGTAAGATTGCACCCAACGTGTGCAGGCAGACTTAATTAGGCAGGAGGCAAAATTTGGATTTCCAAGCAATGGAAAGAGACATAGAAATAAAGTCAGCGGCATGTTTCCAGGGTGTCAAGCCTCATGTTAGCCTGTGGTGAGTTCATACATTTGCGTGCTTTGAATACTCATTTGCACAATACTTTTCCTCATTAATGTCGTGCCTTCTAGAAAAGGGTCAGCAGTGCATGATAATCTTGTGGTACCCAGTTCAATTTGTTTAAAGGTGATGTGCAACTTTGTGCTGTTGTGTGTAAGGTCAGCTGTTATATCCTGCGGCACAGGAGAGCGGGAGCAGGAGAATGGCAGCTGGCATTGAGGCTCATAACTGGCAAGAGTGAGTCAATGGTTGGAGGGAGGGGGGCATGGGTGGGGTCAGTGGCATGGTGGAGTGAAAGGGCAATCCAGGGAGGATAGAGGGTGGATCCGGGGTGTGGCGGAATGGAATGGAAAGGGCCTGGCATCCTGCGGGTGGTGGGGGAAGGGGCGGTAGGATCAGCCGGTCAAGGTAAAAAAATGTGGGTTCGAAAGGGCAATGTCAGTATTGCCCAACTGTGTGTCACCTCTGGGTGTTGGCTGCAATATTTCAATCATCTCTGCTGAGAGTGATCTGGGACAAGGCTTTTTATAATGCATAGAAAGAAGGGCTATAAATTCAGCCATGTCCCACAGAGTGGTGAGTACAACACTGGCCATTAACATGAATATTCAATTAAAAAACAAAGAAAATACAACATTGTTTTTTCTAAATAAATGAAACGTTCCTAACTCCCCTGTAACCATCAATGTATGTCAACCATGAGGTGTGCCAGTACACTGGGCTCTCTGACTAAGCTAGTCTCAATAAGTAATGATGATGTATACATTAATAAAGTGAAACCAAGAGAATGTGGGATATTTAAAAGTGAAATTCAATTTAGAAAAACACCCCTGCCCCATTTGTGCTCAAGTCTTATGTTAATAGCAATGAAGTTGGACAGAAAAGTTTTGGCCTTGATGCAGAGCCTCCCTTTTTGACCAAGAGGCTCTATTATAGCCCACCTGGAGCTGCAACATTGCAGGTTTCACCAACAAGAAGCTTCTCCCGATGCAGAATCTCACACGGACACCACAAGAACCTTACATTTAATTGTAATCATGCAGTGAATGGGAAAAAGCAGGATAAAGGAAGTGGCGCACACTTCCGTTAACAAAATCCTTCCCCAGTGAGTCTGAATCTCTTATCTAGGACATCCCATGCATGTCATGTTGCCATGGTGATAAATTGTAGAGAGATTTGTTTTTTAATAATTTGGTTTTATCTGTGAGATTTTTCACAGAAGCAGTTAATTAAAGCCTTGAAGCAACTCTGAGAAGCAGAGAAGGAGAATTTACCAGAAATGATAGACCAGAAGCAAATCTTTGAAGTCACTGAGCAAGAAAGCAGTGAGGCCCATGCTTGAGTTGGGTGCTTCAGGAGAGTTGGAGGACCACCTAGCTGGATGAAAGTGGAAAGATCCTCAGAAATCTCATGCCTTGGAGAATAGTGGGAATATTGTTGATATTCCCACTATGAAATGAATTCCTGAAAGCTGTGGCACACCTTGGTGTAGTCCCAGGAGAAGTGAAGGAACCCTCCAGAATCCATAAAGTACTGGGGAGCTCTTGGAAATAAAAATAGAATAGGAAGTGTTGTGTTGAGATTTCTTGGTTTAAAATATAGTATTTATGAAATATTGGCTGGAATTTTACCACCCTGCCCTCCACAGGAATCAACCCCACCCCCCATGGGCGAGGGGCAGAGCATGGGAAGGTCCGTTGACTCGGGCAGGATTTTACAGTTTCGGGACGAGCGAGACCGTAAAATCCCGCCCATAGTGTCAAAGCTAATACTTGATTTGTTTAACTCTTGTTCATTAAAAGTTTTTGTTTAAAACTTTAAACTTTGATGCATAACTCTTTCAGTTAATAAATGGGAGTTAGAATTTCTTTTTAAAAGCTACTGGTCTCCCTTGAGATCATGACACAGGAATGATCCACAAAATGATTACATGCTTTAAAACCAACTTCAATACAAGGAAGGTGACTCAATATGTCTCATCTCCTGAACTGCAATTGCTATAAACACGGCAAATAATGATATTCCTGGGTCTCCAATATAATAATCTCACAAGCATTTTTCTTTATTTTTATGCGCACTCCCTGGGGTTATGTGAAAAGCAAACATGATGTTTAGAACCAACTTTAAATAAATTTTAAGGAGACTGTCTTTACAGACTATGTAAAAATCGTGCCTTCTTCAACGAATACAATTCCCCCGCAGTAACAAACCTGAGGTTGAAAGCCATAAACATTATAGTTTCAAACACACAATATAATATTTAATGACAAAATTTATCTTCTGTGATGATGCCTGGCCTGATTCTTTGTTTCTATATTTTTCTTAATGGACCCTAACACAGATGGAACAGGCAAGTTCTTCAGAGCAGAAACTCCATATTCACTGCTCGATTTTATTGGCATTAAAAACCAGGATTGAATCCTTCTGTTTAATCTCTAGGAAACGTTTGGCTCTTCCATTGAGTTGAAGGTTGAGGGAAATTTATTTCCAATGTATTTCTTCAATCCTAATAAGAGTTTAACGTTTGGCTTTTCCTGTATGGCCTTGTATGGTAATAAATTACTACATTATAGAGCAGAAATGACTTACATTTATTTAATTTTTCCAACTTTCTTAGCCCACTGCACTCCAGTCTGACATTTTGATTTAGGCCTCAAGTGTAGATCATGTTCACCCATTCAGTAGGTAGCTCATCGGGGCGAATTTTCCCTTTCCGCCCGCCACGGGAATCGTAGTGGGTGAGGGGCGGACCATGGAATGGTCCATTGACCTCGGGCGGGATTTTCCAGTTTTGGGGCAAGCGGAAAATCCTGCCCATAATTTTACTGCTAGAATAAAAAATAGTGTAACTTACTTCAGCCCATTGAAAAAAATTAAAGGTTATCAATACAGTGTTGAGATTTGTTGACAAAGGAAATGCTAATTTTTTTCTCTTTTGGGGCAATCTCCAACAGGCATAGGTTGAGAGGCGACAGATTTAAAACGGAGATGAGGAGGAGCTACTTCTCACAGAGAGTGATGAATTTGTGGAACTCCCTGCCCCATTGTGTGGTGGAATCTGAATCATTAAATGGTTTCAAGAAGGAGATAGATATATTTCTAATTTAAAAAAGGGATAAGAGGATGTGGGGAATGGGGAGGGAGGTGGATTTGAGACTAGGGAGAGATCAGTCATGATCTGATTGACATGATGTGGGGATGCCGGCATTGATAACTCATTTGATGAAGGAGCAGCGCTCCGAAAACTCGTGATTCCAAATAAACCTGTTGGACTTTAACTGGTGTTGTGAGGCTTCTTACTATGACCTGATTGAATGGTGGAGCAGGCTTGAAGGGCTGGATTTGCCTACTTCTGCTCCTAATTTCTATATTCCTAATTTCTCACTTCCACGTTATCATAGATTTGCTAAGAAGTCCCAAAATCATCAACTACAAATTTTGTTTCTTTGAGGAAATCTATATGGCAGTGGCCTTCTGCTTAAACTTTGACTGTCTGTAGGATTTCCAAACCTTCAGGATCATCTTTTTTAGGAATTAGGGTTTTTAGGAATTATAGGTAAATCTAATAGACACGATGGGGGTGGTTTTAAGCTTGTGCTCTCTGTCCACAGGAACGAAAGTGCGTTGTCAAAATCTGGAGAGATTAGGAAAGCATGATTCATGCTGGCTAGTTTCTAAGTTCTGATCTTCCCGATCTTTCACCAGTGGAGTGGCATGAAACACGCAGGACTCCAGGAAGCTCATTTTAATACATTAGCATGTCATTAGCAAGCACTCTCTCTGGGACTTCCCACCTCGCACCGGATATTCGGCGGGCACAGGCGTGACGCCACAACAGCACCATGTACAACAGCTCCACATGTGTTAACCTGTGTTAACTTCCCTCTGAAGGGAGTTCTGGAGGCGACCGCTCAGGCAGCCATCAACCTCTGGGGTGTTCACTGTATACGCGGCACCTGAGAGGACATGTGGGACACAGGTATGAGCAACTCAGGGATGGGGGTCCCAGAATCACTATATCAGGGGAATGGTCCAGGGAGGTCACTTACAAGCCTTACCTTCCCTTCATTTTGGGTCGCCCCTTGCTTTAAAGGGGCTGTGAAGGCTGGTATGCAGGCAGCGCTTCCTGTGTCCTCCTTCCTGTCCATATCGCAGTTGAGGGTGTGCCCTTCCTTAGTGGAGGCTGGCCAGAAGATGGGAGGGCTCGAGAACAAGAGGCTCAGCACTGGGAGCAACCATGAGTTCCCCAGATGGTGTCCCGTGTGAGGTTGAGCAGTCAGGGCACAGTGGGGGATTCAGGAATGGGCTGCATCTCCCCTCATGCAGCCTGAAGAGCCTTGCATTCAGGGGAGGATGACTATAATGCGACGATTACTCACATTCAGACAGCGGTGTGAGGACAAAAGGGAGAAGTCCAAAACCAATTGTCAGGAGAGCTTGTTACAGTAGATCTCGATAAGTCATGGAAGGCTACTCAACTCTGCACCTCCTGCGATCTGGGAGAAACTGGGTGCCCCACCCCCTCCCCAATTACCACCCTGGCTGATCCTCCCTACCCCCACAGAGCTCCCCCATTGCTTTCCCCGTGGCCCTGCCCCTGTCATGGGCCCACCCCATTGGCACTGCTCAGTGCCCAGTGCAACCTCTGGGGGGCCTCCATTTCCACCAGCGAGGCCATCACTTCTGGTCCCTGTTGGAAGGGACCCCATACGTGATCCTGACCGGTGAGGACCAGGTAAGGTCATGTGAGCCTGCACGATAGCGTCCGGGACTCACTAATTATTTTTAAATTAACTAATGAAGATTGAAATTTGCAATTAGTGTTGGTAACATTGAGGAGCGTAAAACCAGGCGCAAACCCAATTTTTTGCCTCTTGCCCGATCTTACTGACTCACTATGCCAATCAACTGATGGGACGAGCCCATAAGGCCATAAGACATAGGAGCAGAATTAGGCCATTTGGCCCATCAAGTCTGTTCCGCTATTCAATCATGGCTGATTTTCTTTTCTCATCCCCATTCTCCTGCCTTTTCCCCATAACCCCTGATCCCCTTATTAATCAAGAAGTAAATAAAATAAAATAAAGTAAAGTAAAACAAAGTAAAGTAAGTAAAATAAATCACTCCCTCTGTTTTCCACACCAATATTCTGCAATTTTCCGCCGTATGCAACACATGATACATATCGAATAGAATTTTCCTGAAAAAATGGCAGTGTCAGGTTCGACTGAAAACTGGCGTATTTCTCCCCAGAAACACAGCCAGGTTTTCACCGCAGATCTTCTGACACTTCGTCAAAACGAAGAAGGGGAGATGCATTTTGAGTCTTCATCGGTGTGGGTTGGGGCCTGGTAGAGCTGGCAAGGCACCCGATCTCAAGGTAAAAGTAAAGACCTCCCTCCCCACTGCCCCCCAAACCCCACCCCATGGATATTGGGATCCTGACGGACAAGGGGAACAACACCAACCTTCGAACATAGAGGGCCAACATCACCCCTAACACTCATGGCAGGGTTAGGTCCTGTCCCCTCATCAGGAAGGCATCAAGGTGACCTGACCCCACACTCTCCCTCATCTTTGCCGGCATTGGGTCATCCCCCACCATTTTCATTGTCCACACTACTTTCACCCCTCCCCTCAACCCCCCCACCGTGACCTCCATGCAGATACAACACCCCCCTCCCCCTCCCCATCTAATGGGAACCCCTGCAATGTGGTCCCCTAGAAGCCTCTCCCCTGGTCCCATTCCCTGGCAGTGCCAGGATGCCAGGGGTCAGTACCATGTCCCTCACCAACCAGGAGCTATACTCATCCCTCCATCCCCGGCATGTTCATCACAACTGGTTTCTGTTTTTGGAGCATTACATTTTGGGAGGGACCATCTGATGTGGCCTGAATTAAACAGCTTTACGCTGGCATTTAAATTCATTCAACTTGATGACTTGATGGAATTGAGGTTCACGCACTTTTTTGGTATGAACCTGATCACATCACCAGCGAGGGCTGGGAACATTGCGTTCCTAAATCTCACCACCGCAGATCTCATTATGACCCTCACGCAAGATTTAGTAGCCGTAACAGGATTTGCGCCCACGATGAACAGGCCCTAAAAATTGTGACCATCATTAAACATGATTCTCTTTACATTATCTTTGAATGTTGTATGCCGGTTATAAAAATATTGGAGATGGAGAGAAGGCTGTTTAATTGGATGGGTTGGATGGAAGAGTATGGCAATGTTATGACAAACGGTCATCCTCACTCAAAACGTTGGCTCTATTCTCTCTCCACAGATGCTGTCAGACCTGCTGAGATTTTCCAGCATTTTCTGGTTTTGTTTCAGATTCCAGCATCCGCAGTATTTTGCTTTTATGAAACCTCCAGTTGCTTACCAACTCACATGTTCAAAAGATCCAAATGTTATAATTATGGGGAAGGTTACCTTTGGTTACTGCCTAAAAGATTCTGTTCAAGATTTACCAGAAATACTTTTGTACATTCTCATAGCCTTCTGTCCACTATGGGTGGTCATGATGTGGAGATGCCGGCGTTGGACTGGGGTGAACACGGTAAGAAGTCTCACAACACCAGGTTAAAGTCCAACAGGTTTATTTGGTAGCAAATACCATTGGCACAGTGGTGAGTACTGCTGCTCACAGCGCTAGGGACCCGGGTTTGATTTCCGCCTTGGGTCACTGCCTATGCGGAGTCTGCATGACCTCCCTGTGTCAGTGTGGGTTTCCTCCGGGTGCTCTGCTTTCCTCCCACAATCCAAAAGACATGCTGGTTAGGTGCATTGGCCATGCTGAATTCTCCCTCAGTGGACCCGAACAGGCGCCGGAGTGTGGCGCCTGGGAGATTTTCACAGTAAATTCATTGCAGTGTTAATGTAAGCCTACTTGTGACAATAATAAAATAAACTTTAACTCTGCCTTGTGTTTAAGTTTCTTAATAACACCAGCAATTAGACTCAGTTTAATCTTAGCCACCAGTGTAAAATAGAATCATAATTTAGTTTGATGATGGGACAACGGATTGAGAAATATAATGACTCAGGGCAAACAGATGAAAATATAAATGCAAATGTATGGAGAGACAAATGCTTCTGTTGCCCTACAGAACTCTTAGATAGACAAAAGCTGATCAGATCTGATGACAAACTACAAAAGCCATTGCTTCAAACGGGATTATAGGTTTGAGATCAGCACTTTGTTTTCCTGAATAATTAACAAGAACTGCTTGCTTAATGTCTAAGTCTTGCATCTGGTGTTCCGGAAGCCTGATGGAGTAAGATGCTTAACATTGTGGTCAACACATTAAAAGTTAAAAGTAATCCATTATCGACACTAAAACGCTGCATAACACAAAGCATCAACATGGTGAATGAAAATATACATACAATATAATGATATTTGGGATTGAAACTCAAAGGAGCATCATTGAACAAAAATATCACAGGATTATTTGCAATTTTCTGCCACAAAGTAGAACAAAATGAAAATTGAACTTTTATTATTAGAGGGGATACTCTGGTGAGAGTTTCATTGTAACACAGTATCTCATCTGCTGAGGAAATGATTAATTGAAAAGAAAAAGCTGAATGTTGGAACTACAATTTATAGAATCCCTGCAGTGCAGAAGGGGGTCATTCGGCCCATCGAAACTGTACCGCCAACAATCCCACCCAGGCCCTATCCCCATTTATTTATCCTGCTAATTACCCTGAAACTAAGGGGCAATATACTGTGCTCAATTAGCCAAATGCGCACATCCTTGGAGTGTGGGAGGAAACTGGAGCACCTGAAGGAAACCCATGCAGACACGGGGAGAATGTACAAACTCCACACAGTCACCAGGGTCCCTGGAGCTGTGAGGCAGCAGTACAAACCACTGTGCCACCATGCCACCCTTGGCATGGAACTGCAGGCCTTGGGGCAGAATTGGCACAGAACCATTTACAGGTATGTTATCTTTATCTATGAGAGCATTTGGACAAATTATTTATCAGTATTTTGTCAAGAATAATGCAAATCATCTTACGAGTTAAAATCTCCATAGAATCATAGAAGGTTTACAGCATAGAAAGATGCCACGTGGCCCATTGTGCCTGCACTGGCAGAAAAACAAACCACCAAATCTAATCTTGGTTTTCCAATGTTTGGTCCCAAGTCCTGCAGGTTATGGCGCATGTGGTGCACATCCAGGCACGTTATAAATGAGTTGAGGGTTTCTGCCTTTACTATCCTTTCTGGCAGTGAGTTCCGGTTCCCACAACCCATTGGGTGAAAACTGTTTTCCTCATCTACCCTCTTATCAAATCACTTTAAAGCTATGTCCCCGAGACACTGACATCTCTGTAAGTAAACAGACCCTTCCCGTTCACTCTTACATGGTGGCACAATGGTAAGCACTGCTGCCTCACTGCACCCGGACACTGGGTGCAATTTCCAGCTTGGATCATTGTCTGTGTGGAGTTTGCATGTTCTCCCCGTGTCTGCATGGGTTTCCTCCGGATGCTCTGCTTTCCTTCCACAGTCCGAAAGACATGCTGGTTAGGTGCATTGGCAATGCTAAATTCTCCCTCAGTGTACTCGAACAGGCGGCAGAGTGTGGCGACTAGGGGATTTTCACAGTAACTTCTTTGCAGTGTTAAACCTACTTGTGACACTAATAAATAAACTTTTAAAAAAATAATTTTGCACATCTCAATCAAATCTCCATCTATGCTTCTTTACACCAAAGTTCTGTTGCTCTGTGGTAAAAAGAATCTTGCATAAAACATATACTGAACAGCCTTGACACACATCTGATTCTGTGGGTAAGGGATACAAGCCAAATTGATGCCTGTGCATCATTTTATTAACATGGGCAAACTGCCAACATTATTCATGCTGTTTACTGGCAGCTCGTTGACTGTGGGCATGAGATATTGGGCAGCAGTGACGCCTCTTAAAAGAAGTGCAATTTGGCTTTGGTCATTCGTTGCATTGAGTCATTGCTGCAAAACAACAATCTGATTTTTACAACTCACTAACAAGTGATGGGTCATCCTGCCCACATCACTTGAGTTCAAGTTGATAGTCTCCCCCATACAGTTTTTCCATTATGGATATTACAGGAAGCAACACTAATTGACAAGAAACATGTACAATGTGTGAATTTTTTAATATATACATTCTCTTGAAGTATTTGTTCAAAGCTGTGATTATTAATTATTTGTCATCAGAACAATCTGAAACTATAATGTTGCTTTCATCTTGTATGGAAAGTGTTTGTCATGGTTAAGCTGAAACCAACCAATGTTGACACCAGTCCTGTCAAACTTCAATTGCTACGTGGACTACTTGCATTATTAAGAAGGTACACAAGATTTAGACCCTCAGATTTGCTTAATTAGATATTCTTCACTGTGGATTCTATACAATGTAAGGAGCACAATTATTCTTAAATCAATATAGCATTAAACCAATTGCAAGTTTCCTTATCACCAGCTCCTCAAAAATGATAAGGGCCTATTTCTATTGTGAAATCCTTGCTGAAAAATGAAGACAAACACCACAATTAATGTGAATCTCTTCGGGGAAGTTCAGTAGATTAAGAAACAGACTGCAAGTTACAAATTTACAGAACTTGCTAGTCATTGATTTTTATTCATTCACGGGTTATCACTGGCTGGGCCAGCATTTATTGCCCATCCCTAATTACTCCAGAACTGAATGGCTTGCTTGGCCATTTCAGAGTGATGCGCGATTGATTCACTCGGGAGACAAGGTCGTACCCGGGAATAAAGGCTTTTATTCACAACAAGAATAGAGCACACTGCTTAACAATACTATTCCAGACTAAGGGCTACTAGGAAGTAGCAGTGACCTTTATACTCCTGTAAGAAGGCGGAGCCAAACGGAGTGTACCACAGAACAATACTAACAGGTGGAACACCCCAACCCTAACCCCAACAGCAACAAGAGTAACATATGTACAAGTACCCATAGTGGTAACCATCTATGGTTCACCACACAGAGCGTGTTTAAGAGTCAGCCATATTGCTGTAGCTCCAGAGTCACATGCAAGCCAGACCAGGTAAGGACACTAGATTTCCTTCCCTAAAGGACACTAGTGAACCAGATGTGTTTTACCGACAATCGACAATGGTTTCATGGTTGGATTTATTGGATTCAAATTTCACCATCTGCCAAACCTAGGTCCCGGAGCATCACCCCTGATCTTTGGATTACTATTCAAGTGACAATGCAAATGCACCACTACCTTCCTATGACTCCATTCCACTGTTTGCTTTTCATAAAGGGCACGCTGTCCTGTTACTTTGAAGAACTTGCTGAATTTGCGCATCCATTGTCCATTAGACTAGCTCAAAAAACCAATGATGTTAATTAACAGTGCAAGTTAATGTCAAGAGGAAATTAGATCCACCTCTTGGGGTTAAAGGGACCAAGGGATATGGGGGGAAGGTGGGATCAGAATATTGATTTTGATGATCAGCCATGATCAAGATGAATGGCGGAACAGGCTCGAAGGGCCAGTCATTTTAATTGTTCTAAGGATATTCTGCTGCAATTGTATACAGCGTTGGTGAGGCCACATCTGTAGTATTGTGTGCAGTTTTGGTGTCCTTATCAGAGGAAGGATGTCCTTGCTATAGAGGGAGCAAAGGTTTGCCAGGCTGATTCTTGGGATGGTAGGTCTGTCATATGAGGAGAGACTAAGTGGGTTAGAAGTTCAGGAGAGTAAGAGGGGATTGCATAGAAACTTATAAAATTCTAACAGGGTTAGACAGGGTTGATTCAGAAAGAATGCTCCCAATGGTGGGGGAATCCAGAACTAGGGGTCATAGTTTGAGGATAAGGGGTAAACCTTTTAGAACTGAGGTGAGGAGAAATTCTTTCATCCAGAGGGTAGTGAATGTGTGGAATTCACTCCCACCGAATGTAGTTGAGGCCAAAATGTTGTCTGATTTGAAGAAGAAATTAGATATAGCTCTTGGGGCTAAAGGGATTAAGGGACATGGGAGGAAGGGGGGATCAGGATATTGAATTCAACGATCAGCCATGATCAAGATGAATGGTGGAGCAGGCTTGAAGGGCCGAATGGCCTACTCCTGCTTCTAGTTTCTATGTTAATGTGATACCAATCAATCTCTTTGTCCCAGAAATTGCACAATTTAAAGTCTGAAGTGTCAATCATTGAAAACTATGCTGCACATGTCCTTAATTGCGCCAGGTTCTGTTCTATCATCACCCCCACACTTGCTGAGCTAGATTAGCTCCCCGCTCAACAATGTCTTGATTTTAAAATTCTTATCCTTGTTTTCAAATCCCTCAAAGGCCTTGTCCCTCTTTATCTCTGTAATTTTGCTTCAGCCTGTTTCTCATCTCTCTGAGATTTCTGCGCTCTTAATTCTGGCATCTTGAGCATCACCAATTTTAATTGTTCCCCGTCAGTGACCATGCCTTCAGCTATTTGGACCCAAGCTCTGGAATTCCATCCTTACATCTCTCTGGCTCTCTTTCCTCATTCAGGATGCTCCTTAAGTACATTGGCCAAGCTTTTGGTCATCTGTCTAATATCTCCTAATGTGGCTTGGTGCCAAATGTTGTCTTATAATGCTTCTACAAAGTGCCTCAGGACATTTTGTTATGTTAATGAGCTATATAAATACAGGTTGTTGGCAAATTGTTCTCAGAAATAACAAAAAATACAAATCAAAGTATTTTTATTACTTTTCCTTTCCATTGATATTTTAACCTAATCTTTCCTTCCGTCTCATTTACTTATCTTTGTGTAGCTGATTTGACTCCAGTTCACCCATTCAAATTTAACCTTCTTCCTCTATTTCTTTCTCAATCCTTAATTCTAATAAGGAAAAGCTCCATTGCTTCTCGGTTGCCTTTGGTGCACAGTTATCAGTTCGCACTCCCTACAAGTTACGCCGTCAAGCATTTTTGAGACTAAGATTGTAGAAAGTCTACTTAAAGGGGCATGCTGTGAGGTGTTCATCCCCTTCAGAAAGATCCAACCACTGTTTCCCTGTTACTTTCTATCTCTGCCATCAATGGTATGCTCTGATGTTCCACTCAGACATCTTTATACATGCACTCTTCTTCAATGCAAACAAACCAAGTCCAATTCATACTGACCTGATACCAGCTAGTGTTTGAAGAGATTTTAGCCATTTCCAGAATTCTTAGTGACTGTGTGTGAAAAATTAAGCTAATTTCCCCCAAAGATTTATAACACCACAAGTCGTGATGACAAACTGGCTGTGATCTGAACTGTTAGTTTAACTTCAAAAACAAAAAATACTGGAAAATCTCAGCAGGTCTGACAGCATCTGTGGAGAGAGAATAAAGCCAACGTTTCAAGTCCGGATGACCTTTCATCAGGGCCTGAGTCAGAATGTAATAAGAGTTTAGAAGAGCAATGCAGGGGAACGAGGAACAATATAAAGTAGAACACCTAAAATGAAAGCGGACTAATTTCAACATGATGTGAATGTTCCCAGCCAGGATAAAGCAAAAAAAATTGTGAATAAAAACTGTATTGGAACAATGGGTGATCTTTAAAGACGAAATGCTCTGGGGGAATTCCAACAAGGGCGAAAAGTAGGGGAATTTTAAAACAGGGCTTTGGAGATAGCCAGGGAGGGTGAGAATTGATGAAATAAAAGAAATGCATGTCAGGTGAATTCTTCAAACAAGAAAAATGTTGAATACAATAGGTTGTGAAGGGAAGTGAAGAGGAAAACAAGACCGACAAAGAGAATATAAGAATAAAATGCCAGTCAACATAAAAGGGAATCCAAAAATCTGGCATGAAAATAGTAAGCGGGAAGTAAGAGGTGGAAAGTTGATATATGCTGTGAGATGCAGGGCAAGGCAATTTGTTCTGGTGTTTACGAAGTAAGAGGAATCTTAAAAATTACTGGTAGAAGTGGCAACAATAAAAGATTTAAGTTTATTTATTAGTGTCACAAGTATGCTTACTTTAACACTGCAATGGAGTTACTGTGAAAATCCCTTAGTCGCCACACTCCAGTGCCTATTTGGGTACACTGAGGGAGAATTTAGCATGGCCAATGCACCTAACCAGCACATCCTACGGACTGTGGAAGGAAACCAGAGCACCCGGAGGAAACCCATGCAGACGCGGGGAGAACATGCAAACTCCACACAGACAGTGATCTTAGCCGGGAATCAAGCCCGGGTCCTGAGTGCTGTGAGGCAGCAATGCTAACCCCTGTGCCACCGTGCCAAAAAGGTAATGGATAATGTGAAAAATGAGTTACTGGAAAGACTGGCTATGTTTAGAAGGATAAGACCCCTGGTTTACTTGGCATGTATCCCAGATTTCTAAAGGAGACAGTGAAAAGATAATCTTCCAATCTTCTCAGCATATGGGGGAAGTGCCAGAGGATTGGAAAGTTCAAATCGGTCTCCCTGATTCAAGAAAGAGTGTAAGGGCAGTCCCAGCAACTGCAGGCCAGTTAATTTAATATGAGTGGTGGGTGAGGTTTTTGAAAACAATACTCAGGGAAAAAAATCAACAGACACTTGGAGAGGTTTGAATTCATTAAGGATAATCAGCACAGATTTGAAAAAGGAAGATTGTGCTTGACTGATCACTGAATTTTTTGATGGAGTAACGAAGAATTGGCTATGCTCAATTGTCCCTTATTGTCCAAGATATGTTGGCTAGGGAAATTAGCAGGGAAAATATGTGGGATTACGAGAATAGGGCCATAGAGTAACAAGAAGATCAAGGAGGTGAATCAGTAAATGTTGTCTGTATGGATTTTAAGAAAGTATTTGACAAAGTAGCACATATAAGGCTGTTTAATTAAATTGAGGTTCATAGAATAACAGGGTCAGTATTAACTTGATAAAATTAATTATTAATTAAATATTTTACCAACATTTTTGAATACCACAGGTATGTGGCCTGTAAGAAAATGGAGGAGCTATATGTCATGATGAGTGGAACCTCTTGGCATGAGACAGCTACTTGTGCGTTGTCCTCTATGCTAGATGTTTATGACCAAGGGTTTCACCATGATGGAACATATGAACAGGAGTAGGCCATTCAGCCCCTCGAGCTCATTGTGCCATTCAATAAATAATGGTTTATCAGTGGCCCAACTTCATGTACCTGGCCTAGGCCCCTTCATACCCTTGCTCAATAAAAAATTTGTTTATCTCAGACTTAAACCTAACAATTGAACCAGCATCCACTGCTGTTTGGGGAAGAGAATTCCAAACCTCCACCACTCTCTGCGTGTCAAAGTGTTTTCTAACATCTCTCCTGAATGGCTTGGCCCTAATTTTTAGATTTTGGCCCCTGGTTCTGGAGCCTTCGACAAGTGGAAACAATTTATCCTTCTCCACCCTGTCCTTCCCTGTAATTTATTTTTCTAAACTTCTATCAGATCACCCCTCCAACCTTCTGAAATTGAGAGAATAAAAGCCTAATTTGTCTAACCTTTCCTCGTAACTTAACCCTTGAAGTCCAGGTATCATTCTTGTAACCCTGCGTTGAACTCCCTCCAGGGCCAAAATATCCTTCCTAAGGTGTGGTGCCCATACCTGCTCTTTTTCTCCCCATTGTGGCAAAAGTGGCAGATGAGCGCAGCAATCCTAAATCCCATTCTGTTTTGATGGAGGGGCGGTATGGGCGTGAGTCCGGGGTTCACATATGTATGGCTTACGGAGGCAACTAGCCATTTAAATCACTAACTGCCTCCATAGAAGTGGGATTTTGGTAGGCCAAAATGGCATAGGTTAGCAGAGATAGAGCTTGGGGAGTGTATGGCAGGTGAGGGGATGAGGGGTAAGGGCTCGAGGACTGACTTTTGTTTCAATTTTAAAAATTTAATTCCATACGCAGAGCGAAGACTTCTGCTCAGTCCACCTCCGCAACCAGTATTTGTTCCGGGGCTGGCACGCCCGACTTCTGATCCTGCATTCCTCCCCTCTCCCGGAAGGAAAATCAGAACTGCTGGTGGCCATTTTAAACAATTGTGTTCACAGAGACAGAAAATTTCCTGTCTCTTTGACCTGGGAGAGACAATCTGGGCTTATGTGTCCATTTTATGCTTAGAAAATGGTTCAGAGCCATCAAATCTCAAGATTATAATCATAGAATTCCTATTGTGCAAAAGGAGGCTATTCACCCCGTCAAGTCTACACTGAGTCTTCAACAGAGCATCTTACCTAGGCCCTATCCCCGTACCCCCACGTATTTACCCTGCTAATTTCTCAAGCCTACACATCTTGGATACTATGGGACAATTTAGCATGGCCAATCCACCTAACCTGCACATCTTTGGACTGTGGGAGGAAACCCACGCAGACACGGGAAGAACGTGCAAACTCCACACAGGAGGTACACAGGGCCGGAATCGAACCTGGGTCCCTGGCGCTGTGAGGCAGCAGCACTAACCACTGTGCCAGCGTGCCACCCCTTTTTGTAATATTTCCTTTGCATGTTTAACAGCCCAGTGGTGTTAGTTTTCTGCATGCATGAGGACCTTTTGTGCAATTGTTATGCTTCAGGCCCTGATTCACCATGTGATGAACTGGTTGAACAATTCATGGCACCAACAGACATCAAGGGCCCTTTACCTTTTAAGGGGTCTATCCACTGCCAACAAGTTTGTTGGTGGCTCACCCTTTGAAGCAGCAGGTCAACTCTTGAGCAATTTCTAAAACATTTTGTGTCATTTGGGCATCACGGTGGCACAGTGGTTAGCATTGCAGCCTCACAACGCCAGGGACCCGGGTTCGGGATTGCAGTCTTGGGTGACTGTCTATGTGGAATTTGCAAGTTCTCCCCGTGTCTGTATAGGTTTCCTCTGGGTGCTCCAGATTCCTCCTACAGTCCAAAGATGTGCAGGTTAGGTGGATTGGCCATGCTGAATTGCCCCTTAGTGTCCGAAGATCTGTAGGTCAGGGGGATCAGCGGGGTAAATATGTGGGGTTATGGGAATGGGGTGGGACTGGGTGAGATGCTCTATCAGAGATTGGTGCAGACTCGAAGGGCCAAGTGGCCTTCTTCTGTAGGGATTCTATGAATTCTTTTGCTGAATTCTGAGAGGAAATGTTATCTCGTGCTTCACTCTAGTTGGCAGCTTTCAAAACAGTTTTCCTGCAATTACGAGTGATCTGATTGGATTGCCTTTGGGCATGGAGGGCGAGCAACTAAGAAAATAGCAGAGATGGGGTATCTGTTGCTCCTTTGCCCTGAGTTTTCCCCCTACTCCCCTGAACTCGCTTGTCCCCCTGTTCCACCACTTGACAGCTGATTCCACACCATCCTTACAAGAGAAAGCCTTACAAGTTTCAGAACAACTGATTCCATATTGCTTTCAAATATTTAATTGACAAAATGGACCACATAATTTAATCCTCTGCGCAGTTCAATAGTCTATAAACACCAAATGCTAACTATACCCAAGTCAGATTTTGCATTAATTCAAAGAACACGCTCAGACACTAAAAAACATGGTCAAAGAATTTCAACAGATGCCACATGATCAAAAACATGATTAAGGGATTAAATCTTCTGTACTAGCTTCAACTTTCTGCAAACAATTCTGCGTATGTCCCAGAAATGTTCAAACTTTTTTAACCATAAAACAAAGTCAAACCATTTAAATTTAGAGCCATTATGCAGGTGTCTGCCTATTGATCAGCGAGCAGTGTTTTGATCAGTGAACAATGCTTTTTGAATGTCTTTTTATGCCTTAAAGCATAAAAGACAGTTGCCATAAGCCTCAGATGCCACTGATGAGTAAGCATTTGTCCATAATGTGCAAAGCACTGCTACATCAGTTAGAGGCTCAGAGACTAATTACACTGATACTGCTTCCTTTTAAGTAGCCCACTTCTACTCACAGTGCTTAGATTTCCATTAACTAATAATCTGCACCGCAGCATTATCGTTGCAAATTGTGTTTGTACTATTTAGCTTGCTTTATTCTAAGACGTTGCCCGCCGTACTTTATAAATAATAAAATAAAAGGCTAATAGAGCAGGAAGTAGCTTCATAACCTAGTCTTAACAATTATTTTACATTTTACAATTGAACGTGCTGAAAGCTGGCTGTGAAATATAAATTCGATTGTCCCTGTGGCAACACATACGTATTGAAATGCAAATAAGTTCTTTGTACTAGGTTATGGTGCAGGTCAGAAGGAACAGACTATGGGGCAGCTATGTAAAAGCAGCTATGTAAATAGTCAATGGTGAACAACCTATATTCAGCAGTCACATCTTATTGTAAATATGCTCTGTAAATTGTGTAATTGGATGAAAAGTGAAGTAGACATCTCTGGTCAAATTTAATAGCATGTTAATTGTATTATTATGATTAAGGATATTGATTGATTAAGTGCCTTGAGCACAAATAAAAAGAGACTGCCGGGACACTGGGAGCAGGATTTTATGCCCTCGCTCTTTCCGAAACCTGAGGCCAATGGACCTTTCCATGGTCCGTCCCTCGCCCGTTCTGTTTCCCGCGGCGGGCATGACAGTAAAATTCCAGCCTGGCTGTTGGTGGGGGAGGAGGCTGACATTTAACAAAGAGAACAAAGATCAAAGAAAATTACAGCACAGGAACAGGCCCTTCGGCCCTCCAAGCCTGCACCGACCTTGCTGCCCGACTGAACTAAAGCCCCCCTACCCTTCCGGGGACCATATCCCTCCATTCCCATCCTATTCATATATTTGTCAAGGCGCCCCTTAAAAGTCACTTTAGTATCTGCTTCCACTATCTCCCCCAGCAGCGAGTTCCAGGCACCCACCACCCTCTGTGTAAAAAACGTGCCTCGTACATCTCCTTTAAACCTTGCCCCTCGTACCTTAAACCTATGCCTCTGAATAATTGACTCTTCCACCCTGGGAAAAAGCTTCTGACTATCCATTCTGTCCATGCCCCTCATAATCTTGTAGACTTCTATCAGGTCGCCCCTCAACCTCCGTCGTTCCAGTGAGAATAAACCAAGTTTCTCCAACCTCTCCTCATAGTTAATGCCCTCCATGCCAGGCAACATCCTGGTAAATCTTTTCTGTACCCTCTCCAAAGCCTCCACATCCTTCTGGTAGTGTGGCGACCAGAATTGAACACTATATTCCAAGTGCGGCCTAACTAAGGTTCTATAAAGCTACAACATGACTTGCCAATTTTTAAACTCAATGCCTCGGCTGATGAAGGCAAGCATGCCGTATGCCTTCTTGACTACCTTCTCTACCTGCGTTGCCACTTTCAGTGACCTGTGTACCTGTACACCCAGATCCCTCTGCCTGCCAATACTCTTTAGGGTTCTGCCATTTACTGTGTATTTCCTATCTGTATTTGATCTTCCAAAATGCATTTGTCTGGTTTAAACTCCATCTGCCATTTCTCCGCCAAAGTCTCCAACCGAACTATATCCTGCTGTATCCTCTGATGGTCCTCATCGCTATCCACAAATCCACCAACCTTTGTGTCATCCGCAAATTTACTAATCAAACCAGTTACATTTTCCTCCGAATCATTCCTATATATTACAAACAGCAAAGGTCCCAGCACTGATCCCTGAGGAACGCCACTTGTCACAGCCCTCCATTCAGAAACACACCCTTCCACTGCTACACTCTGTCTTCTATGACCGAGCCAGTTCTGTGTCCACCTTGCCAGCTCACCTCTGTAACGTGGCATTCTGTAAGTAGTTCAAGTATTAAGTAAAACATATTGGCATCTTGTTTCCTATTTCTCTAACGGGCTTTGGAATGAATGAACAATCAACAGATATTATTATGCAATTAGTTGTTAGCAGGCCACCCAAGTTAGATTTTGGCTTATGTACCACATATCAGAAAGCCCTTGCAAATCTTCAAAGCAAGCTATCTCAGAACCAATAAATGTTACATCAGATTGATCAGGACCTTGCAGAATTTTACTTTCCACAGCATGAATAGTTAATTCTATTGCTTTCTCAATAGGGGGGCATGGTGGCACAGTGTTTAACACTGCTGCCTCACAACACCAGAGATCAGGGTTCAATTCCAGCCTTGGGTGACTGTCTGTCTGTGTGGAGTTTTCACGTTTTCCCCGAACCTACGTGGGTTTCCTCCGGATGCTCTGGTTTCCTCTGACAGTCCTAAGATTTGCGGGTTAGGTGGTTGGCCCATGCTAAATTGCCCCTTGGTTTCCAAAGATGTAGGTTAGAGGGATTAACAGGGTAAATATACAGGATAACAGGGATAAGTAAGATGGTCTGTCAGAGAATTGGTGCAAATCGATGGGCCAAATGGCCTCCTTCTGCACTGTAGGGATTCTATGTATTGTGGGTTATTTCATTCAGCTGTAGAAATCTTTTATCATTTATTGTAATATTTACATTTTCTATTGTATTTCATTTATCCCAAGCACTTAAAATATCATAGGGTTAATCTTGCTTCTTCAACAAATCAAGAACTTTTATTACAAGTGCGGCAAAAATTAGTGAAAAATATACACTCTACGTTTTCCTTTATTAACCTTACTACTAAACCTTGTGTTCAAATGATGGAGTGGCACATTGATCAGACACCTTAAATCAGGACCTTTAAACAAATGACACATTATAAGTTATTTTTAAAATCAAGTACGATCAGGAACTGTGGCTATTCAGTATGACTTAGCTAATGAAATCACTTATTTCATCAGTCCCAGAAAGTGAGTTGCAATAACTTTTTGCTCAGGTCTAAAGTTAATAATGAATATAACGCTAGTTTAATCAGACTTCTTATTCTTTTCACAGGTCAATTAATCACCCTCAGTTCAGCCTTAAACCAAGCCTGTTATGATTTCCCAAACTTCCCTAGATTCCAGAATAGCCTTATTGAATTTGAGGTTGGCAAATATAACTCCGTTTTCAAGAGAGGAGGGAAGGAGAGAGAGAGATAGAGATAAAAGGGAACCACAGGCCAGTTAACCAGACATTAGTCATCAGGCAAATGCTGGAATCTAATGTTAAGGAAATCTTAACAAATCATTTAGAAAATCATATTATGAAGTGACAGAGTCAAAATGGGGCAGAATTTTTCTGATGCCATGGTTTTGCACCTGTCATCGGACATGTCAGCGGAGAAAGCATTGCTACCAATCAGGGCTGCCCCATAGACCATTTAAGCTCTGAGTAGGTTGTAATTTGAAAGGCAGGTGGGGAGGGAACATCTGACGGACCCATACATTGGTGGTATCCAATCTTGAAAGGGGACCAGAGGGGCTAACTTTCTGACCAAAGGTCTGATTGGGTTAACAGGCCAGCTTCCTCCCAACCCTAAACTCCTCCCATCAGTCTCAAAATTGAAGCCAAGGTGGGAAGCAGCCCATTAACTAGCCATATTAGGGCCTACATTGGGGCTTGGGTGGGTATTTATTGATTACAGCTCAGCCTTCAACACTATTATTCCCACGAAACTCATCTCCAAACTCCATGGCCTAGGGCTCGGCACCTCCCTCTGCAACTGGATCCTGAACTTCCTAACTCACAGACCACAATCAGTAAGGATCAGCAACAACACCTCCTCCACAATCATCCTCAACACCAGTGCCCCACAAGGCTGTGTTCTCAGCCCCCTACTATACTCTTTGTACACCTGTGACTGTGCGGCCAAATTCCCCTCCAATTCGATTTTCGAGTTTGCTGACGACACCACCGTAGTGGTTCGGATCTCAAACAATGATGAGACAGAGTACAGGAATGAGATAGAGAATCTGGTGAACTGGTGTGGCAACAATAATCTCTCCCTCAACGTCAACAAAACAAAGGAGATTGTCATCGACTTCAGGAGAACATACCCCTGTCTACATCAATGGGACGAAGTAATAAGGGTTGAGAGCTTCAAGTTTTTAGGTGTCCAGATCACCAACAACCTGTCCTGGTCCCCCCATGCCGACACTATAGTTAGGTAAGCCCAGAAACGCCTCTACTTTCTCAGAAGACTAAGGAAATTTGGCATGTCAACTATGACTCACCAATTTTTATAGGTGCACCATAGAAAGCATTCTTTCTGGTTGTATCACAGCTTGATATGGCTCCTACTCTGCCCAAGACCACAAGAAACTACAAAAGGTCGTGAATGTGGCCCAATCCATCACGCAAACCAGCCTCCCATCCATTGACTCTGTTTACACTTCCCGCTGCCTCGGCAAAACAGCCAGCATAATTAAGGACCCCACGCACCTGGACATTCTCTCTTCCACCTTCTTCCTTCGGGAAAAAGATACAAAAGTCTGAGGTCACGTACAAACCGACTCAAGAACAGCTTCTTCCCTGCTGCTGTCAGACTTTTGAATGGACTTACCTTGCATTAAGTTGATCTTTCTCTACACCCTAGCTATGACTGTAACACTACATTCTGCACTCCCTCGTTTCCTTCTCTATGAATGGTATGTTTTGTCTGTATAGCGCGCAAGAAACAATACTTTTCACTATGTTAATACATGTGACAATAATAAATCAAATCAAATCAAATCAGGGGAAATCCCCAGATGGGCCCCATAAACCTCTGCCCATGGTTTTATGAAAAGGAAATCATGTTTTTCAGGATGTCTCTAGTAGGGTAAATAAAAGGGAACCAGTCAATGTAGTATACTTGGATTGCTGATAATACAAATTTAGCTGAGAATTTAAGACACGAGGGGGGAAATAACAAAGGTTTTAGTGAATAGACAACAGATGGATAAAAGCAAAATACTGCAGATGCTGGAAAATCTCAGCAGGTCTGACAGCATCTGTAGAGAGAGAATAGAGCCAACGTTTTGTGTCGAGATGACCTTTCATCAGACCAACAGATGGAGTTTAATGTGGGGAAGTATTAGGTTATTCACTTTGAAAGCAGAATCTTTGTTTAAAAAAATACCTGAAAGCTTTTGACGTTGATGTTCAGAGAGACTTAAATGTACAAGGATCAGAGAAAGTTAACATGCAGGCACAACAAGCAATTATAAAAACAAATTGCATATTACCCTATTACCCTTTATCACAAGGAGGCTTGGAGTGCAAGAATACAACAGTCTGGACACAATTGTACTGGGTTTTGGCAATAAATATTTCCTGGAATACTGTGCGCAATTTTGGTCACCATAGTTAAGGAAGGATATGCTTGTATTGTAGTTGACGCAGTGAAGGCCAGATTTGTTCCTGGGATGAGAGGGTTGTACTATGGTGACAGACTGAATAAATTGAACTTATATTCTCTGGTGTTTAGAGAAACAGTTGATATTGTTGAAACATATAATATTCTGAAGGGGCTTAACTGGATGAGAGGTTGTTTCCTCTGGCAGAGGAATCGAGAAGATAGGGTTGCAGCCTCAGGAAAAGGGATCAATTGTTTATAGAATCATAGAATCTACAGTGCAGAAGAGGGCATATGGCCCATTCAGCCTGCACCGACAACAATCCCACCCAGGTCCTATCCCTGTAACCCCATTTATTTACCCTTCTATTTCACCTGACACTAAGGGGCAATTTATCATGGCCAATCAACCTAACCCGCATATCATTGAACTGTGGGAGGAAACAGGAGCACCTGGAGGAAACCCACGCAGACACAGGGAGAATGTGCAAACTCCACACAGACAATCACCTGAGGCTGGAATTGAACCCGGGTCCCTAGCGCTGTCAGGCAGCAGTGCTAACCACTGTGCCACTATGCCGCCCCAATTAGGATAGAGTTCAGGAGAAATTTCTTCACAGATGGTGAATCATTGGAATTGTCAAGTACAGAAGGTTGTGGAGGCTCGATCACTGAGTATATTCTGGACTATTTTCGATAGGTTTTTGATCTCTCGGGGAAACACGGGATAAGGAACAGGCAGGAATGTGGAGTTGAGACAGAAAATCAACCATGAATGCATTGAATGGCAGAACAAGCTCAAAGGGCTTCCTCTGGACTTCCTCTGCTCCAATTTATTATGTTCTTACATTATTTGGTTCAAAAAAGTTTTAAAATGCAAAGATCAATGTTTAGTTTTCTGCCATTTGTATGCCGATATAGTTCCAAAAATGTTTGATTTAATTTGATTCATTATTGTCTCATGTATTAGCATACAGTGAAAAATATTGCTTCTTGCGCGCTATATAGACAAAGCATACTGTTCATAGAGAAGGAAACGAGAGAATGCAGAATGTAGTGTTACAGTCATAGCTAGGGTGTAGAGAAAGATCAACTTTATGCAAGGTAAGTCCATTCAAAAGTCAGACAGCAGCAGGGAAGAAGCTGTTCTTGAGTCGGTTGGTACGTGACCTCAGACCTTTGCATCTTTTTCCTGACAGAAGAAGATAGAAGAGAGAATATCCGGGGTGCGTGGGGTCCTTAATTATGCTGGCTGCTTTTCCAAGGCAGCGGGAAGTGTAGACAGAGTCAATGGATGGGAGGCTGGTTTGCGTGATGGATTGGGCTACATCCACGACCTTTCGTAGTTCCTTGCAGTCTTGGGCAGAGCAGGAGCCATACCAAGCTGTGATACAACCAGAAAGAATGCTTTCTGTGGTGCATCTGTAAAAGTTGGTGAGGGTCGTAGCTGACATGCCAAATTTCCTTAGTCTTCTGAGAAAGTAGAGGCATTGGTGGGCTTTCTTAATTATAGTGTTGGCACGGGGGGTCCAGGACAGGTTGTTGGTGATCTGGCTACCTAAAGACTTGAAGCTGTTGACCCTTTCTACTTCGTCCCCGTTGAGGTAGACGAGGGCATGTTCTCCATTACACTTCCTGAAGTCGATGACAATCTCCTTAGTTCATACCAAAAGTATACCAAGGCCCAGATTTTCAGCACGACAGAGAGCTTTTCTGTTGTGGTGGAAATAGCAGAACTGCCTAAAAATCAGAAGCCCCATACCTAAATGTGGTGCTTCCAATTTTTTTGGAGTGGGATGTGTTTCACACATTTGCATCTTACGGAGGCAACTGGGCATTTAAATCATCAGCTGCCTTCCCTGAAGTGAGATTTTGATAGCCTTGGAGTGTGAAACCCAAAACAGTGCGCAGCTTAGACTTGTGAGAGCAGGTTTAGAATCTGTGGATTTGTTTGGATAGCTAGGGCACCCCAATAGGGAAGGTACCACTTTGGATCTGGTTCCTGGACAGCTTTGATGGAGATAAGGTGCTCTTTGAAATCGTTAAAAGTAGGCTTAAATGTGCGGAAAAAGTGCATAAACCTACGACTGCCAAGCTCATTGGAACTGTCAATACATTTGTCAAAGTCAACTGTCAGGATCACCTGTCATGAGGACCTCTTAAACCCAGTGCATTTAAAAATTCTGCCATTCAAATCGTTGAAAAAAATGCCTGAATTGTTAAACAAAATGATTGCTTGCTATTTCACTCTGTCTGTTGACATATGCCTGAAGGTTCAATTCCTCCGGGTGCTCCAGTTTCCTCCCACAGTTTGAAAGTCGTACTGGTTAGGTGCATCAGCTATGCTGAATTCTTCCTCAGTGTATCCGAACAGGAGCCAGAGTGTGGCGACCAGGGGATTTTCACAGTAACTTCATTGCAGTGTTAATGTAAGCCTACTTGTGACACTAATAAATAAACTTTAAACTTCTGGATTCATGTTATATGATTGATATCACAACCACCCATTATCACAGTAGGGTGCTTGTCAGTTTACAGCTTGATTGACAGCTGCATGTTGTTCTTAGACTCTTTGATGTGGGACTATGAATTCCAAATGTATTGTTATAAGGAGTTGTACAGTTGAATGAAATATATGTTAAGTTTTTTTGGTTGAAAGATTGGAAATATAGTAAATAGGTTTTGATGCATGAGTGTCTTTTTTCAATAGAGTCTGCAATAGACACTCAGGGGGCGATCTTACAAAAAAATTATAACTACCGAACGAGTGTGAAAATGGGAGAGAATCACACTGCTTTTTTGGGTGAGGTAAAAAATGAATCTTATCTCATTCTGCAAAAAAAGCAAGATCTGTTTCCCGCCAGTAGGGGGGGGAGGGGGAGGAGGCGGTGCCAAAGCTCACCATAAGCCGGCAGCTTGTAGCAGAGGGTTCAGTTGTGAACGGAGATCTACCTGCCTTGCCTCCCCACAGCTATAGCTGGCCTCTACAGGCGATGACCCCCCCGCCCGCTATTGTTGCCCTCTGTGGCCGATCCAACCATAGTGGGACCTATCACCCACAGGATGTCTGATCCCTCACCCCCACACCAGCCGATCGCTCCCCACTCCCCCACGCTATCATGGGGCTCCGCAGCCAATCACGAGAGGCTAACAATTGGGCCAATTTCTCGGTTCTTTTGCAATCTTATGGACTCACACCACCTATTGGCTGGTGGGGTGAAATGGCAAGATCACTCCATTAGAATTTTATTTTATAGAATTCTATTTTATCTCATCTTTGCATGGGCCCTGAGGTTTGCCCATGGTAGATAGTAAGTGATTTTGCATGGTAGATCGAAGGACAAAGAGCAGTGGGTGTGAGGTATGAGTTGGCATTAAGTTGGCATAAGGTTAAATAGGGCCTTTTAGGTGGGTAGAGGGGCATAGATTGGCATAGGGACAAAAAGACCCTGGGGTAGGATTGTTGTCGGTGCGGGCTCAGTGGGCCAAATGGCCACTTTCTGTACTGTAGGGATTCTGGGGTGTGAGTGGAGAGATATAGATTGACATAAAGGTTATCAGTGCCAATAGGGGGTTGGTGGGGAGTCCTTGGCATGGAGGGAATGAGTGGCCTTGGGGGCCATTTGAAGACCTCCACCAAAGAGCATCTTATCTCCATTCCTTGGCATGGAGGCCATGAGGGGTTGTGGGGCTTGCAGTGGCATGGGTTGGCATGAGTCAGGCACTAGGTGTATGCAGGCTGGAGAGATGTTTTAGGCACCGGGCATCTTCCTCATGTCTTCTGGGGTTGCTCAGCCTAAATTCTAATCCAATCCCAGACCAAATATCCAATATTCGGGCAGCTATTTTGAAGGGTCAGGTTCATGGAGCTGGGAATCTCCCCTTCTCTGTGCACCTGACCTAGGAGTGAAACTCTGGGCCAAAATATTCATTTTCACCTCGGTCATAGAATCCCTACAGTACAGAAAGAGGTCATTCTGCCCATTGAGTCTGCACCGACAACAATCCCATCCATATTCATGGCAAGCTGAATTCTTTATTATGCGATTGAAGAACCATAATGTTTTGATATTCAAGCATCATTTGGGGGAAGTCATAGGGTAGACAAAGCCACATTACCCCAGTGGGAAATATGTCCAGGGAAAGCACTTCTTGTAGAGGGTATAGAATCATCGAATCCCTACAGAGCAGAAAGTGGCCATTCGGCCCATCGAACCTGCATTGACAATAATCTAACCAGGTCCTATCCCCATAAACCTATGTATTTATCCTGCTAATCTTCCTGACACTAAGGGGCAATTAAGAATGGCCAATCAACCTAACCCACACATCTTTGGAGTGTGAGAGGAAAGTGAAGCACCCAGAGGAAACACAGGCAGACATGGGGAAAACATGCAAACTCCACATAAGCTGTCACCCAAGGCTGGAATCGAACCCGGGTCCCTGGAGCTGTGAGGCAGCATTGCTAACCACTGTGCCACAGTGCCACTAGATGTATTTTTAAAAAACATCATCAATAGAAACTGATCGCGGTAGGCTCAATGCTATCAACTCATTCTAGTGGTACCACTGGTGAGGAGGAATCCCATGCACTTCTGAGAAGCTGCACTCATTATAATGGAGGCCATGTTTTCAGCTGAGATTTAGGTTTAATCCAGGGCCTCTAGACTCAAAAAGAACAAGCTGACATTAATAATCAAGTAAGTGGCGAAGACAACCATGCATAAGCTGTCAGAATTATTTATTCTATCCGAAGAGTTTACCTAAAATCAAAGGAATTTCCTTGGGAGTAAATCTATACAGTCAACTCCAGGGGACTGAACAGATGGATAGTCCGTGATCACTGAAGTTGTTTATAACGTTTTTGAAGAAATAAAGAAACAAGCCATTGGGCAAGGAAGAAAGTTGAATTCTATTCTCAAAGGCTTCCAAAAAATCATTGATGAGGCTCTGCTGTGTTTAAAAAGCTCTGCTGTGGCCTGAGAAAATGATAGCTCAAATGTTCAACCTATTTTGAAAGAAGGGCTCATTTGCAGAATTCCAGCTGTTGGTTAGTGCAAGATACATTTTGTTTTTGCTAAACAATTTTGCCATGCAGTGAACGTAATTGGAAGCAGTGGCATAAATGTATTAAACCGGCCCTCAGAGCAGGGAGTCACAGTTGAAGGAAGAGTCGATCAGGGGCAGCACTACAACACTGCAAAACCAATTCTCTGACTTCAGCTACATTCAATGAGACTCCCTGCTGGCAGTGTGCAATCAGTTAATTCCCCTCATCTGCATAATATTCTAGCTTGCTAATCCACTTTTGTAAAATCATTAATAATTTTGTCGAGCTCGCTTTTTAAATATTCCACAACTGCACTTAACATGTGCGCTGCCATGATTTTCATTTCCTATCTGATGTCTGTAGCTTCTTTACTTTTATTGTGTGTACAGTCTTGTGTCATAAATTGAATCATGCCTTTTTTGTTCCAGTGGTTTCACCTCGGTGTGCATCAGGGCAGCAAGGTGGCACAGTGGTTAGCACTACTGCCTCACAGAGCCAGGGACCTGGGGTTCAATTCCCGGCTTGGGTCACTGTTTGTGTGGAGTTTGCATGTTCTCCCCGTGTCTGCGTGGGTTTCCTCCGGGTGCTCCGGTTTCCTCCCACAGTCCAAAGATGTGCGGGTTAGGTGGATTGGCCATGCTAAATTGCCCCTTAGTGTCAGAGGGAATTAGCTAGGGTAAATGCATGGGGTTATAGGGATAGAGTCTGGGTGGGATTGTGGTTGGTGCAGACTCAATGGGCTGAATGGCCTCCTTCTGCACAGTAGGATTCTATGATTCGCTCATCCTGAACGATCTTCATAGACTAAGCAAATTACTCATTAGGGAAAGTCACCTGCGAGCATTGAGCAATGACCATCCAGGGAGGAGAGTCCTAGGTGATGTGTTGAGAGGAAAGGAAGCCTATCAGAGGCAGCATGGTGGCACAGTGGTTAGCACAGCTGCCTCACAGTTCCAGGGACCTGGGTTCAATTCTGGCTTTGGGTAACTGTGTGGAGTTCACATGTTCTCCCCATGTCTACGTGGGTTTCCTGTGGGTTTCCTCCCACACTCCAAAGATGTGCAGGTTAGGTTGATTGGTCATGCTAAATTGACCCTTAGTGTCAGGGGGATTAGCAGGGTGAATAAGTGGGGTTACAGGGCTAGAGCCTGGGTGGGATTGTTGTTGGTGCAGGCTCAATGGGCCGAATAGTCTCCTTCTGTACTATGAAGATTCTATGGAGCTGTATAAGGCTCCAAGAGCAAAATACAGCAGATGCTGAAAACCTGAAATAAAAACAGAAAATAGCAGTTCAGGCAGCATGTGTGGAGAGATAGAAAGTTAACATTTCAGCTTCGTGACCTTTCATCAGGTCCCATTAATCAAACCTCCATAGGGCCTTCTTTGCAGTCCTATCAACATGCAAGAGGGTCTGGAGACAAGAAGATATATTTAAGCCTCACTCGGTAAATGCTGGCCCCTAACACCAACCAAAGCTCGATGCCATTTCTGAAAGAGAAGGTTAATGTGAAATTGGAGAGCTCTCAGTTGATGTATTTAAATGTGTTTATTCATGGCTTCTATCTGTTGAACAAGCACCACCCAGTATCCCATCAGAAACATATTTATGAAGTGATTGACAAACCAGGGGATACTGATGATGGACTCAACAAGATTATCAGTGAACATGTGATTCACACTGTCAATTTAGGGGAGGCGATGGCCCAGTGATATTATCGCTACTCTATTAATCCAGAAACTCAGTTAATGTTCTGGGGACCTGGGTTCAAATCCCATGGCAGATGGTGGAATTTGAATTCAGTAAAAATATCTGGAATTAATCTGCTGTTGACCATGACACCATTGTCGATTGTTGAAAAAAACCATCTTGTTCACTAATGTCCTTTAGGGAATGAAATCGGCTGTCCTTACCTGGTCTGGCCTACATGTGACTCCAGAGCCACAGCAATGTGGTTGACTCTCAACTATACCTCGGGCAACTAGGGATGGGCAATAAATGCTGGCCAGCCAGTGACACCCATGTCCCACGAATGAATAAAAAAAAATTTAATGGCAAACATAAACTCCATCACATCATCTAAAGCACTTACCAAGACTCAAATTACCTGCGTTAAGAAAGTTGTTATTGGCTAAGATTGATACATGAGCAAGTGTCAACATGCTACCCCTGTGAATTCTAAAACACATGTATCCACAGACATGAAAGGTTATGGCGAATCCCATCACTGCACAATTTTTAGTATACAATGGGGTTCACTAATTCCATGTGCAGCTTCTATAGTCCTGGAATGCAAGTACAATCAATCCTCCTTGGTGCCACTGATGTTCTACATTGTGGAGAGTAAAACCCCAGTGATCGAAGATCTACTGGCATGCAATGACTTTGCACTAATGACAATATATATAATTAATCAGACCTGATACAGCAGATCAAACTCAGAAGCTACTCCTTTCACCTCAGTTCACCACCTAACCTTGAAATATCCAGAATGTTTTGACAAAATTGGCAGTTTCAAGGGAGTTGCTTGCAGGAGAATGCAAGTCCATCAGTTGATCTGTTAAATTTTGCACAATGCGCAATGCAAATGCAGCAGCCACATGAGGAGGCAGCTACAGAAACTGTGGAAAACCATAATCAAAGGATGGCCTGATTCAATTCAACGTGTCCATAGACATGTGAGGTTATCTTGGCTTTATCAAGATGATTTATGTATCGCCTTGGGAGTCATTTTTATAGGCAGGCAGGTCATCATACCGGAATGTTTGTGACTCTGTATTCTTCAACAACTTCATCACTCACACACGGTTGGATGAGAAGACTTGCAGGAGAGACAGCATATTGGCTGGTATTAACAGTAACATTGAAGTTATTGTCAATAGGTGTGATGCATGTCAAGACCATACACCAAGTCAGCACAAAGAACCATTGATTCCACTTGGTTCCTACTCATCCTTAAAATCGCATATGACCTCTTTCATGTACATAGCACTGACTTCTTCATCATTGACGACTTTACCATGTATCCCATTATTTAACAACTGCACAATATGTCAATCACATATGTTGGGCACACTCTAAGGGGGGAATTTTACCATTTTGAGTCCAAGTGCCGGATCTGGGCATCAAATAGATCCGTGCCTGGAATCTTCTTTCCAGCGCTCCCATACGCGTTTTGCCGGCTCCGGCCCGATCCGCGCTGTGGGCGGGGCTTAGCGCTGGCGGACCGATCGGAGCTCTGAACTGCACGTGCGCAGTTCAAAAAAAATCTGACAGTGCGCCGGGGGGGGGGGGTAGTGGAGAGGGGGTGTGACGTCTCATCCTCTGGTCGAGGGGGTTCCGCTGCGTGTCTGCGGCCGATCCCTCCTGGCACCATCACTGGTACACTACCAGCCACAGCCATCTCTCCCGCTCTCTCGCACCTGCAGGGAAGAGTAATCTATGGCTGGTAGTGTAGCAGTGATGGTGCCAGGAGGGATCGGCCGCAGACACGCAGCGGAAACCCCCCGACCAGAGGATGAGACGTCACACCCCCTCTCCCCTCTTCCCTCGGGGATGATCGGTCACACCCCCTCTCCCCCCTCTCCACTCAGGGGATGATCGGTCACACCCCCTCTCCCCCCGCACCCCCCTCAGGGGATAAGACGTCACACCCCCTCTCCTCCTCCCACCCCCCTCCCGCCCTCACCATAGGATGACATGGGTCAGAGAGCCGTTGCAGGGTCTGACCCTGCTCTTCGGAGGCTGCAGCGGTGACTTCAGACTTTTATACTGCAGGTGGGTAACAGCACAGACGCGGATCGGGCCAGAAGACGGTAAAGTGGGATTTGGTGGTAGGGCTGGGCGCACGGTTCGTTAAGTCGATTTAAATGCATGCAAATGCATTTAAATCGTCGGGCCACCCGATTTGGGCACGCGCCGGACCCGCACCCGAATCGGATGTCGGTAAAGCCGCGATCTGCTCGGAATCGGGTGCAGATCGCGGTATAGGCCCGACGCCCAACATTACCGCGATTTCACGCCCGAAAACGGGCACGGAGTTTTGGTAAAATCAGGCCCTAAGTGTTATTTCCAGTTTATTTGACATGCCTGGAATAATCATCACAGATAACGGTGTGCAATTTATTGGTAAGACATATCAGGATATATACCCTTCCCATCCAGAGGCTGTGTATACAGTCAATTTCTGAGGTGAGCCCCCCAGGAACATGTGATATATGTACATATATATTGTATGTGGGGTTTGGAGTGTTGACAGCCACTTTAAGAGTGTGAGTCAGGTGACTCCTGGATAACTAGTTCCTCCCAGTGTGGGAGCCTGTTGGGCACTCTTGGAACTAACTGTGAATCGGTGCAGACTTTAAATAAAGAGCTCCCAGTGTTATCAAGTCTACCTTGTGATTCTTTACTGCACCCTTCGTCCTGAAGGGCATACCTAATAGAAATCTTCACAACCATCACCCCTTCCACTTGGGCCCCCCTCCTTTATTAGGTATTCCTCATATACAGGCTGCAGATGCCTCTCATAACCATTACCATCCCTTCTGCAGCCCAGTACAGAGAAGGTCATACCCATGGACAATGACTGTGGACATACCCTGCACACCAAGCTGTGCATTATCCCAATTCAGCACACAACCCTTACCCCTACCTGTGTGGACTGTCTCAACTCTCTTACTCTTGATGGTGAAACAGGACCATCTCCACTCTCCAACCCCAGACTTGCAAGCTCCAGACCTGAGACTTTTCACTTGCAATGAGTTCTCATTGCTCTCGTGACTAAAGATTACACTTTCTCCCTTCACAACCCTCTGCTTGGTCTCTGTGTGCCACACTAACACACATCCTTCTTTCCTATTTCAGAGTCAGCATGCATTCCTCCCATTCAGACATGTGGTATCCCATTCACCCCTTGTTTGTCAGCGTTTCAGTCTCCCTTGTTGGGCTCCAGCATTCCCCCCCCCTCAATATCCCCTCTGCCTACCAACATTCCCCTTCCCACTCCACACCCTTCCAAAGCCTTTTTACCCCTCTGCCTTTCATTGGTCCCCTTCCTTCTACAGCTCCTGGCAAAACCTTCCTTTCCCCATTGTTCCCCCATGTGTTGCCATTCCTTTCATCTCTCAACTCCTTATGGAGCCTTCCTATCCCTTTGCCACACATTGGCTTGCTATCCTTCACACATAACCCCCACCCAGTGGTTGAAATGCTGGTCTCTGAATACTCAGCCCTGTCTACGTTCTGCTACACAGTTGCGTCCCCCAGGACAATGGTAGCTCAACACTACACCAGGCCAGGTTGCAGTACTAGTCACTGTCAACATCTTGAGCCCTGCCTGATTACTGCTCCAGAGTGGTGTCCTTGTGCCTATGGAGACGGCCACTGGGAAAAGACCAACCATACACCCTCAGCAGTGTGGCGTTCCGCTGACATTGCCACAAGACCAACGCAGTGCCATGGCAGGTGGGCTATGTATGTTGTACTCACCTCAAAGTCATGAGCAAAGTGAGGTCTGACATGTGTACACCACCCTTTTGCAAATCAGATTCAGAGAGCAGGTGTGACGCAAGATTGGAAGGTGGCATGTGATTCAGGCGAAAAGCTAACTTAATGAGTATTCGTGAGATGGTAATGAATGCAAATGGCATTTATGCTACTACTCAGCAGATTACCCAACCCGCCATTAACCTGCCATCGGGAAAATTATGAAATGGTTTTAAACCAGCAGTGTTTTTTGCTCCCACTAAATTTTCCACTCCTGCTAGATTTTCCACTCCCACTAGATTTTCCACTCTCACCCACCACGAAACTGGTCACGGGCAGAATGGGAAAAATCTGCCCACAAAGTGAGTTTCTGAGCCCTATTTGGGTCTGCTGGCAGGTTCCTGAAGCCTGCAGGAAAATCTTGCCCTGTCTCCTGTGTTTGCAATGTTTTGTTTGTAGCTTCCATCAGCTTCAACCTAATTGTATATAAGTTAAAACTTCCAAAATAAAAAGCACAATTTCCCAGACAAAATCCTTCACCCTCATGCACAGAAACATAAACTCGCACACACACTCTAACACATACAAATCAAGCACATATATATAAAAGCACGGACACAGTATGCGCACACAGACACATATGAATTTGGCCCATGCACATATGTGGAAAAAGTACTTTCTGCTAACCACAAAGCAGGAAGACCTGATTGTGTAGACGCAGAATTGTTGCAATATTGAATTTGTGCAAAGAACATTCTATTTAACTGGTGAAATTTAAAATCTATGCTATTGTTGCATTTAAGAATCTAGATGATAGCTTCTATGCACTGCAATGATTCTTAAAGCTGTTTTGCAGAAGGCCAGGTACCCTCCACTTAAAGTATGTCCCTCAAATTATGCAATGGAGTTGTCAGGTTTCTCCTGGGTGTCAGCTGGTAGCACCCCTTACCTTTGAGTCGGAAAGTTTCATGTTCAAGTCCCTCTCCAGGGCTTGGGCATAGAAATCAGGGCTGGCACGCCTTGTGCAGTACAGGAGAAGTGCTGCATTGCCATTGCTCCTGCCTTTTATGGTTGAAATGTTAAACCCAGGTTCCAGCTGCCCTCTTAGCAGTTCTCCATCAACGTCACAAAAAAACTGATTCGCTGGTCATTATCACATTGCTGTTTGTGGGAATTCATTGTGCGGATATTGGTTGCCAGGTTACCGACATTTGAGCGGCGACTGCATTTCATTGGCTGTGAAGCACTTTCAGACAAACTGCGGTTGTGAGAGACTCCAGACAAGTGCAAGTCTTTTTCTTTACTTCCAACACATTAATGCGATTCTTTGGCTCAATGGACAAGATGATTTTAATCAACAAAAACAGACACACACAGAGCTATTGATTAAGTCATTGATTTCTTTCAATGAGGCCTCAATAGAAATCAGTTGCTGTGAACATAACGGGAGAATTGAGTTGTAATGCCAGAGGCTTCCCTCAAACTGAGGGTTAATACTATAATGTTCGTGTTGTGTCATGTCCGCTGAATAGACCCATAGCTAGCTGCGGCAACACCACAGTCTTGAGTCATGAAAGGAGTGTTTAAATTTGGTTCTTTGAGACACCATTTTAGCAAGTTGTTCTCTCCTGTTTTCTTAGGAACAGATGCTGCTGCAGCTGGCATCTTTTGGCCAGAGATTCTTATCTTGACTGCAGAGCTTAGAAACTCTCAGCTGGCGAGGCCTGCCTACAAATAGAAATTACTGGCTGTGCTCAATTACCTAGATGAGCCACTTACATCTGTGCAAAAATCTGGGAAGGAGTATAAAGCATTCCATTACTTGGATCCGCAGAGTTATAATAATAGCGACTCCTGTGGCATCTGCAATGGGATATGGGGCCAATAATATGGTCCAAATGCAGTGGCGGATTAGAGTGAACATCTTTCTCCATCTACTCCCTGCATAGTAAATTGTGCAACACACAGCAGATAATGGTGATCTCAAAGGTCCGGATGAGGCTGTGTTGTAATATGTCTCTGACGCGTTTCAGATCACAGTTGTTGCTTCAACTCACTGGCAAGTGGGCGGCATGATGGGACAGTGGTTATCACTGCTGCCTCACAGCGCCAGGGACCTGGGTTCGATTCCCAGTTTGGGAGGTTGCACATTCTCCCCCTGTCTGCGTGGGTTTCCTCCGGGTGCTCCGGTTTCCATCCAGAGTCCAAAAGACGTGCAGGTTAGGTGCATTGGCCATGCTAAATTCTCCCTCAGTGTACCTGAACAGGTGCCGGAGTGTGGTGACTGGGGGATTTTCACAGTAACTTCATTGTTACTTCAGTAACTTCATTAATGTAAGCCTATTTGTGACATTAATAATAAATGTCCCTCAGATGATCCAGAAGAAGTCCACAAGGGGCGGCACAGTGGCACAATGGTTAGCACTGCTGCCTCACATCGCCAGGGACCTGAGTTTGATTCCAGCCTTGGATAACTGCACGTTCCCCCTGTGGCTGCATGGATTTCCTCCTGGTGAACAAAGATGTGCAGATCAGGGAGATTAGTAGGGTAAATGGATAGGGTTAACGGATTAAGGGGATGGGGCTGGCGGTGAGCCTGGGTAACATGCTCCGTCAGAGAGTTGGTTCAGATCCGAAGGGCCGAATGGCCTACTTGTGACATTAATAAATAAATTTTTAAAAAATAATTTTATTGCCTGACCCGCCACAGGAATCGGAGCGGTGGAGAGGCAGACAAAGGGAAGGTCCGTTGACCTCGGGTGGGATTTTATGGTTTCGGGATGAGCGAGGCTATAACATCCCGCCCACTGTCTTCGTACCGGTGGCATGATCCTTACCATATCTACATGCACCCTACATTGCCTGCTTTTCCACAAGGATGTCATGAGTGAAGAGCGAAGGACTGAACGTTGACTCCTAGAAGCCATCTGCCCAGTCTGGGGCAGGAATCTCTGGCTATTAATGCCTGCAGGATTCTCCTGTCCTGTTGCAGTGAACGGGGATTTGGCTGAGTGCCAAATATCTCCGTCCTCTCTGGCAGGGGCTGCGGGCATTAGTGGCCAGAGAATTCCAGCCCTGGTTTCTTGATTAAATAACCTGGGTACAAAGAGCTAGGCCATTCACGGGTGATGTCAGGAAACACTTCCCACACAAAAGTTATTGGAAGTCTGGAATTCTCTCCCCAAACGGCTGCAAGACTTCAGTCAATTGAAAATTTCAAACCTAAGGTTGCTAGATTTTTGTTAGGTGATGGTATTAAGGGATATGGGACCAAAATATATTCATGGGGTTAAATTAAAGATTAGTCACATTCTAAGTGATTGCTGGAACAAACATAAGGGGCTTAATGGCCTATTCCTATCTCACTATAATTTCTTGTGGGAAAGTGATGAATTATTTGCCCTGACATGATGCATTTTTGTCCTACAAAATGACTAATAACCCCTCAGTCAGTCTGAAAGAAACCAGAAGCATAAAAGCTCTGTTGTGTGTTCATTATGATCACTAGCAGGACTATCATAGGGGAGGCAGTGGCGTAGTGTTTTTGTCACTGGACTAATAATCCAAAGACCCAGGGGAATGCTCTGGGGACCCGGGTTCGAATTCTACTGATGACCATGAAACCATCGTCAATTGTTGGAAAAACCCATCTGGTTCACTAATGTCCTTCAGGGAAGGAAATCTGCTGTCCTTACCTGGTCTGGCCTACATGTGACTCCAGAGCCACAGCAATGTGGTTGACTCTCAACTGCCCTCCAAGGGCAATTAGGGATGGGCAATAATGCTAGCCAGACAGCGATGCCCACGTTCCATGAATGAATAAAAAGAAATCCTGTTTGTCATTATTTTCTGTAGTTCCAAATGCTGTAGATCACTTAACCCAGTGACAATCTCCCTGGTAGATGTTTCTGAGTTTATAACACAGCTGTAGGAGTTAGGATGGATAAGGGCAAAACGTCGGCACATTAGCTAGCACTGCTGCCTCACAACTCCAGGAACCCGGGTTCAATTCTGGTCTTGAGTGACTGTCAGTGTGGAGTCTGCACGTTCTCCCTGTGTCTGCGTGGGTTTTCTCCGGGTGCTCCGGATTTCCTCCCACACTCCAAAGATGTGCAGGTTACGTGGATTGGCCATGCCAAATTGCCCCTTAGTGTCAGGGGGACTAGCAGGGTAAATATGTGGGGTGACAGGGATAGGGTCTGGGTGGGATTGTTGTTGACGCAGGTTTGATGAGCCCAATGATCTCTTTCTGCACTGTAGGGGTTCTATGATTCCTCTATATGTAATCTGCCTCTGGTGAAAGCAGACCTGCCTCATCTCTTTCCCATCAAACACTATATTCTGCACCCTCTCCTTTCCTTCTCTATGAATGGTATGCTTTGTCTGTATAACACGCAAGAAACAATCCTTTTCACTGTATACATGTGACAATAATAAATCAAATCAAATCAAACCGCCCCTGCTTCTAAAAACCCTAGCATTGAGCACTCAGTCCGAAACCCAGATTTAAGATTTCAAAATAGAATTACAAAAAATCCAGCAGTACAGCTTTAATACCCACTTCCTGAAAGGCTAAGTGTTATCTGTTCCGTACTGTTGGCTTTTTAAGTCAAGGATAGTGCACTTTTCCAGGGAAAAGTATGTGAAATCTTGCCTTAGGATAATTGCCCTTCATTTACATAGGATTTTCACCTTTAATGAAGATTTTGCATATTTTGTGTGACAGCATGAAGTCACGCTAATCAGGTGTGGATCTGCCCAATTCCCCAGCCTGTGTAGATATATTCGGTACTGTGAGAAATGATCCTGCACAGTTGTAGATATTCATTTACAATGTCTTCCAACGTTTCTGGCAGTATAACTTTACAGCTAGTGTCAAAACTTTAGTGTGTATTTCATCTTGATCTTGAGCTATCTGTGTGAGGTAAACCGACGAACATTTGTAACGGTTTGTCCCACGCTTATACTGTGCGCTATTGTTACAAGTTTGGCTATTGTGCGCTATTGTTACAAGATTCCTCTAACAACAAACTATCTGTTAGAGGAATCTTGTGGCACGCAGAGTAATAACGTCATGTGAGATGACCCATAAATAAAATGGAGTAGGTAGTTTGAACTCACATGAATGTGTCAGTTCCTGTTGGTAAAAATGACACTGATTATCCCACTTCAATATTCAAATTTATATACAACCAGTGAACCAGGCATACAATATTATGGAGCCAATTTTGTGTACTTTGGGAAAGAATGGAAAAAACAAAGGTGACCTATGTTGCTGGATTTTAGTCCCTTTTGTATTCATAGAATAGAATCGTAGAAGTCCTACATTGCAGAAGGAGGCCATTCAGCCCGTCGAGCCTGCACCGACAACAATCCCAACCAGGTTCTTTCCCCGTAACCCCACGTATTTACCCTGCTAGTCCCCCTGACACTAAGGGGCAGTTTAGCATGGCCAATCCACCTAATCTTCACATCTTTGGAGTGTGGGAGGAAACTAGATCACCCGGAGGAAACCTACGCAGACACGGGGAGAACATGCAAACTCCACACAGTCACCCGAGACTGGAATTGTACCTGGATCCCTGGCGCTGTGAGGCAGTGCTAATCATTGTGCCACTGTGCCATGCTTGGAGATTTCATCATAGAATCCCTACAGTGCAGAAGAAGGCCATTCGGCCCTCGAATCTGAACCAACTCTCTGACGGAGCATGTTACCCAGGCTCACGCCGGCCCCATCCCCTTAACCCTATCCATTCACCCTACTAATTCCCTGACCTGCACATCTTTGGACACCGGGAGGAAACCCACGCAGACACAGGGGGAATGTGCATACCCAAGGCTGGAATCAAACCTGGGTCCGTGGCGCTGCTGTGAGGCAGCAGTGCTAACCATTGTGCCACTGTGCTGCTCCTTGTGGACTTCTTCTGGATCATCTGAGGGAAGTTTATTTATTAATGTCACAAGTAGGCTTACATTAACACTGCAATGAAGTTACTGTGAAAATCCCCTGGGTGCCACACTCCGGCACCTATTCAAGTACACTGAGGGACAATTTAGCGTGGCCAACGCACCTAACCAGCACGCCTTTGGACTGTGGGAGGAAACCGGAGCACCCGGAGGAAACCCACGCAGACACGGGGAGAACGTGCAAACTCCACACCCACAGTGACCCAAGCCAAGAATTGAACCGGGAACCCTGGCGTTGTGCGACAGCAGTGCTAACCACTGTGCATCCGTGCCACCCCACATGTTCTTGTAAGACAGGGCAAAAGCGTACAACTAACGAAGGAGGGGCATAATAGTGTCTCATTGCCGTCAAAGCACCTGTTTTGGAAGTGCAAACAGAAGTAACCCTCAGGCGTTGTGTCTGCTCTTCCCAGGTGTCCAGATGTGAGAGGACAAGCAGCAATGAGATAGGACCTGAGTATGTCGTGCAGCTTCAACAATGAAGATTCTGCATTTAGGATAACTCTGTAGCCAGTGGACATCACTGCTGCTGCAGCCCTTTTAGCTAACTTGCTTTCCTTATTTGCAAATGTTAATCTGCCAAGTGGTTCAGTGCCAGGAAATATCTGGCTTGTTTGTTGAGCTGAATCTCAAAATAGAGGTAAATTGAGGTCGGATCAGGTAAACTAGAGTTCTAGTGCATCAGCCTGGCTAACACTTAGCATGGAGATGCGAAAGATCCGACAATCCTTGGGCATATTGAAATATCCAATGCAAATACCCTCACATTAGAATTTCAGTTAGTCTTTCTGTTATTGGCATAAGATAAATGAGGCATTTAACAATTTTCATTTTAAATGAACTTAATTGCTGTACTTTGTTAGTAAAATTAGTAAGTATTCTGAGAATCAAATCAGAGAATCAAAAACATCCACCATGTTTGAGTGCAAAAATATTCACACAGCAATTCACCAGTGAGAATTACAAAAACCTGCTCACGTTAAGTGCCCCTTGTGAGTAATTGAGCTCTGACTGAATGGATCTATTTTCAGCTGTAATATACATCATGTTATCTGGGAAAGAACCAGCTGAACAAATCATTGGGATCAAACCTTCTCCAACTGTGATTGCAACCTAGCCGGTAAGGTATATCGATCTGTTCTGCTGACTTACACAGTTACTATACCTAGGAGAGTTCTATTGTTTTAATCATCATGTTTAGCAAAGTTCTGACTACAAGTTATAACTGCGTGGATTAGCCGGTCTGAACAATCCTTACCTATTCTTTGTTCAGTTTTCATTTCAGAAGGATTAATTTTTCATCGTCAACCAGTGCAGTGCACAGAATTAGCTACTGTTGCATAGGAGGGCATACACTTTTCAATCCCCTTCTCCCTCATGCACGCACAAAACCTACCCCACCAACAAACTGTCCTGGTCCCTCCTTGCTATAGTTAAGAAAGTCCACCAGCACCTCTCCTATCTCAGGAGGCGAAGGAAATTTGGCATGTCCACTACGACTATCACCAACTTTTACAGGTGCACCATAGAAAGCATTCTTTCTGGTTGTATCACAGCTTGGTATGGTTCCTGCTCTGTCCAAGACCACAAAAAATTACAAAGGGTCGTGAACGAAGCCCAGTCCATCACTCAAACCAGCCTCCCAACCATTGACTCTGTCTACACTTCCTGCTGCCTTGGCAAAGCAGCCAGCATAATCAAGGACCCCATGCACCCGGGACATACTCTCTTCCACCATCTTCCGTCGGGAAAAAGATGCAAAATTCTGCGGACACGTACCAACCGATTCATAGAAACATAGAAGATAGGAGCAGGAGGAGGCCATTTGGCCCTTCAAGCCTGCTCCGCCATTCATTATGATCATAGCTGATCATCCAACTCAATAGCCTAATCCTGCTTTTTCCCCATAACCTTTGATCCCATTCGCCCCAAGTGCTATATCTAGCCGCCTCTTGAATACATTCAATGTTTTGGCATCAACTACTTCCTGTGGTAATGAATTCCACAGGCTCACCACTCTTTGGGTGAAGAAATGTCTCCTCACCTCCGTCCTAAGTGGTCTACTCTAAATCCTCAGACTGTGACCCCTGGTTCTGGACTTGCCCACCATCGGGAACATTCTCCCTGCATCTATCCTGTCTAGACCTGTTAGAATTTTGTAAGTCTCTATGAGATACCCCCCTTATTCGTCTGAACTCCAGCGAAAACAATCCTAGTCGATCTTTCCTCATAAATCAGTCCTACCATCCCTGGAATCAGCCTGGTAAATCTTCGCTGCACTCCCTCGAGAGCAAGAACATCCTTCCTCAGAAAAGGAGACAAAAACTGTACATAATATTCTGGTTATGGCCTCACCAAGACCCTGTATAGTTGCAACAATACATCCCTGCTCCTGTACTTGAAACCTCTTGCAATGAAGGCCAACATGCCTTCTTTACCGCCTGCTGCACCTGCATGCTTACCTTCAGTGACTGGTGCACAAGGACACACAGGACCTGCTGCACATTCTCCTCTCCCAATTTACAGCCATTCAGGTAGTAATCTGCCTTCTTGTTTTTGCTTCCAAAGTGAATAACCTCACATTTATTCAAATTATCCTGCATCTGCCATTGATTTGCCCACTCACCCAACCTGTCCAGATCATTCTGAAGGATCTCTGCATCCTTGTCACAGTTCACCCTCCCACCCAACTTGGCATCATCTGCAAACTTTGAGATGTTACATTTTGTTCCCTCATCCAGATCATTAATATATATTGTGAATAGCTGGGATCCCAGCACCGATCCCTGTGGCACCCCACTAGTTACTGTAAGGCCAATTTGAAAAGCACCCATTAATTCCTACTCTTTGTTTTCTCTCTGCCAACCAGTTTGCTATCCATCTCAATACACTTCCCCTAATTCCATGCACTTTAATCTTGCACGATAATCTCTTGTGAGGGACTTTGTCAAATGCTTTCTGAAAGTCCAAATATACCACGTCTACTGGTTCCCCCTTGTCAACTCTACTAGTTACATCCTCAAAGAATTCCAACAGATATGTCAAGCATGATTTCCCCTTCATAAATCCATGCTGACTCTGTCTGATCTGCCACTGCTTTCTAAATGCTCCGCTATAAAGTCCTTGAGAATGGATTCGAGAATTTTCTCCCCTACCAATGTTAAGCTTACTCGTCTATAATTCCCTGTTTTCTCTCCAACTCCCTTTTTGAATATTGGAGTGACATTAGCTACCCTCCAATCTGCAGGGACTGTTGCAGAGTCTATAGAATCTTGTAAGATGACCACTAAGGCATCCACTATTTCTAGAGCCACTTCCTTAAGTACTCTGGGATGTCGATTATCAGGCCCTGGGGATTTATCCACCTTCAATCCTATCAGTTTTCCCAGCACCATTTCTCTACTAATATTGATCTCCCTCAGTTCTTCCCTCTCACTAAATCTTGCATTCTCCAACATTTCTGGCATCTTCTTTGTGTCCTCTTTTGTGAAGACAGAACCAAAGTATGTATTCAGTTGTTCGGCCATTTCTTTGTGCCCTATTATACATTCCCCCGTTTCTGTCTGTAGGGGACCTACATTTGTCTTCACCAACCTCTTTCTCTTCATGTATCTATAGAAATTCTTGGTGTCAGTCTTTATGTTCCCTGCAAGCTTACTTTCGCACTGTATTTTTCCCTTTTTAATCAATCCCTTGGTCCTTCTTTGCTGAATTCTAAACTGCTTCCAGTCCTCAGACCTATTATTTTTCTTGGCCAATCTATATGCTTCTTCCTTAGATCGGATACTCTCTTTAATTTCCTTTGTAAGCCACGGATTGGCCCTCTTACCCTTTTTGCTTTTGCACCAGAGTGGAATAAACAGCTGCTGTAGTTGCCCCATGCGTTCCTTGAATGTTTGCCATTGCCTATCCACTGCCATCCTTTTAAGTAGCTCTCCCCAATCTATCAAGGCCAACTCATGCCTCATATGCTCATAGCTTCCTTTATTAAGCTTCAGCACCCTGGTCTCCGAATCAACTACTTCACTCTCTATCTTGATAAATAATTCTATCATGTTATGGTCACTCATCCCCAAGGAGTCTCGTACAGCTAGATTGGCAATGATTCCCTTCTCATTACACAGTACCCAGTCTAAGATGGCCAGCTTTCTAGTTGATTCCTCCACATATTGGTCAAGAAAACCATCCCGTATACACTCCAGGAATTCCTCCTCTTCGGCATTGTGGCTTATTTGCTTTGCCCAATCTATGTGCAGATTAAAATCACCCATGATCACTGATATTCCCTTATCACATGCATCACTAATTTTGTGTTTAATGCCATTCCCAACATCACCACTGCAGTTTGGGGGTCTATATATGACACCCACTAATGTTTTTTGCCCCTTGGTATTTCTCAACTCCACCTGTACAAACTCCATTTTAAGAAGTCTAACAACACCAGGTTAATGTCCAACAGGTTTATTTGTTAGCAAAAGCCACGGGTTTTCGGAACAGGCTGTCCCTTTGTCAGGTGGGTGTGAGTTCTGAACTCCCACCCATCTGACGAAGGGACAGCCTGTTCCGGAAGCTAGTGGCTTTTGCTACCAAATAAACCTGTTGGACTTTAACCTGGTGTTGTTAGACTTCTTACTGTGTTTACCCCAGTCCAACACTGGCATCTCCACATCAAACTCCATGTTGTCAGAGCTAATACCCTTTCTCACTATTGTGTTAATTTCCTCTTTAACCAGCAGTGCCACTCCACCACCTTTTCCTTTATGCCTGTCCTTCCTAAATATTAAATATCCTGGGACATTCAATTCCCACCCCTTGGTCGCCCTGCAGCCATATCTCTGTAATCCCAATTAAATCGTACCTGTTTATATCTATCTGCGCGATTAGTTCATTCACTTTATTGCAAATGCTCCATGCATTAAGGCACTGAACCTTTAAGCTTGTCTTTTTAACATTGTTTGCTTTGCTCCCAATATTTTTTTCCATAGCCCTGTTTGAACTTTGTCCTTGGTTTCTCTGCCTATCACTTTTCTTATTCCCTTTTCTACCTTTTGTTTTTGTCCTTGCTCCCTTCTTCTCTGACTCTTTACATAGGTTCCCATCCCCCGGCATATTAGTTTAAACCCTCTCCAACTGCTCTGGCAAACAATCCCCCTCGGACATCAGTCCCAGTCCTGCCCAGGTGTAATCCGTCCAATTTGTACAGGTTCCACCTCCCCTAGAACCGGTCCCAATGCCCCAGGAATCTGAAACTCTCCCCCAAACACCATCTCTTCAGTCACTGATATATCCTGTCATTTCTACTCTGACTAGCACGTGGCACTGGTAGTAATCCTGAGATCACTACCTTTGAGGTTCGATTTCTTAACTTTCTTCCTAGCTCCCTGTATTCTGCTTTTTGGACCTCATCCCTTTTTTACCTATGTCATTTGTCACCAATGTGTACCACGACCACTGGCTGTTCACCCTCCCCCTCCAGAATGTCCTATACCCGCTCCAAGACATCCTTGACCCTAGCATCAGGGAGGCAACATACCAACCTAGAATCTCGTTTGCGGCCACAGAAACGCCAGTCTATTCCCCTTACAATTGAATCACCTATAACTATTGCATTGGCACACTTTTTACCCCTCCCCTCTGCAGTAGGACCAACCATGGTGCAATGAGTTTGGCTGCTGCTGCTTTCCCCAGAGAGGTCATTCCCCTCAACAGTATCCAAAGTGGTATATCTGTTTTGCAGGGGAATGGCCACAGGGGATTCCTGCACTACCTGCCTATCTGTCTTTCTCTGTCTGGTGGTCACTTATTCCCTTCCTGCCTGCGGAGTCTGAGCCTGCGGTGTGACCACCTCTCTATACGTGCTATCCACGAAACTCTCCGACTCGCAGATGCTCCACAGTGTTGCCAGCCGCCGTTCCAATTCTGAAACTTGAGCCTCCAGGAGCTGCCAGGATTCAAGAACAGTTTCAAGAAGAGCTTCTTCCCTGCTGCCATCAGACTTTTGAATGGACTACCTCATATTAAGTTGATCTTTCTCTACACCCTAGCTGTGACTGTAACACCACATTCTGCACTCTTGCCTTTCCTTCCCTATGTACAGTGTGCTTTGTCTGTATTGCGTGCAAGAAACAATACTTTTCACTGTATACTAATACATGTGACAATAATAATAAATCAAATCAAATCAAAGCTTCAAGGACAGCTTCTTCCCTGCTGCTGTCAGACTTTTGAATGAACTTACCTTGCATTAAGTTGATCTTTCTCTACACCAAACTATGACTGTAACACTACATTCTGCACTGTCTCCTTTCCTTCTCTGTGTATTGCATGTTTTGTCTGTATAGCACGCAAGAAACAATACTTTTCACTGTATGGCAATACATGTGACAATCATAAATCAGATCAAATAAATTCAAATTGTTGATGCATTGGCAGCTTGATGCATACTTGAGGTAGAGGTGAACAAACAGTTTATGGATACAGGATTACAGGATGGGAAGATGCATGGACCAGTTGGGCCAATTTCTCTGCTGTAAATTCAATGTGGATCCTTGGAGATTATGTTAAATCCTGTGTCATTTGTATCTGCCAATTTATATAAGTGTACTTGTTTGTCATTTCACATCAAAAAAGAAAGCCAAAATGTGATCGATATTTTTCCTTTTCATGTCTGATTTTGTTTTTGCAACCACAAAGTGAATAGTGGGTCATTGGATACACTAGTTTGAAGATGCTGATTATTCTGATAAAACTTTCTCAATTGGCACTTATATTTCGTCTAAGCAATACAATCACCATCGGAAGAAGGGGTGGCTTATTGAATGGTTATTCACCATGCTTTCTTATCTTTAGCAAGCAGTTCCCACTTGGTGGTAGTGTGTTATCGTTCACTAAAGAAGTCCAAGTTGCTGTGGCAACATGAACTTTTACACTCATGTTATCATTTGGAGCTATGAATAATGATGGTAAAGGCTCTAACTTTAGTTCCCACTGATGGAAGTCCATTTTGTACTGTTCCCGAGTTGTGGTTAAGCAATCTTTATCTGTATTTTCTTGTCCAATTGCTTCTCAATTGTCAATATACCGTAAGAGATCTTGTTTTTAGATTTGTTCATCAGACAGTCGCAACACAATACTTGACCAGATTTTCAATGCCTTCATAATGAGATATGCATCCAAGCTTGCCATGTCAGCTTTTGTTTTAGGAATCTTGGTCTTACCATTGATCTTCTTTCATCATCTCAGGCAGGTTAAGTGAAAGTTATTCTGCTTCTTAATATGATGTACATTTATTGTTCAGGTTTCAAAGGCATAAAGAAGCTCCGTGGCATCAACAGTCTTGTGTACTTCAAGCTCGCTCTGCAGAACGATGCCTTTCTTGTTCTAAAGGCGCTCATAGAGTTTGCCAAAAGCCAAGTTGGCTTTGGCAATTCTGCAGATGCTCCTGTGTTGATGCAGACGTCCCCAGGCAGGATGCTACCCAGGGAGATGAATCTATCCATAGCCTTGAATGTGTGATCACAGATAGTGCTAACAACTAGAGCGTAATGTTGCCTGGGGCTCATTTGGAAAGTTATGATGGCTTTTTTTTTTCAGGCTGTGTAAATGTCAGTAATCTATTTCAAAGTGGTCCATGATTATTGACCTGAGAATGGTCCAAGCGAACGCACACAACAGCAAAAAAAGGAGTTAATGAGCGGGATTTTCCGGCCCTTTCTACCGGTGGGATCTTCCAGTCCCACTGAAGGTGATCCCCCCCCCCACACCCTCCCCAACGGTGGGTTCCCCAGTGGCATGACTGGCAAGGCAACGGAAATGGCCATTGACATCACCAGTGGCCAATGGCGAGCTGCCTCTGCCGCCACAAAACACACCATGGGAGGGGGTGGGTCAGAAAATTCTGGCCAATGAATCTTCTAAGATTCAAGAGCTGTCTATCCGCCCTGGATCTGATCTTGACTCCAACCTTAAAATTATTGAAAGCCATGAGAAGCTTACAAAACAGCAAAGAAAACACTGCAGAGTGATGACACATCCTTGCTTAACACCACTTGTAGCAGAAAAATCTCCATCTTCCATCACTCTAGCCATTGCACCATCATAGAATTGTTTGACCATCGAAATAAATCTATCTTGCCAAATGGGGAGGCGATGGCCCAGTGGTATTATCACTGTACTATTAATCCAGAAACTCAGCTAATGTTCTGGGGACTCAGGTTCGAATCCTACTGCAGCAGATGGTGGAATTTGAATTCAATTTTTAAAAATCTTGAATTAAGAATCTACTGATGACCATGAAAACATTGTCAATTTTCAGAAAGAGCCATCTCGTTCATTAATGTCCTTTAGCAATCCTTACCTGGTCTGGCCTCCATGTGACTCCAGAGCCACAGCAACGTGGTTGAGCCTCAATTTCCCTCTGAAATGGCCTAGCAAGCCACTCAGTTGTATCAATTGCTACAGGGCAACTCAGGATGGTCAATAGGTGCTGGCCGGCCAGTGATGCCCATGTCCCATGAATGAATAAAGCAAAGAAACAACCAAACATGGAGCAAATTTCCTGGAGACCTTTTGTATTGACAATGTCATATGCCTTTGTCAGGCCAAAACCAGGGACATTAACATTGGAATAAGAACATAGGTGTAGGCCAAATACCCCCCTGAACCTAATCCATCATTGAATAAGTTCACATCTCAACATCATCTTCACTTTCCTCTCCGATTCATATATCCTTGGATTTGCTTGGAGTCCACCAATCTATCAATCTTAGTCTTGAATAAGAAATGGAATTTCTATTTAATAAATGTTGACCTCCTGTTTCCTTGCCAATCGGGGAATGTTATGGTCCACCCCCGCTCCATCCTTATATCTCTGCAACTATTAGCTAAAAGGTATGGAAGGGTACAAATTGTGCTGGTCCGAAGTATTTTCCACCTTAACTGTAATGGTCTGGATTCTCTGGTTAAAAATAACGTTAAGGTTATCAGTTCTCACCCTTTGTAAAAGTATAGAGTAGATAAAAGCTTTCCCCACACATGCCCAGCTAAATGTGGAAATCAGGAAGTTGTTGTTGATTTTGCTCTGTTTTTTTCCAGGAATGTTGCAATAACAATTTCTCCTTTCCTAACAGCATGATGAATGTACCTACAGTCTACCTGAAGCGGTTCAAGAAGATGACTCACCCATTTGGGAAATAAGGGATCCGCAACAAACGCTGACCTTGTCAGCCATTCTCACATCCCGTGAAAGAATAAAATAAGGACTCAGCATTGAAATCCATGAGCAGGTAAGGAAACAGCCATTTAGGACTGAGATCAGCAGAAATGTCTTCTTTGAAAGGGTTATGATTATTTTGAATTCACTATCCCAAAGGCCAGTGGGTGCCAAGTTGCTGAGTATATTCAAGACTCAAATCAATAATTTGGGGACACTAAGGGAATCAAGAGATGTGAGGATAGGGTGGAGGCTGGAGTTGATGTTAAAGATTGACCATAATCCTATTGAACGGTTAAACAGGCTGGAGGGGCCATTTGGCCTACTCCTGCTCCTGGTTATGACATGTCATGCCGAGCAGCATAATGGCCATGCTAAATTCTCCCTCGGTGTACCCAAACAGGCGCCAGAGTGTGGCAACTAGGGGATTTTCACAGTAACTTCATTGCAGTGTAAGCTTACTTGTGACACTACTAAATAAACTTATAAAACTTAGACATGTTGATAGGATATATGACATTAGTGGGAAGGAGGCTTGTATGGAGGCTTGTATGGAGCATATGCACCAACAGAGACCCCTTTGACTCAATAGTCTCTTTTTCTGTGCTATACATTCGATGTAATTCTATGATGTAGTTGGGGTATATGGGGTGTCAGGGAGGAGGAGTACCTCTGGTGGGGGAACATGTCACGTCCTTTTTAGGGTGGTTCGTCCACCTTTGGTCCTCACCTGGCACTCAGCTCTCACCTCTGGCTCCCCGTAGCTGTTTGCATGCGACAGCGGCCACACCCTGGGAAACGGCTTCGACAAGCCGGCTAAACCAGGTGAGGGTAGCCGATGGGTCTCAACCCTCGGTGAGATTTGGGAGATGTCTATCCCAGCATATGAAGACAGACTCCGGTGGATCGAGCAGACGAGACCAATGGAAGGTCCAACGGTCAAGAAGGCGGTCTCTGCAAGCGCGTGGAACGCGAAGAGCAGGACAAGACACAGTAGACGTCCTTGTCAGCCACTGTGCCTAGTCCCATCTCCAGCCATCTCGACTTTTGTCTTGCCACTGGATCCAGATGGGAATTGGGAAGAGAGAGTGAGGCTGACGCTGCTGCACAACTCTCCCTCACTTTAATCCAAATCACGCGCTAGTCTCGACACCATCATCATCATTATCATCAGCGTCCTGTTCAACCTTTGAAGTCCTGTGGCGATGGGCGAGCGACGAAGCAGCAGGTGTGGATACACTGGGAGCTGTAGTCACGGACCTGCACACAGGTGGCTCAGGTCTAATGGTCGTTTTCCGCTGACCGAAGCAGCAGTGAAACTGGGCATCTACCTGGGAGAATGAACAGCCCTCTTCAGGAACGCACTGCTCACCTCCGTAGAATGAGGGAGGGGCTAGAAAAGGTGCCCTAAGCATTGCCTGCTTCACTACACCCTGGCCAGTTTACCATGGCTGGCGGGGATCCCATCTTGTGGTCGAACAAACAAAACAAAACACAAGGTGACACCGCTCACCATTGGCACTTGGAACGTGCGCACGCTTTTGGACAACCCTACAGCAGATAGACCAGAGAGAAGAACAGCCTTAGTTGCCAGAGAGCTTGCAAGATACAACATTGACATTGCAGCCCTGAGTGAAACTCGTCTTGCCAACGTAGGTCAGCTGACTGAAACTGGAGGTGGATACACTTTTTTCTGGAGCGGTCGCGGCAGCGATGAGCGTCGTGATGCTGGAGTTGGATTCGCCATCAGGAGTCACCTTGTTCGGAAACTTGCTAGTCTCCCCAAGGGTGTGAATGACTGGCTTACGACATTACAGCTTCTGCTACAGAACAGAAGTCAAGCCACCCTGATCAGCGCTTATGCCCCCACAATAAACAACCGGACGAGATGAAAGACAAGTTCTACGAAGAACTAGATGCCCTACTATCAGCAGTGAGCAGTACTGACAAGCTGATCTTGTAGACTTCAATGCAAGAGTAGGGTGTGACTCTGCATTCTGGCCGGGAGTCGTTGGGAGGCATGGAGTGGGCAAGTGTAACAGTAACGGCCTACTCTTAATGAAGACCTGTGCAGCACACGCCCTCCTCGTCACCAACACAACCTTCTGTCTGCCTACCCGTAACAAGACCTCCTGCATGTACCCCCGCTCTAAGTACTGGCACCTTATCGACTATGTCATTGTCAGGAGAAAAGGCAGGCAGGATGTCAGAGTGACCAGGGCCATGTGTGGTGCTGAATGTTGGACAGATCACAGGCTCATTGTCTCCAAACTGAGGCTCCGCATCAGACCCAAGAGGCGACCACAAGGAAGCAAGGTTATGAAAAGAATCAATGTGGCCAAGCTAAAGAACTCCAGCATAGCTTCAGCATTGGCTGAAGACTTCAAAACCAAACTTGCTGACCGACACCTTGCAGGCAGCGCTGAGGACGACTGGGAACGCCTGGGAACGCCTCAGGAATGCTGTCCATTCATCTGCACTGAAGATGCTCGGGCCCTCTACCCGCAAGCAGCATGACTGGTTCGATGAGAGCGATGAGGAGGTACAGGCTCTACTTGTTGAAAAGCACCTGTCAGAACGACCCATCATCAGCTGCCAAGAAAAACGCCTTTACCAGTGCTCGCAGGACAGTCCAGAATAAACTGCGTAAAATGCAGGATGCCTGGCTGAGCGTCAAAGCAAATGAAATACAGGGATACGCTGACATAAACGATTTGAAACGGTTCTATGAAGCCCTCAACACTCTCTACGGACCTCAATCTCTTGGGAGTTCCCCCCTCCTGAGTACAGATGGTACAACTCTCATTACAGAGAGGGCTCAGAACCTGCAGAGATGGGCTGAACACTTTGAAGCCATCCTCAACCGACCGTCATCTATTAACGATGAGGCGATAGACAGGATTCCCCAGGTCGATATCAACAGCGCCATGGATGACCCACCGGTAGTAGCCGAAGTCACGAAAGCTGTTAGTCAGCTATCTAGTGGCAAAGCCCCAGGGGCAGACCCATACCCACAGAGATCTACAAAGCTGCTGGTCCTGTACTTATCGAGAAGCTTACCGAGTTGTTCCAGTCCTTTTGGGAGCAAGGATCCATTCCTCAGGAACTTAAAGATGCTTCCATCGTACACCTCTACAAGAGGAAGAGCAATTGGCAAGTATGCGACAACCATCAACGAATCTCGCTGCTCTCCATCGCAAGAAAAACCCTCGCAAGAGTCCTGCTAAATCGTCTGGTCACTCATCTGGAGCTGGGCCTGCTTCCAGAGTCACAGTGTGGCTTCCGCAAAGGTCGCGGGACTGTTGACATGATTTTTGCTGCGCGCCAACTTTAGGAGAAGTGTCAGGAGCAGACTCGCGAGCTCTACACAATCTTTGCTGACCTCGCGAAAGCCTTCGACACTGTCAGCCGAGTAGGCCTGTGGAGGATCATGTCAAAGTTCGGCTGCCCCCCCCAAATCCATTCAGATGGTACGCCAGTTCCATGATGGCATGATGGCCAGAGTACTGGATGGCGGAGAATCCTCTGAAGTATTCCCAGTCACCAATGGTGTCAAACAGGGCTGTGTGCTCGCACCCACACCGTTCAGCATGATGTTTACTGCCATGCTGAATGATGCCTTCCAGGACAGTGTTGCTGGAATCAGATTTAAGTAAGAAGTTTAACAACACCAGGTTAAAGTCCAACAGGTTTATTTGGTAGCAAAAGCCACACAAGCTTTCGAGGCTCTGAGCCCCTTCTTCAGGAGCCCCTTCTTCCTCACCTGAAGAAGGGGCTCAGAGCCTCGAAAGCTTGTGTGGCTTTTGCTACCAAATAAACCTGTTGGACTTTAACCTGGTGTTGTTAAACTTCTTACTGTGTTTACCCCAGTCCAACGCCGGCATCTCCACATCATCAGATTTAAGTACAGAGTGGATGGGAAGCTCTTCAACCTGAGGAGACTTCAAGCTATTACCAAAGTGAAGGAGGATGTTCTGAGAGACTTCCTCTTTGCCGATGACTGCGCCCTGTATATTGGCTCAGAGTCAGAGATGCAAGTCGGTATGGATAGACCCGGTGGGCAGGTCATGTCATCCGTATGCCGGACGAGCGCATACCCAAGCAGCTCCTTTTTGGGGAACTCTCTGCTGGAAGACATTTGCATGGAGGGCAGAAGAAACGTTACAAAGACACACTCAAGGCCTCCCTGAAGTCACTTGACATAGACACGACCACCTGGGAAACGCTGGCACAAAACCACCCTACCTGGCGCTGCCTCATCCACAAGGGCTGTCAAGTTTATGAAGCAAGGTGCAATGCTGAAGCACAACTTAAGCGTGAGCTGCGCAAGTCCAGAGCCACCAGCGCAACAACTGCAGCGCCTGCACAGGTTTGCCCAATATGTGCCAGGACATTTCGTTCCCGAATTGGCCTGATCAGTCATCTTCGGACACACCGCATCCAGCTTCATAATGACTAATGGTGTCGAGGTCCTCATCGACGATGATGGATGAACAACAACAACAACAACATGATGTAGTAGGAGGTGGTCTGAGGTGGAGTTGGAAGTTTGTTATTGGGGCATGTAAAAAGATTTTCACTCGATCTGAATTTACCTTACGAGCTGTCAAAGGAAATATGTCCCATTGCACAGCAATGACATCTTTAACTTGAATGGCAACAAATTCATCAAAAGCATGGAAATTAATAAGTAAGGGAAATGGCACCAAACAGAAAAGAAAAATGGGAAACAGTTGGACCATAAACTATTCCAGTCATAATGGAAATTCAAGGAACTGCAAAATAAATTACATTTTTTGCTCTAAAATACATTATTATGACATTGGGGCAAACCTAGAGATTGACTGGCCATTGTGGAAACTGCAGTAATTAGGAACAGTGTTTCATCAGAACTGGAAACCAAGATGACACAATGACAGATAGAATCTTTTTAAAAAACAGTTGTATGTTGTGCACAATATTAGAAGTTATTGGTACAAATATTACATTTTCCCTGTTTTTAGATCGCACAATTGTCCAGATATGATTCTGTTCAAAGTCTGAGATACAAAATGTAATAGTGAGGCTAATTAGGTTTCCCATTACACCACCAGGTCAAATATTCTGTCCTTCAGAAACCCTAGCCCATCCTTATAGTTTATAGTCCTTTATAGCTTGTGCTTGCCATGCGCCATTTATCCTTCTTGTTTCCAAGCAGAGCAGCGTAAACAAATAAGATTAGAGTTGCTGCACTGTTTACATCATTGTCATCTGCTAGCCATGAACACTAATCTCGTGCATCAGTGTTACCCTATCCCCATTGAAATTATTCTGTAACTGGAATGCAGGATTATACTTGGAACCCTGATTGTACGATCCTGGGAAAATTGAGCTGCACACACCCGTGGGATCCTCATAAATGAAGATTTGAAATCTCTTTGAGGGGGAGCCAGAATTTTAGTAAGGTAAAGTTTTTTTTATTAGTGTCACAAGTAGGCTTACATTAACACTGCAGTGAAGTTACTGTGAAAATCCCCTAGTCGCCACGTTCCAACGCCTGTTTGGCTACACTGAGGGAGTATTTGGCCAATGCACCTAACCAGCTCATCTTTCAGAATGTGGGAGGAAACTGGAGCATATGGAAGAAACCCACGCAGACACGAGGAGAACGTGCAGACTCCATACAAACAGTGGCCCAAGTCGGGAATTGAACCCGGGTCCCTGGCACAATGGGGCACCAGTGCTAACCACTGTGCCACCATGTCACCCAGAGTTCGTAACTCACAGTGGTCATTGACATCTGGGTAGGTTCCTGAGAAATCCATGGGGTCTGTCTTAGTTTCATCTGCCATTTAATATGTAGTGTGTTGTGTTTGGCTACAGTTTGCCTGTTCATTCATATTCACCTCATATTAATTCTGAATGTTGAAGTAAAATAGATATTGTAGATTGTTCTACTTGACTGACTTTGTGTAGTAAAGTTTATTTTGTTTGGTTAAAACCATGGAATCTTGTGGCTTTATTCTCCTGGTGAGTAATTGGGACTTCAAGTTTTGTCTACTTTAAGGAAAGGATCACTGGTCCTAAACAGATCGTAATAGTTTGCACAACAATGCCCCATGTGAATGGCCTAAACAGTGGAATCCACAGAGATTTGCGAGGCATGAGGTCTTTTAAATATCTGTATTTGCCTTTCCATTTGGAGTCAGGATTCATGGAGTCAAGGGGTTGCCTTGAGCCCAAGAATAATTCAGTCATTCTCTCGGTGTCCTCAGAAAAAAAACACGGGGCAGACTGGTGGGAATTAAAATATTGTGGATTCTTTCCAAATAATGGGCATTAACATGTTGGATGACATTGTTTTTGATCAGGAGCCATTGTACATTAATCATCAAATGACATCCCTCCCTGTTAGTGTATACAATTTGCATAATCATGAGCAGTTACTAGCTCTCAATTGTAACATCTTGTAGTCTTGGGAAGTCCATCAGGAGGGTAAAAGTTCAATGCTCTCTCAAATTGGTGTCTCCTTTTCTGCATGAGAAGCAAGGAAAAACATTTCCTCCAGCAAGCATGGTCTGAATCACTTTCCTTACGCAGACTTACACATGCTTATTTGGCAGATGCAATGGTCTGGACAGAATCTGTTGCATTGAAGCATAACCTGTGGTGATCGTTACAGCAGCAGGAAGAGCTGTCCCAGTGCTTGATGTGGTCAGTAATTCAGACTGCTTCAGACAATGAAACATCTCTGGTGAAGAGAAGGATGTAAAGCACAGTCTCTCTAACATGCACAGCTATAAGTGGCCTGGTCAGCATCTACATCCTGGGGTATTGGCGGGTGCACACAAAGAGCAGAATTTTCCTGCTGGTTTCGGAACCCCGGCATCGGGACCACATGGGGTCCACGTCCACACTTTCCGACAGCAAGACTGACCTCACAACCTTCTGGGAGGCTCCTGGTACTGCCAGCCCAATCTAGAGTATTGGCAGCACCATTGGGAGAGATGGGCACTGCTGAAGCAGTTCAGGGCCCACAAGGATGCCTCAACAGGACACGGCGGCACAGTGGTTAGCACTGCTGCCTCACAGCGCCAGGGACCTGGGTTCAATTCCGGCCTCGGATGACTGTCTGTGTGGAGTTTGCACGTTCTCCCCGTGTCTGTGTGGATTTCCTCTGGGTGTTTTGGTTTCCTTCCACAGTCCAAAGATGGACAGGTTAGGTGGATTGGCCATGATAAAATAGCTCCTTAGTGTCAGGGGGACTAGCAGGGTAAATTGGGCCTGGATGGGATTGTTGTTGGTCGTGCAGGCTTGATGGGCTTCATAGAATCCTACAGAAGGAGACCGTTCGGCCCATTGAGTCTGCACTGACCACAATCCCACATAGGCCCTATCCCCACAACCCCATGCATTTACCCTAGCTAATCCCTCTGACACTAAGGGGCAATTTAGCATGGCCAATCCACCTAACCCACACATCTTTGGAGTGTGGGAGGAAACCGGAGCACTCGGAGGAAAACCATGCAGACACGGGGAGAATGTGCAAACTCCACACAGACAATGACCCAAGCCGTGAATCGAACCGAGGTCTCTGGCGCCGTGAGGCATCAGTGCTAACCACGGTGCCACCGTGCCAAACAAAAGCACTGCCTTACTCAGAAAAGCTGAGTACATTAGTGCTCACCTTGTAATATTTGCTCATTACTTGATGAAGCCCTTGCTTAATCAAGGGCTGAATGGCTTCTTTCTGCACTGTAGAGATTCTATGATTCTAACATGGAGTTGCCATTGCTGTCCTGCACATCATGCATCAAATAACCATCATCTCGACTGGTAGGTGAATGGGGGTGGAGGGGAAACCCATCCACTGGATCGGTCTCTGCTGCAATTGCAACCTTTCATGAATGCACGACTCTCCTTTTTGTGGCATGAAGCCTCTGGCTCCTCTGGACCTCAAGGGAACTTGCTTCCATTGAGCTGGCGGCCTCCACATGTGGATGGGGGCTGCAGAATTGTCCCTAAACAATGTTAATTAGTTCACAAAAACAGAAAATGCAGGAGTATCTCAGCAGGCCTGACAGCATCTGTGAGGAGAGAATAGAGCCAACGTTTTGAGTCTGGATGACCCTTCTTCAGAACTGAGAGCACAGAGAATCAGTTAATGTTAATAAGTTGCTTGCCCTCAGTAGAGCTGGCAGCTAATCTGTTTGCCAGCCCACCCACAGGAAAGTTCATTGGCAATGGGAATGTGTGAGGGTGTGCTGGAGCCATCCTGATATGTCTCCCCATGATTTCCCTCACAACTCCTCCCCTCCCCCCACCACACACACACACCTCCAAGCCCGCCACCCTGGTGCCTGAGATGTCTTGGCATTCACACGAAAGGATGGAAGTTCACACTGCAAGCTTCTTCCTCCCAATATTCTTAGGCGCTATTTACATTGATAAAAAAAATTCTTGAAGGCAAAGTTGCAAACTGCTGTTCGCCAAGTAAAGCTAAATTTTCAGTGTGCTCAAAGAATCGCAAATTGATCTGAAGGAGTTCCGCTGAGCAAATATTACAAGGTCAGCATTAATGTGCTTAGCTTTTCTGAGTAAGGCAGTGCTTTTGTTTCTATGGGCGGCATGGTGGGACACTGCTGCCTCACAGTGTCAGGGAGCCGGGTTCAATTCCTGGCTTGGGTCATTGTCTGTGTGGAGTTTGCACATTCTCCCTGTGTCTGCGTGGGTTTCCTTCAGATGCTCCGATTTCCTCCCGCAGTCCAAAGATGTGCAGGTTAGGTGGATTGGCCGTGTTAAATTGCCCCTTAGTGTTCCATGATATGTAGGTTAGGTGGATTCGTGGGATAAATATGTGGGGTTATGGGGATACAGCAGAAGGTGGGCCTGGGTGAGATGCTCTGTCGGAGAGTCGGTGCAGACCTTGATGGGCTGAATGGCCTCCTTCTGCATTGTAGGCATTCTATGATGTATTTGGAGCCATTAGTGTTGGCTTTATTTTCCGGCTTTACCTATGTTTCTGATGACTCTGCATACTGGTGCTGCAGCCTCACAAAGATGGTCCAAAACACTTACTGCCAAAATTAGATGTATAGTACTATGACTCAAGACATCATGGCTGGGGTCCAGATATTGTTTGCATCCACAAACTGAAAGGTGCCAGTGCCTTGAAAAACTTTTTTCTTTTGTGTATAACTCTTAGCCCAGATTTTTTAGGAAGCGTATACATTTTATTTACATTACCATAAATGCACAATTCCACATAAGAGCGGCAATTTCTTATAATGGCAGCAATAGTGGTTATAATGATGTGTCTAAAAATTATTCACAGAACCCTGTAGGTTTATTCATAGTCTCCAAACAAACAGAAGTGCAATTCTGAGACTACAATTGAAGCACACAAAATTCTAAGGCGAGAATTATTTTATTTAAATGATCAACAATAAATGTAAATTGACCAGATAAAAGGATACACGCTTGTATTCAATACATTATTTGTTTGCCCGCTGGTACTACTGTACAAATTCTTACCCTGCCTGTAGCTATAGGGTCAATTTCATGGAACATTTGCTTTAATCGCAAATTGCAGATATTTACAACTGCACCTTGTTGTTATCCCAGCAACATTATTTAAAGAAAAAGTTTCACATATCTTCCCTGGCTGCAATTATCCATTAACACAAACGGTACACATTTAAGAACGGGATTCATCCATGTATTTATCTTTTATATCATTAAGAACTATAATTATAGTTTCTGTACCTTAATTTTTAATTTTGACATTATCATAGAAATCATAGACATCCTACAGTGCAGAAGGAGGCCATTCGGCCCATCGAGTCTGCACCGACCACAATCCCACCCAGGCCCTACCCCCACATATTTTACCCGCTAATCCCTCTAACCTACGCATCCCAGGACTCTAAGGGGCAATTTTTTTTAACCTGGCCAATCAACCTAACCCGCACATCTTTGGACTGTGGGAGGAAACCGGAACACCCGGAGGAAACCCACGCAGACACGAGGAGAATGTGCAAACTCCACACAGACAGTGACCCGAGCCGGGAATCGAACCCGGGACCCTGGAGCTGTGAAGCAGCAGTGCTAACCACTGTGCTACCGTGCCGCCCATCGGCATGGATTATCGGCATGGATTTTTTTTCTCGGAGGTCGTTATTCATAATTCTTCGCAATGTTGTGTTTATTTCATATTAAAGTCAATGAAAGAAATCCCAATCATTGTGAGATGAAAAAAACATGTATGATTTTACATATTTTCAATATGGCATCTAAAAAAAGGACAACTTCATTTCTGTCAGTCACAACTCAACGGTTAGCAAACCTTGCTCTGAATTCAAAAGTTCATGGTTTCAAGTCCCACTCAAGAAACCTGAACACAAAATCTGGCAGATACTCCCAACACATTACTAAATGAGTTCTGCACTGTTGGAGGTGCTGCCTTTTGGATGAGATATTAAATAGAGGCCTTCTTGCCTTGACCAAAATAGGGTGGAGGAGGAGTTCTCCCTGGTGTCCTGGTCAATAATTAAAGTTTTAAAGTTTTAAAGTTTATTTATTAGTGTTACAAGTAGGCCTACATTAACACTTCAATGAAGACACTGTGAAAATCCCCAATAATTACCCCTCAATCCCATTGTTAAATTAGATTATCTGATCACAATAACATTTTTCCACATGTATGCTACAGAATCCCAGCTCTACTTCATGACCAGTTCTGTCCACTTTCTAATTTGTCATTCTGACTCATTTGGCTGATGATACCAAGCTAGCTAGAAGGGTGAACTGTGGGGAGGGCACAGAGTCTACAAAAAGATATAGACAGTTAAGTGAGTGAGTAGCAAGATGGCAAATGGAGTATAATGTAGGTAAGTGTGAAGTTATTCACTTTGGTCATAAGAATTTGCACATTTGGAAGAAAATGGACTAGTTAGTGACAGGCAGTATAGTTTTGTACGGGGAAGGTCATGTGTCACCAATTTGACTGAGTTTTCACTGGAAAGACGGAGGCTGAGGGAGGACCATATAGAGGTCTACAAAATTATGAGAGGCATAGAGAGGGTGGATAGTCCGAGGCTTTTTCTCAGGGAGGATGTGTCAATTACAAGGTTCAAGGTGAGGGGGGAAAGTTTAAGGGAGATGTGCGGGGGAAGTTTTTCATGCAGAGTGGTGGGTGCCTGTAAAGCTCTGTCAGAGGAGGTGGTGGAAGCAAGCACGTTAGCAACATTTAAGAGACATCTGGATGGGTACATGAACATAGAGGGAATAGAGGGATACAGACTGAGTAAGGGCAGAAGGTTTTTTTTTTAGTTCAGTTAGGGCATCATGGTCGGCACAGGCTTGAAGGGCCAAAGGGCCTGTTCCTGTTCTGTGCTTTTCTTTGTTCTTAAAAGATATGAAATTGGTAAGTGTTGATGTTCAAAGAGACTTGGGTGTGCTCATACAAGGAATGCAGAAAGTTAGCATGCAGGTGCAGCAAGCAATTATGAAGGTAAATGGCATGTTAGCCTTTATTGCAAGGGGATTGGAGTACAAGAATAAAGAAATCTTGCTACAGTTGTACAGGGTTTGGGTGAGGCCATATCTGGAACACTGAGTGCAGTTTTGGTCTCTTGGTCTCCACATTTAAGAAGGGATATACTTGCAATGGGAGCAGTAAACAAAGGCTCACTTAATTGGTCCCTGGGATGGGAGGATTGCTTTATGATGAGAGGCTAAGTAAATTGGACTTATATTTTCCGGAGTTTAGAGGACTGAGAGGGGATCTCATTTGAAATGTTTCAAACTCTGAGGGAAGGAAATCTGCCATCGTTACCTGGTCTGGCCGAATGTGACTTCAGATCCACAGCAATGTGGTTGACTCTCAACTGCCCTTGGGCAAGTAGGGATGGGCAATAGATGATAGGCAACCAGTGAAGGCCATGTCTCACGAATGAAAAATAAAAAAAAATATCTGATTAAAATTCTCCTATTTAGCACAGTGGTTAGCACTGCTGTCTCACAGCGCCGATTCCCAGTTTGGTCACTGTCTGTGTGGAGTTTGCACATTCTCCCCATGTCTGCGCGGGTTTCCTCCGGGTGCTCCGGTTTCCTCCCACAGTCCAAAGATGTGCAGGTTAGGTGGATTGAACATAGTAACTTGCCCCTTTGTTCATAGGGACTAGCTCAGGTAAATGCATGGGGTTGTGGAGATAAGGTCTGGGTGGGATTGTGATCGGTGCAGACTCGATGGGCTGAATGGCCTCCTTCTACACTGTAGGATCCTATGATTCTATGATTACACACTATAAGTAGTCGAACTTAACGAAAGAAAAATAAGCTAAGAGCTGAACTGATGTAATGGGGCTTTGTTGTGACATATTTCCTTGACCCCCCCCCTCCTCAAAAGCTATTCCTGGGATCTTCCTGGCTGTTCAAATAAGACTAGCACTATTGATTGCAACGTTATGCTATTAGCACAGGCTCAGGCAGCTTTTAAAGCATTTTCAGCCCCACTAAATATAGTCACATTTTATTTAAATTATTCTGAATGTTTTGAACTTATTGGAGAAACTTGCCGAGCTTGAACATTTAATGATCAGCAGGGGGAATTCATTCACAAGCATCTAAAACAGAAACAATTTGGAACTCATCGCACAATAATCACACCTCGATAAAAATTTAATATCAGGCCACATTTTATCCTCCTTCTAACCTTGAACAAAAACAGAACAATCTCGCTCTATATCCTGTCTCTATTCCTCAAGCAGAGCTTTCTCTATTATTCCGTGAACACCTCTTCCAAATCTCCATGGAGACAGAATATAAAGAAAGGTTGTTGTTATTTTTTTCTTAAATATAGATGCAGTGATTTTGTGCCGCATTCATGCTGTATGATTTGGAATGCTTTCTTACTGGTGAAAAGCATCTGTTTTCTTTTTCATTATTACTTGCTGTTCTGTAGATACCGTTTTGGAATTATGTTCGGAAAGGCTAAGTATACAGGAAGTTTAGCTAAGAGGTGAAATTAAAATTGCAATTACAGCTCGCCAGAGGACGTTAAAAATAAATCATTTTATTTGTTTGCTTCTCGAGGTGAATGATATCAATGTTGGTGAATGGACTATGCTCCCTGGAATTTAGAAGAATGGGGAAAGATCAAATTGATGTATACAAGGTGATAAAAGGCATTAAAAGGATAAAGTAGACGTGGAGCAGATGCTTCCTCTTGTGGGGTTTTCTAGGACTAGAGGTCATAGTCTTAGGATAAGGTGCAGCAAATTTAAAACAGAGTTGAAGAGAAATTACTTCCCCTAAAGGGTTGTGAATCTGTGGAATTCGCTACCCCAAAGTGCGGTGGATGCTGGGACAATGAATTAATTTGAGGAGCTAGACAGATTTTTAATTGGTGATGGGTTATGGGGAGAAGGCAGGAAAATGGGTATGAGGAGCATATCAGCCATGATCGAATGGTGGAGTGGACTCGATGGTTCAAATGGCCTAATTCTGCTCCTATATCTTATGATCTTATGAACTTATGACTATGGATTCATGGACGTAGATCAGAAAACTGGACGCCAGAATGCAACCAGTTTACAGAATTCCTGTTTATTTGACGAGTGTTTGGCGGGACAAATAAGGAGACCAATTTTAATAATTAAATTAAAAACAGAATTTCACATTAATTGAGTGAATCTCTGTCAATAGTTGAAGCCTCATCTATAAAGACTGAAGTCCATGGACTTCTCTTGCTGAAACAGGCTTCTGATAGGGACAATGCAACTTTTTGGGAAATATTTTTGGGAGTTTATTTTGTGTTGCACACTGCTGTATTTTTCTTCGTGCATTAGTTTATTTCATTGGGTAATCATCTGTTTTTCCATTTTGATTGCTTTTTTACCCTTAGGGGGTGGGGAGGCGGCACAGTGGTTAGCACTGCTGCCTCATAGCGCCAGGGACCCAGGTTCAATTCCGACCTTGGGTGACCGTCTGTGTGGAGTTTGCACGTTCTCCCTGTGTCTTTGCAGGCTTCAACCAGGTGCTCCGGTTTCCTCCCACAGTCCCAAGATGTGCAGGTTAGATGGATTGGCCATGCCAAATTGCCCCTTATTGCATCAAGATTTGTAGGTTAGGAGGATTAGCAGGGTACAGATTGTATGGTTACAAGGATAGGGCCTGGGTGGGATGCTTTGTCGGAGAGTTAGTGCAGACGCAATGGGCTGAATGGCCTCCTTCTACACTCTAGGGGTTCGATGATTGATGGTGCTTAGCTTCATTCAACTTTTCCTGGTTGTTGTTAGATTTGTAATTCCGCCACATGAAGAGACGGTTAGTTTTGTATTTTCACATTCTTCCATTGGAAGATATGGTGACAGAACTTGCAGATTGATTAATAGACGTGTTCTTCAGGCTAACTAAGGAGCATGTTCAGACAGTGTGGCTTTTGTGAATGAAACAAAAGCATGTAGGAAATAGTTCTCTGGTGCATTCACCTTGGCAACACCTCAAACCATCAGATTCGATTTACCAACCTAACAACATCCTTTTCTCATGCAGTATAAATGTATTACTCCCTTTGAAATTTGGCATTATTGTATCTATCCTGGTGGATGCAAGATGAAAAGCTTCAACAGCATGCCTCTTTTTAAAGAAATATTTAAATCTGACATTTTTAGTTTGTTATTTCAAAGGGACATGGCTGGCATGGTTGATGGGAGGCGTGGGCAATGCTCTCATTAGTGAGCAAGCACTGGATTTTCTGGTTTCGTGAGGTTGGCACTGTCTCACAGTGGTGCATGCGTGTTTCCACCCCCTGCAAATTAGGTACCCTACCATAAAATCTGACAGGGTGGGTACTGGAGGGCACCAGCTGGTTCGATCCCAATCGTGTTGGGATTATGCCCTATGGATTTTCAGGACAATGGTGTTTCTTTGTATAAGATAGCATTCTGACTCAGCCACTGTCAAACCTCTCATTCTCTTCACCACCTCTGGTGCCACGAGCAAAATATCATTGTCATGAACAAGGGAAGAGAATGTCCTGGAGGTATTATTGCCAGACTATTAATCCAGAAACTCAGCTAATGTTCTGGGGACCCAGGTTCAAATCTTGCCATGGCAGATGGTGGAATTTGAATTCAATTAAAAAATCTTGAATTAAGAATCTGCTGATGACCATGAAACCATTGTCTATTGTTGTAAAAACCCATCTAGTTCACTAATGTCCTTTAGGGAAGGAAATCTGTCTTCCTTACCTGGTCTGGCCTACATGTGACTCCAGAGCCACAGCAATGTGGTTGACTCTCAACTGCCCTCGGGGCAACTAGGGATGGGCAATAAATGCTGGCCAGCCAGCGACGCCCACGTCCCACGAATGAATTTTTAAAAAGTCCATTCTGAAATTCAGACAGATTTTTAGTCCAGCAATTATGCTCAAACTCTCAGCTAAGTGTGCAGGTGGCGTGCAGCAATAATGGAAAATGGTGCCTTGCGTAATTAATTGGAACGACCATAGTGTCAGTTTTGAAACTGTTGGCAGTGAGTGTTACCTCCATCAGAAAAGCTGATAGCAGCATTGCCAAGACACATATGAACATGAGGATTTTCTGCTTAGTCTGTGCTGGCCTTTGAATCTCAACTTATTCATTTTAATTGCTGGAAAATTGAGATCAAACAGAAAACTCCACTTGGGTCCCTTATGGTCTAGTTGGTACTAGACTGATGTAAAAATGACACCCCAAAAATTACCCTGAAAAAGGAGCCAAAGAAAATCTCAAACCTGTTTCGACAGACAACGTTTAATATTAATTCCGTGGAAACTAATTTCCATAAATAGGGGGTGAATTTTACTGTCCCGCCTGCCACATGAGTCAGAGCAGGTGGGGTGGGGTGGGGCGGGGGGACCATGGAAACATCCGTTGACCTCAAGCAGGATTTTCTGGTTCCAGTGCAAGCGTGGGAGGCTGGAAAATTCTGTCCAAAAAGCCTAAAGTTCAACTAACATGACATGGTGAATAAATCTTCTCTGCAGGGGAGGCGATGGCCTAGTGGTATTATCGCGAAACTATTAATCCAGAAACTCAGCTAATGTTCTGGGGACCTGGGTTCGAATCCCACCACAGCAGATGGTGGAATTTGAATCCAATAAAAATATCTGGAATTAAGATGACCGTGAAACCATTGTCGATCGTTGGAAAAACCCATCTGATTCACTCATGTCTTTTAGGGAAGGAAATCTGCCAATCTTACCTGGTCTGGCCTACATGTGACTCGAGAGCCACAGTAATGTGGTTGACTCTCAACTGCCCTCAGGATGGACAATAAATACCGGCCGCCAGCAACACCCATATCCCATGAATAAATATTTAAAAATGATTAGGTTTTTTGGACATTTCCAGCATTTATCCTAACTGATGCAAAATGCTGTGGGCAGAATTTTCCGACCACACTCATCCCCAAAACCGGAGGACAACGGACCTTTGCACGGTGTGCTAAATTTTCTGTCCCGCCCACTACGATTCCCGTGGCGGGCGGGTCGGGAAAATGTGTGTTCCTCTGATGTGTTGATTTTCATTCAAAAAAAATCTAAAGGCTGCGAAAGTATCAATAATAGTGTTGACATATACTGTAAAATTATGAAGTCATTAAAGTAGTAATTGTAACCATTGCTTAATATATGCATTAAATAAACCCATCCGTAACAATGCTCACATTCTCAAAATTCTCTCTCATGCTACATTGGAAAGCTCACTGGAGGAACAAAAAACTGGCTGGCAAATTTTAATATTTTCTTTAAAAAGTTATATACTTGCAATGAAATGGTTCATTAAGTTGAGCATAAATTAATGTGACATCTCATTGTTTCTATGTTAGTTATCTTGCATATTTTATTCGGCTATATTTAGTATTGCAAGCAGCAGCAATGTCTTTGCCACATTTCACATATCTTTTTTAACATTATTCTTTCATGGGATGTTTAAGTTTATTTATTGTCACAAGTAGGCTTACATTAACCCTTCAATGAAGTTACTGCGAAAATCCCCTAGTCGCCAGACTACGGCATGTGTTCGGGTACACTGAGGGAGAATTTAACATGGCAAAAGCACCTAACCGGCACGTCTTTCAGACAGTGGGAAGAAACTGGAGCGCCCGGAGGAAACCCATGCAGACATGGGAAGAACGTGCAGACTCTGCACAGACAGTGACCCAAGCCAGGAATCGAACCCAGGTCCCTGGCACTGTGAAGCAGCAGTGCCAACCACTGTGCCACCATGCCGCCCCAAGCGCCAGAGTGAGCATTTGCTACTATTCCTAATTGCCTTTGAACTGAATGACTTGTCACACTATTTCAGGAGACATTGTTGTGGGCTAGACCAGGTAAGGACAGCGGATTTAATTTCTGAAAGTAATTAATGAACCAGATGGATTTTTATGACAGTCATTTTATGGTCACCATTACTGGCACTAGCTTTTCAATTTCAGATTATTAATTGAACTTAAGTTCCACTGTTGGGATTTTAACCCATGTCACCAGAACATTAGCCTGGGCCTCTGGATTACTCATCCAGTGACATCACCAGTACATCACCGTCGCCTTGTGTCCAAAGGGTTGCATAAATTTCCTACAACACTCACCAATTCTCGTAAAAGTAGTGTCAAGTACACTGAAACATGAGTAATGCAAATTAAAATGAATTCATCCATAATTCAAAGAGTCTAGGTGTGAAATTATTCTGGGGATCATCTTGAGAAAATGAATTGTGCCCACCAACAACCTTGCTTAAAGGTGTAACAATAGTCAAATATCCTATAATTCAGGTAAAAACACGAAGAATGACACTCCAGTACCGCAGAACTGAAGGGATTAGGGTAATATTCTACTATTTTACACAGAGGGTGGTGGGGGCCTGGAATGCACTGCCAAGCAAGGTGATTGAGGCAGACACACTGGGATCGTTTAAGACTTATCTAGATAACCACATGAACAGACTGGGAATAGAGGGATACAAAAGAATGGTCGAGTGAGCACATGAGCGGCGCAGGCTTTGAGGGCCGAAGGGCCTGTTCCTGTGCTGTATTAGAACCATAGAACCATAGAAAATTACAGCTCAGAAACAGGCCTTTTGGCCCTTCTTGTCTGTGCCGAACCATTTTTTGCCTAGTCCCACTGACCTGCACTTGGACCATATCCCTCCACACCCCTCTCATCCATGAACCCGTCCAAGTTTTTCTTAAATGTTAAAAGTGACCCCGCATTTACCACTTTATCCGGCAGCTCATTCCACACTCCCACCACTCTCTGCGTGAAGAAGTCCCCCCTAATATTCCCTTTAAACTTTTCTCCTTTCACCCTTAACCCATGCCCTCTGGTTTTTTTCTCCCCTAGCCACAGCGGAAAAAGCCTGCTTGCATTCACTCTATCTATACCCATCAAAATCTTATACACCTCTATCAAATCTCCCTTCAATCTTCTACGCTCCAGGGAATAAAGTCCCAACCTATTCAATCTCTCTCTGTAACTCAGCTTCTCAAGTCCCGGCATTGTATTGTTCTTTGTTCTTTGTTTAATTAGGCAGATATGGATACAAGTAGAACCTTTTGGAAATAAGATGCCAATAGATAATTAACAGTCATAGGTAAGGCCAGCATTTGTTGCTCATCTCTATTTGCTCTTGAGAAGGTGGTGTTGAGCCATCTTCTTGAACTGCTGCAGTCCATGTGTTGTAGGTACACCCACCGTGCTGTTAGGAAAGGTGTTCCAGTATTTTGGTCCAGTGCCATTGAAGGAACGCTAAAGCAGGATGGTGTGTGAAGAAATAGAAAAACGAATGAAAAAATAACAGGAAAGAACAAAATAAATTGCAACATAAAAGAACTAAGTAAAAAAAATCAAATCAAACTATTAAATACCTCCCTGCTTTAGCTCATCGTCTGTTGAAAAGCTCGTCCATGTCTTTGCTACCTTTAAACTATATTCCAGTGCATCATTGGCTAGTCTCCCACATGCTATCTTCTGTAAATTTGAGCTGTGCCCTTACACCAAGTCCCGTTGACCAATCACCCCTGCACTCACTGGCCTACATTGGTTCCCACCTTAATTTTAAAACTCTTATTCTTTTCAAATCCTCCAGTGCTACAAGGGGTGTGGGAAGTTGAGTAAAATCTCCAGGAAGTCAGCCAAGCTCTTGGCCACACAATCTACAACACACCAAGTAGCTGAGGGAACTCATCTCTCCCTACCTTTGTAAATCCCCCCTAGCCCTATAATCTTCCAAGATATCTACACTTTTCATTCGTGGGACATGGGCGTCGCCGGCTGGCCAGCATTTATTGCCCATCTCTAATTGCCCTTGGAGGGCAGTTGAGAATCAATCACATTGGTGTAGCTCGGGAGTCACATGTAGGTCAGACTAGGTAAGGATGACAGATTTCCTTCCCTAAAGGACATCCGTGAACCAGATGGGTTCTAATCCTGGTCTCCACGAGCATCACTGATTTTCATTGCTTCACCATTGGTGGCCATGCCTTCAAGTGCCTATATTCTGGAATTCCTACCCCAACTCTCTCTGCATCTCTTCCTCACTTTCCTCCTTTTAAAATTGTCCTTAAAATCTACCTCCTTAATTAAACTTTTGATTGTCTTTCCTAATATCTCCTTGGTGTCAAATTATATTTCATGAACATTCCTGTGAAGTGCCTTGTGATTTTTTTATTTTTCTTAAATTGCCAAAAAATACAACTTATATTTGGCAAATTACTAACAAGACAATTAGCTCAAGTAACTTTATTTCAAAATATTAAGGAAACCTTCCAAAGTATCCGGATTTTCCTAAAAGTAATGATGGATAATATACTAATATACTTATTTGTTCCAATATCAGTGCTGTGCAGCAAACTTTAAAAACATTCCTTCTTATATTATTCTGGGGTAAATATTAACAGGTAAATATGAACAAATGGTAAAAACAGCAAGTGAATTCCTGTGATGGTGTGATTTTTTTAAATTCCAAAGTTCCTTCCATTTTCTCAACCAAATCAATTCCTACAGTGCAGAAGGAGGCCATTCAGCCCATTGAGTTTGCACCGACCACAATCCCACCCAGGCCCCATTCCCGTAACCCCACATATTTATCCTACTAATCCCCCTCACACTAGGGTCAATTTAGCATGGCCAATCAACCTAACATGCACGTCTTTGGACTATGGGAGGAAACCGGAGCACCTGGAGGAAATGCACGCAGACACGGGGAGAATGTGCAAACTCCACACAGACAGTCACCCGAGGCTGGAATTGAACCCAGGTTCTTGGTGCTATGAAGTAGCAGTGCTAACCACTGTATCACCGTGCTTCTACCATTGAACTTTGCTCTTACAGCAAATGCCATTGACTGGTAGTATTATGGTAATAATGGTGAGCACATTGTCAGCACCATAAATATTTCCTTGTATTATTGTGTGTCCCATAGGAGCACGGCAGTTCATCCATGCCAACCAATGCCCCTCCATTAGCCCCAATGACCCCTCATACAATCCATGCAAACTCATAACCCACCATCAATGGCTCCTCCTACCCTCCATGCCACGCCATGCCCTCCACCTACCATCAATAGTCCCTCACAGCTGCCATGTCAACCTATGCCATCCAAGCACACCTTATCTTCCCTATGTGCCACTATCTTCTTCCCACTATTTGGCATTCACCCAACAGTAAAATAACTATTATTCCTTAATTTGAATCAAACAGATGATGTCTTCAAACCATCAAGTACTGTAACATTGCTAGTGCTGTAACAGTATCTCTGATCTATACTTCCATTCTTTCTCCTCCTTTTCCTTCCTTATTAGGGTGGCGCGGTGGCACAATGGTTAGCATTGCTTTGCGGGTACTGTCCTTGTGGAGTCTGCACATTCTCCCCATGTCTGCGTGGGTTTCCTCCAGGTGCTCCAGTTTCCATAGTCCAAAGACATGCTGGTTAGGTGCATTGGTCATGATAAAATTTTCCCTCAGTGTACCCGAACAGGTGCCAGAGTGTGATGACTAGGGGATTTTCACAGTAACTTCATTGCAGTGATAATGTAAGTCTGCTTGTGACACCAATAAATAAACTTAAAAACTTAAACTTAAACTGATCTTTGCTGAATATATTGTAGCATATTCCCATTCCTCCCCTTGTCTAAGCAAGGTTGCCGCTCTTGCCACCATATTGTAATCCTGTGTGGCCGTTAGCTCAACCACCATACTTGTTGTGTCCTTGGCATTTAAGTCTACATACTCCAAACCCATCCTCCTGATATTTGCATTAAACGTCTTAAGTACACCCCGAAGATCTTCATTCTCATCCTCTTCCACACGGAGTTAACTGTGCCAGTATTTCAAGACAGTCTGGTCCAACATCTGTAATAGCTGATATTGGCTGCAGAATGCCTTCCATCAGCTGACGTATACATTTTAATGCATTGGATGAGCCAGAGGATAATGACAAATCTTTATTACTGGTGCAGGGTAGCTTTCAAGTGTCATGTTACCATAATAACCCTTCCAAATTGAATGTAGAAAGTAATCAGAGCTATTAGGCTTTTGGCGACTCAAAGGAGAAAGATAGACAAAGACAGATATAAGTGCATCTCAATCTTTCTAAGTTTCAAAATGCTAAATTGGTCATTGATATTGGAAGATCGCTTTACTTTTTTTTTAGACAAGAATAGATCTGCGCGTCTACTGTGGAAACATAACAGCATTTAAATCACTACAGCGTATTAAAAAAACTAAATATTAAAGGGTGCACCGCATCGTTTGTCCAAATCTGCTACAAGTCTACTGTTGTTGGCCTGATTCCCAACACCTTTCTGTGCATTCGCAAAGCTGCTTACATTTCCTTTCAGAAGCACATCATCATTTACAATTACATCAAGTCAATTTCATTTTATCGAATTAGAAAAAAAGGTTCAATTTCCACCATTACAGCAATAATAGTTCCCAATTGTAAATAATATGTTAGCAGGAGAAAAGTAAGGAATGAATGAAAAGGTGATAGATTTTGCATGGTTTGTGCATGAATGATTATGCTGTCAAATCAGCAGAAAAAATATTTCTTGAAGCTAAAACGAATCTAATCAATAATGTCTATTCATTTTAGAGGATTATTTCATTAACACTGCGGTGGCAGCAATTAAAAGAGGGCTGATGACGCAACGGGTAATACCGCTGCAACCGAGCCAGGAGCTCTGGGTTCGACTCCTGGGTTCGACTTCGACTTGATTAGCTGTAAGTATTCGCATTCCAACCATTATTCTGTAAATTGAGTTTGTGTCTTTATATGCCCTGTTTGTGAACAGAATTCCCACCCACCCGAAGAAGGAGCTTAAGGCTCTGAAAGCTTGTGGCTTTTGCTCCCAAATAAACCTGTTGGACTTTAAAACAAAAGGTTGGACTTTAACCTGGTGTTGTTAAACTTCTTACTGTGTTCGACTCCTACCCCAGGATTTGATGGCCAAGGAAGGTACACTCGCTAACACAGCCAAACAACCTGCAAACCTTTCTAACACACACCGTTGGCAGGTGGTAAGAGAGGCAGAGATTCCTGGTAAGCCATGTGATGAGAAGAGGATTAGGGGCGGGCTTTTCAAACCACCCCCACGACATATTTACTGGCAGCCGAGAGAGCCTGTCATTGGCCAGTGCTAGGATCTTCCGATCCTCCTTCTGTCAATGGGGTCTCCCGGTATTAACACCCCACCCTCCGCATCCCGGCACTATGATGGCACAGTGGTTAGCACTGCTGCCTCACAGCGCCAGGGACCCATGTTCGATTCCCAGCTTGGGTCACGTTCATCCCATGTCTGTGTGGGTTTCCTCTGGGTGTTCCTCCCACAGTCCGAAAAACATGCTGGTTAGGTGTATTGGGCATGCTAAATTCTCCTTCAGTGTACCCGAACAAGCGCCGGAGTGTGGCGACTTGGGGATTTTCACAGTAACTTCATTACAGTGTTAATGTAAGCCTACTTCTGACACTAATAAATAAACTTTAAAACCAGGGAACCTACAGTGGGGATTGTCATAGGCGGGACCGGAAAATCCCGCCAACGGGAATGGCTGGAAAATCCCACCCTGGAACTTCTACCAAGACTGTCCCTAGCTCCAGGCTACAACATGCCTTTATATGACATGCCACACTAGCTCGTACTCCCTGAGTAAACTGTAACGTACCGGCTGCAATTAAATGTCTAGTTTAGAAAAAATATATAATGAAACAAGGGAATGTGATAACTCATATTGGCTTATCTAATTTCTTTATTCCAATGAAGGTAAACTTTGAAAGACACTGAACTCTCTGGATAACTCTCAGGAAGATTTACTTAGCTTGGATTTTCATAATGAAAATATCGTGTGCAATATTACTGAGAGAATTGCAACAGAACACTCTCACAACTTTATGTAGATGAGCTTTTGTACCTGAACTTTGATATGCCAAGATAATTCAATATATGTGGGTAATTAAATATGCCCTGGTAACTCGGCATGCATAGGGAGCTTCTAGTCAAACAGCTGTGGGCGCTTGCATGCAACATAATGGAATTTTAAGTTGCTCCTGCAGCCATATAAAGGGAGTCTCAGCCGCAGTCTGAATACTGCTATTATTATTAAATTCTGATTAAAAACAAAATACAGCTGTCATAGCACTGAATGGGATAAATATTGTCCAAAATAAAACTTTAAATCTTATCAGTATTATGTTATAAGACCATAAGACCATAAGACATAGGAGCGGAAGTAAGGCCATTCGGCCCATCGAGTCCACTCCACCATTCAATCATGGTTGATTTCAACTCCATTTACCCGCTCTCTCCCCATAGCCCTTAATTCCTCGAGAAATCAAGAATTTATCAATTTCTGTCTTGAAGACGCTCAACGTCTCGGCCTCCACAGCCCTCTGTGGCAATGAATTCCACAGACCCACCACTCTCTGGCTGAAGAAATTTCTCCTCATCTCTGTTCTAAAGTGACTCCCTTTTATTCTAAGGCTGTGCCCCCGCGTCCTAGTCTCCCCTGTTAATGGAAACAACTTCCCTACGTCCATCCTATCTAAGCCGTTCATTATCTTGTAAGTTTCTATCAGATCTCCCCTCAACCTCCTAAACTCCAATGAATATAATCCCACGATCCTCAGACGTTCATCGTATGTCAGGCCTACCATTCCTGGGATCATCCGTGTGAATCTCCGCTGGACCCGCTCCAGTGCCAGTATGTCCTTCCTGAGGTGTGGGGCCCAAAATTGCTCACAGTACTCCAAATGGGGCCTAACCAGTGCTTTATAAAGCCTCAGAAGTACATCCCTGCTTTTGTATTCCAAGCCTCTTGAGATAAATGACAACATTACATTTGCTTTCCTAATTACGGACTCAACCTGCAAGTTTACCTTTAGAGAATCCTGGACTAGGACTCCCAAGTCCCTTTGCACTTTAGCATTATGAATTTTGTCACCGTTTAGAAAATAGTCCATGCCTCTATTCTTTTTTCCAAAGTGTACGACCTCGCACTTGCCCACGTTGAATTTCATCAGCCACTTCTTGGACCACTCTCCTAAACTGTCTAAATCTTTCTGCAGCCTCCCCACCTCCTCAATACTACCTGCCCCTCCACCTATCTTATAAAACACAATACATGAAAGCCCATCATGGTGGTACAGTGGTTAGCACTGCTGCCTCACAGTGTCAGGGACCTGGGTTTAATTCCAGTCCTGGGTAACTATCTGTATGACGTCTGCATGTTCATCCTGTGTCTGAGTAGGTTTGCTCCAGTTTCCTCCCACACTCCAAAGATGTGCAGGTTAGATGGATTGGCCATACTGAATTACCCCTTAGTGTCATTAGTGGGATTAGCAGGGTAAATACGTGGGGTTACTGGGGTAGGGCCCGGGTATGGTTATTGTCGGTGCAGATTCAATTGGCTGAATGGCCTCCTCTGCACTGTAGGGATTCTATGATTATGCTGAACATTTAACATATTTCAATTGCTTGAAATTACAATTCATCCTGAGAAGTAATTTTTTTTTAGTGTGAAATTTGCAAGATGATGAGATTTCATTAAAAAATAACCTCAATATAGAGCAAATATAGTAGCAAGCAAGGCATGGTTAGACTGATATAATATTTTCCCTTGTGATGTACAAGTGAAATGCTTTTATTAAAAATTAAGAGAAGTATAGAAATTCAAGTCAGAAATACTACTGGGCTGCCTCCACTCAGTCTAAATGTGATGGTTCGGTAGCTGCAAGCCGATAAATCATAATATTTTATAAGCTCTGAACTGAGTAAAGGCGTTTAAAGATTCACTCCATTTTCTTGTAGTGCTCATTAAAACTTGATTGCATCGCTAAGTTTGGTCACAACTTTTCCATTGTAATTTTTATGAGTTGGTTGGAAGAGATAGATGTCTCTCGCAGGTTAACGGCACAGTGTACTTTGAGGAAAGCATTTCAGCAAGAAAGTCAACAATGTTTTTGAATCTTGGGTGGGATCCATAATGGGTGGGATCCTTGCCCGAAGACTGAAAATTCCCGCTTGAGCTCAGCAGACCTTTAAATGGTCCACTGAATTTTGTGCCTCATCCGCTACGATTCCCACAGTGGGAGGGGTGGAAAATTTCAGCCAATGTCGACCCTCATAATCGTACTAAAATGTACGTTTTAAAACAGCATGAGTGGCAGACCATGAGGACCTAACCAGACCTTGGCTTGACCATGTAGTCCTCGTGTGGATATTTGCCAAATTGATCACTAAATCTGGATTATACTGAACCTGATTTTGAGCAGTCTGGAAAAAAAACAAGGGACCAATGTGCTCAGAACCCCATACCTTTTAACTCTTCACAAGGTTAGGTGTAGCTAAGTTTCCATTATTCTGATAGAAATGTTTTCTCAGAGGAAATTGCTTGGCCTTTGGGATTTTATTCAAAATAAAAAAAATGATAGTCACACAATATAGAACAGGGTTTATACCATCTTACCTGTTCCACTATATTTCAATTTCCAATTCCTTACCTTTATTTACGGGCACAATAGGTGTTTCCATGCAGTATCATGTGAACTACAATAAATCCTTGAATTCTTGTGGCGCAGTGGGGCCAGAAACTCTGGGTTTGAGTCCCACACCAAGACTTGATGGCCAAGAAAGGCATGTTCATAATGCGGCCAACAGGTTGAGTGTCAACATGCAACATCTTGCCAATGGCAGGTGGTAAGAATGGGAAAGACTCCTGGTCAGCCATATTTGATGCGGAGTGGCGCCCCTCAAGCTATAAGCATCTGACAGCAGACTAGTGACTTGTTCCAGGAAAACATTCACAATAGGAACAGATAAAAATCTGCCTTATGCACTATTAGGTGTGGGAAGTTAAACAAAACTATAAATAGTGTATAGTGTTAATCTTTCATTAATCTGCAAGGCCAAGTTAAATAAATTGGGCACACTGACTGTACCCTTCAGATCTGTAATGTGAGTGAGATATCCAGGATCCAACAGCCCTTAAGAATCCACTGGAAAAATTGACATAATCTATAAGTATATTTTGGAACCTAGGAACAGGAGCATGGCATTCAGTTCCTCAAGCCTGCTTCACCATTCAAATAGATTGTGGATGATATCTCAATGGTATTACCATTTTTGAATTCCCCATCATCAATATTCATGGGGGTCACTATTGACCAGAAACATAAATGGTCAAGCCACTTAAATACAGGGCTACAAGAGAAGGCCAGGAGTTGGGTATTCTGCCTGGATTAGTGCAGCTCCAACAACTCCCCAGAATTCAACACCATCCAGAACAGAGCTGCCCCTTTGATCAGCGCCACCCTCCACCATGTTCACATCACCGCTCTGGTTACATGCCATCTACAGGAAGCATCACAGCAACTTGCCAATGTTCCTTGGACAGCACCTCCCAAATCCACAACATCCAAACACCCAGAAGGACAAGGGCAACAGATGCATGGTAACACCGCCACCTGCAAATTCTCCTTCAAGTGACACACCATCCTGACTTGGAATGAATCCTCCATCATTGCTGGGTCATAATCCTGGAACTCGCTACATAACAGTACTGTGGAAGCGCTTTCATTATATGGACGGCAGCAGTTCAGGAAGGCAGCTCATCCCACCTTCTCAAGGGTAACTGGGGATAGGCAATAAATGTTGCCCTTGCCAGGGATGCCCAATTTTTTAATAATCTTCAGTTATTGTCTTTAATCCATTTCCAATGATAACTTTACTAACCTTAATTCAGTCTGGAAAATTTTAATTGATCCAATATAGACAGCTTTTAGGAGACAGAGCTGCATTTCCCACCTTTCCTGTTAACAATTGCTTCCTGAATTCACTTCTCCCATAATTTGAGGATTATAGCCCCTTGATCAGGATTTCTCACCAGAGAATCTAATTTCTCTATATCTACCACATCAATTTGCTTTATTACTTTAAAGACCCAGATATGATTTCTTTCATCAACTTTCTAAACTCGAGGGAATCCAGATTTAGATTATAAAACATGTCCTCATAAATTACCCCTCTAAACCCTAATATAATTCTACTGAATTGGCACTGTACTCTTTCCAAGGCTAATATATCTTTCTTGAGGTTTGATGCCCAAAACTGAACACAGCACAAGGGAGTAAAAACATTAGATTTAAAGTAGCTTTCGATGTTTGTTATATTTTTGAGAGTCTGTATAGAGGAAGACGCAGGCAAAAAGCAAACTAATGTAGGGGAATGGAATGCAAGCTGTTTGCATCCCTTCATTTCTCTACCTCCCAAGTATCTTTAAAATATGCCAATGCTCAATGAACTTCTCTCCATCATAAGGTTAGAAGTGGGGATGTTTGCTGATGATTGCACAATGATCAGCACCATTTGCAACTCCTCAGATAGTGAAGCAGCCCATGTCGAAATACAGCAAGACATGGACAACATTCAGGCTTGGGCTGATAACTGGCAAGTAACGTATAGAATCCCTATCGTGCAGAAGGAGGCCATTCGGCCTATCAGGTCTACACCAACCACAATCCCACCCAGGTCCTATTCCCGTAATCCCACATATTTACCCTGTTAATCCCCTGACACGAGGGTCAATTTAGCATGGCCAATCAACCTAACCCACACATGTTTGGAATGTGGAAGGAAACCGGAGCACCCAGAGGAAACCCACGCAGACACAGGGAGAACGTGCAAACTCCACACAGACAGTGACCCGAGGATGGAATTGAACCCAGGTCCCTGGCACTGTGAGATAGCAGTGTTAACCACTGTGCCACCGTGCCGTCCCTTATATGCGCCACCTAAGTATCAGACAAGGACTTCCCCTAGAAGAGAGAATCTCACCATCTCTCCTTGACACTCAATGGTATTAACATCACTGAATCCCCCACTATTAACATCCTGAGCATTACCATTAACCAGAAACCAGATAATTACTGTGGGTACAAAAGCATTTCAGAGAATGGGAATTCTGCGGCAGATAACTCACCTCGTCATGCCCCAAAACCTGTCTTCTGTCTACAAAGCACCAGTCAGGAATGTGGTTTTTTAAAATTCTTTTTACGGTTTGTGGGCGTCGTTGGCTAGACCAGCATTTATTGCCCATCCCTAATTGCTCTTAAGAAGGTGGTAGTGAGCTGCCTTTTTGAACCACTGTAGTCCCTAAGGTGTAGGTACACCCACAGTGCTGTTAGGGAGGGAGTTCCAGGATTTTGACCCAGCAACAGTGAAGGAACGGCGATATATTTCGAAGTCAGGTGGTGAGTGACTTGGAGAGGAACCTCCAGGTGGTGGTGTTCGCAGGTATCTGCTGCTCTTGTCCTTCTAGATGGCAGTTACTGTGGGTTTGGAAGGTGCTGCCTAAGGAACCTTGGGGAGTTCCTGCAGTGTATCTTGTAGATAGTACACACAGCTGCCACTGTTCATCAGTGGAGGAGAGATTGAATGTTTTTGGAAGAGGTAGCAATCAAGCAGGCTGCTTTTTCCTGGATGGTGTCAAGCTCATAGAATCATAGAATCCTACAGTGCAGAAAGAGGCCATTCGGCCCATCGAGTCTGCACCAACCACAATCTCACCCAGGCCCTATCCACATATCCCTACATATTTACCCACTAACCCCTCTAACTTATGCATCCCGGGACACTAAGGGGCAATTTAGAATGGCCAATCAACCTAGCCCGCACATCTTTGGACTGTGGGAGGAAACCGGAGCACCCGGAGGAAACCCACGCAGACACAGGGAGAATGTGCAAACTCCACACAGACAGCCACCCGAGCCGGGATTCGAACCCAGGTCCCTGGAGCTGTGAAGCAGCAGTACCAACCGCTGTGCTACCGTGCCGCTCCTTGAGTGTTGTTGGAGCTGCATTCATCCAGGCAAGTGGGGAGTATTCTATCACACTCCTGACCTGTGCATTGTGAATGGTTAACAGGTTATGGGGGAGTTGAAGAGGTGATGAAGTCAAGGGGTGAGTTACTCACCGTAGGTATCTTAGCCTTTGACCTGCTCTGGTGGCCACAGTATTTATATGGCTAGTCCAGTTTCTGTTCATTGGTAACCCTCAAGATGTTGAAGTGGGGCATTGATCAATGGTAATGTCATTGAATGTCAAGGGGCAATGGTTAGATCCTCTTTTGTTGGAGATGGCCATTGCCTGGCACTTGTGTGGCATGAATGTAACTTGCCACTTGTCTGCCCAAGCCTGGATGTTATCCAGGTCTTGCTGCGTTTGGACATGAACTGCTTCAATGTCTGAGGAGTCACGAGTGATGCTAAACATTGTGCAATCATCAGTGAACACCCCCACTTCTGACCTTATGATGGAAGGAAGGTCACTGATGAAGCAGCTGAAGATGGTTGGGCCGAGGACACTATCCTGAGGAACTCCTGCAGTGCTGTCCTGGAGCTGAGATGATTGACCTCCAATCATCACAATCATCTTCCTTTGTGCCTGGTATGACTCCAACCGCTGGAGGGTTTCCCCCCGATTCCCATTGACTTTAGTGGTGCTAAGGCTCCTTGATGCCATACTCAGTCAAATGTTGCCTTTTGGTCAACGGCAGTCTCACCTCACCTCTGGCATTCAGCTCTTTTGTCCATGTTTGATCCAAGGCTGTCATGAGGTCAGAAGCTGAGTGACCTTGGTGGAACCCAAACTGAATGTCTATGAACAGGTATTGCTGAGTAAGTGCTGCTTGATAGCACTGTTGATGACCCCTTCCATCACTTCACTGATGGTCAAGAGTAGACTGATGAGGCGGTAATTGGCTGAGTTGGATTTGCCCTGTTTCTTGTGTACAGGACATACCTGAGCAAATTTCCATATTGTTGTTCAGATTCCAGTGTTGTAACTGTACTGGAACAGCTTGGCTAGAGGCGCAGCAAGTTTTGGGGCACAACTCTTCAGTACTATTGCCGGAATATTGTCAGGGCCCATAGCCTTTGCAGCATCCAGTGCCTTAAGCCATTTCTTGATATCACATGGAGTGAATCAAATTGGATGAAGACTGACATCTGAGATGCTGGGGACCTCTGGGGAGGCCAAGATGGATCATCCACTTGGCACCTCTGGCTGAAGATTGTTGTGAATGCTTCAGCCTTATCTTTTGCACTGATGTGCTGGGTAACTTTCAAGAAGCTCAACATTATCCAGTACAAAGCAGCCTGCTTGATATGCACCCTACCCACCACTTTATGCATTCAATCCCTCTACCACTAATCCACAGTGGCAGCAGTATGTGCCATCTACAAGATGCACCCCAAGGCTCCTTTGACAGCACCTTCCAAACCGGCAACTTCTATAACCTGGAAAGGTAGCATGTACATGGGAACACCACCACCTCCAAGCTCCCCTCTAAACCACACACTATCCTGACTTCAAAATATATTGCTGTTATCTCATTGTCACTAGGTCAATACCTTGGAACACCCTCCCTAACAGCACCTTGGGTGTACCTACACCACATGGACTGCAGTGGTTCAAGAAGGCAGCTCACCACCACCTTCTTATGGGCAATTAGAGATGGGCAGCAAACTCTGGCATATAAGAAATGCCCACATCCTGTGAAAGAATTAAAAACTAATTGATTCGCAGTTTGTGGCCTTCCAGGCACTTCACTCAACTTTCACACTGATTCGTTCTTTAAATTAGTTTAATTCTAATTTAAGACATACCTCCCTCATTAGGGTTGCCTTTACTGGAGTAAAGAGTCACATTTCCTATCTACTATCCTCCTAATTAATCTTAATTATCTTCAACTCTCTGCTATGTTCTCCTCACCAGCATCTAGGGGCTTGATGTCCAAATTGGCACAGCTGTTTGACAGACTAGTCACTTTAATAGCATCACCCAGCCCTTCAACCTTTGCCATCATGAAACTTATGATACAACTGCTTCATCAATCAATTACTGTGTTAACACAGAACCACTGATACTGATGAATTTGGCCATCGATCCACGGGAAGCCATTGCTGTTTTCCCCTCCCCCGCTCTTCAATAAGCAATTGTTGGTGCAGTGAAGCACAAGGAGTTCATTGTGACCACCTCCTTTCATTGCTTCAGACATGTCTATCACTGTGCTTTTTATGATGATTATGGTTTAAGGCAGAAGCCTTCATACAAATGTAATTGCAGCATTTGTGCCCCCAACTTGTTAAAAGAAATGAGCTTATTGATTTCAGCAGCTTTCCTGAATGTTAACATTCCCTTCATACTGTGGCGCAAGATATTTTACAATCTGCTTATAATTAAATGAGAATAACAAAGTAAAAATAAATACAGTTCTTGCAATGGTGGTAGTATTTTCAATCCCTCCTCTTGACATGTTGGTTAGGTGCATTGGCCATGCTGAGTTCTCCCCCAGTGTATCCGAACAGACGCTGGAGTGTGGTGACTGGGGGGCTTTCACAGTAACTTAATTGCAGTTTTAATGTAAGCCTACTTGTGACACTAATAAACATTGAACTGCAAAACTTCCGATCTCTGTAATCTCTTCCAGCTCCACAATCTTCCAAAATATCTATACTCCTCTAATTCTGGCCTCTTTGGCATCCCTGCTTTTAATGGTTCCACCATTGGTGGCCGTTCCTTCAGTTTCCTGGGCCCTAAGCTCTGGCATACTTATTGGGGCAATTTTTTCACACAGAGGGTGGTGAGTGTCTGGAACAAGCTGCCAGAAGTAGTAGTAGAGACGGGTACAATTTTGTCTTAAAAAGCGTTTAGACAGTTGCATGAGTAAGATGGGTATAGAGAGATATGGGACAAAATTGGCATGGACAAGTTAGGCTAAAGGGCCTGTTTCCATGCTGTAAACCTCTATGACTCTAACTATGACTCTATTCCCTCCCTCCATATTGCCACCTGAACATCTCACTTTCTTCTTTAAGGTACTCCTTAAACCTACCTCTATGACCAAGCGTTTGGTCATAGAAACATAGAAGATAGGAGCAGGAGGAGGCCATTTGGCCCTTCGAGCCTGCTCTGCCATTCATTATGATCATGGCTGATCGTCCAACTTAATAGCCTAATTCTGCTTTTTCCCCATAACTTTTGATCCTATTCGCCCAAGTGCTATATCTAGCCACCTCTTGAATACATTCAATGTTTTGGCATCAAATACTTCCTGTGGCTTACCACTCTTTGGGTGAAGAAATGTCTCCTCATCTCCGTCCTAAATGGTCTACCCTGAATCTTCAGACTGTGACCCCTGGTTCTGGACTCCTTCACTGTTTGGGAACATCCTCCTTGCATCTACCCTGCCTAGTCCTATTAGAATTTTATAAATTTCTTTGAGATACCCCCCTCAATCTTCTGAACTCCAGTGAAAACAATCCTAACCTAGTCAATCTCTCCTCATACATCAGTCCCGCCATCCCCGGAATCAGCCTGGTAAACCTTTGCTGCATAAACCTTCCTCAGAAAAGGAGACCAAAACTGCACACAATACTCTAGGTGTGGCTTCACCAAGGCCCTGTATAATTGTAACAACGCATCCCTGCTCCTGTACTCCAAACCCTCTCGCAAAGAAGGCCAACATTCCATTTGCCTTCTTTACTGCCTGCTGCGCCTGTTCGTCAGACCCTATGGCCAGAATTCTCTGATGTTCTTCCATCACTGCCAGCGAGAATGGAGAATTTGGTGCTCAGCCAAATCTCATTCACAGCAGCGGGACAGGAGACTCCCAGCTGCAGGTGAGATCGGAGAATTCCTGTCTATATCTCCATATGAGTCTCGGTGTCATGCTTTGCTTCATAACAGCCCTGTGAAATGCCTTGTGATGTTTATTGCATTAGAGATGCTATATAAATAAAGTTGTAGTTGTATATGTGAATGACATTGTAACAACTTGCCGATTTATTTGGCAAAGCACAATGATCCTAAACCAACCTGCAGCATTAAGTTCATTTGTGTTTCTGTTTAATTAGGGTGAAATTATAAAAGAATACAAAGGAGCTGCAATAAAATTATTTCCTTATTTTGCAAGCCATCGCCATCAAATTAGGAATTAAAGATGAAGGATTGCTTCAGTTTTTTTAACTCTGGATTATTTGGGAAAGTTGGTATGATGGAAGACTCATGTTGGTAATCACCTGCTCCCCAGATTGCAGATGGTGCTGACAGTTGCCCAAGAAGCTATTTGGCTGGAATATTACCACCGTTCACACTGTTATTCGATTTTTAATTTAAATAGCTTCCAAGAATTCCTGTTTAATGAGACAAACAAGAACAGTAGTCGACTCTTTAATTCATTCAACAATTTTTTTCTTTATTTAACACTTCTGGTACCAATTCAAATGTAACAAAGTGACGAAGATGATTGATGAGGGTAGGGCAGTGGATGTTGTCTACATGGACTTCAGTAAGGCCTTTGACAAGGTCCCTTATGGCAGACTGATACAGAAGGTGAAGTTGCACGGGATCAGAGGTGAGCTGGCAAATTGGATACAGAACTGGCTCGGTCATAGAAGACAGAGGGTAGCAGTGGAAGGGTGCATTTCTGAATGGAGGGCTGTGACAAGTGGAGTTCCTCAGGGATCAGCACTGGGACCTTTGCTGTTTGTAATATATATAAATGATTTAGAGGAAAATGTAACTGGATTGATTAGTAAGTTTGTGGACGACACAAAGGTTGGTGGATTTGCGGAAAGCGATGAGGACCGTCGGAAGATACAGCAGGATATAGATCAGTTGGAGACTTAGACGGAGAGATGGCAGATGAAGTTTAATCCAGACAAATGTGATGCAATGCATTTTGGAAGATCTAATACTGATGGGAAATATACAGTAAATGGCAAAACCCTTCAGAGTATTGATAGGCAGAGGGATCTGGGTGTACAGGTACACAGGTCTCTGAAAGTGTCAACGCAGGTGGAGAAGGTAGTCAAGAAAACATACAGCATGCTTGCCTTCATCGGCCGGGACGTTGAGTTTAAAAGTTGGCAAGTCATGTTGCAGCTTTATAGAACCTTAGTTAGGCCGCACTTGGAATATAGTGTTCAATTCTGGTCGCCACACTACCAGAAGGATGTGGAGGCTTTGGAGAGGTTACAGAAAAGATTTACCAGGATGTTACCTGGTATGGAGGGCATTAGTTATGAGGAGAGATTGGAGAAACTTAGTTTGTTCTCACTAAAATGATGGAAGTTGAGTCGAACTTGATAGAAGTCTACAAGATTATGAAGGGCATGCACAGAGTGGATAGTCAGAAGCTTTTTCCCAGGGTGGAAGAGTCAATTACCAGGGGGCATAGGTTTAAGATGCGAGGAGCAAGGTTTAAAGGAGATGTACGAGGAAGTTTTTCACACACAGGGTGATGGGTGCCTGGAACTCGCTGCTATGGGAGGTAGTGGAAGCAGATATGATAGTGACTTTTAAAGGGTGTCTGGACAAATAAATGACTAGGATGGGAATGGAGGGATATGGTCCCCGGAAGGATAGGGGGTTTTAGTTTAGACGGGCAGTATGGTTGGTGCAGGCTTGGAGGGCCGAAGAACCTGTTCCTGTTCTGTAATTTTCTTCGTTCTTTGTTCTTCAAACAGTTGCAACTTATTAATCCTTTTACTGAACTTTAACTCTTGACTGAACATCAGCTTTACTGAACTTTAACTCTTAATCGAACCTTAATTTTAACTGAATATTAACTTTAATTATTTAACTGAAAATAGATAGTTGCAAGTTTAGGAAAAACCTTGGCCAAGAAATATTTCTGATGTAGAATCTATCTTCTCTCTGAGGAAAGTTCCTTCAGGGCACACTTCTTATGATGGTTAATCTCTATAAGTTGTCGCTGGCAAACAAAGGACTGCAGTGTCTATTATCTACAAGTCTTTTTTCTTCTCTGAAAATCCTCCGCTTGCTTATAGAAGATTCTCTGTCATCCAGCCAATTGTGTAACCAGAAACTGATCACATGGCTCTAACATCCAATGCAATTACGTGTGAATGACACCATCATGCTTAGTTCACATGACATGTCCCACGCAAAACATTAATAAAATTTGAGGCCACTATGTCTGAGTCAACGTAAACAACTTCCCATATTTGACCAACACAGGAAGCTTCAGGTCACAGTTCCCTGACTCAGAGCACCTTTATAACCTGCATCTGGTTTTAATTATAAGTTAACCAAAAATCCCAGCATGCTCAACTCTCCGCCAGAATAGCCATTTTAAAGCCACTATTGCCATTATTTTTGTTAAATTACTGTTGTAGCCGTTCTTATTCTGTCTATAACACCAATGGGATTTTCCCATCGCGCTGCAGTGAACGGAGATATTCTCTGACTTTGTTGCAGCAGGAGCATGGCATGAACGGCCTGTAAGATTGTGCCCTTAAAATTTGTAAGGTGCCCAGAGATGGAATTGATAATTCTTTTCCGTCTATTAGGCTCCCTGATCTTATCATGTGCCTCCATGTGATCCTTTTTTGTCTTCAGAAAACAGCAGAATAAACATATCAGTACACTGTGACATAGGAGTTTAACTTCTCAATGCTTTTCAAGTCCCCAACTCCAAGCTCCACAATGACCACTAGGAAGGCAGATGAAACATAAAATGAACACTCTGGAAGCCTGATTAAATAAATACAATATCCCCATCAACACGTGGGAATCGCTTTCCTTAGAACGCATAAACTGGAGAACCTTCATTCTAACTCTTTTAAACTCTCTAACAATGCTATGACTGTAACACTACATTCTGCACTTTCTCCTTTGCTTCTCTATGAACAGTATGCTTTGTCTGTATAGCGCACAAGAAACAATACTTTTCACTGTATGTTAATACATGTGACAATAATAAATCAAATGTGGAGTGGATGTGGAGTGGAGGTCAAACAGCGGAAAGAAAGTGCAGAATCCAGAGCGTCGCACCCCACCCACCTCATCGAATACCATCCATTAACTAATTGTTCGAATCTAAAAGCATTTTCAACTTAGAAGAAAACTGTAAGGATGCTGGAAATTGAGAATAAAAACAGAAAATCATGGAAATATTCAGCAGGTCAAGCAGCAGATGTGCAACGAGGAAGGTGTGGTTGATGTTTCACCTTGAATGGTTTTTGTTACAACCCATTCTTCACCTAGGGAGGTCTCATGGTGCAATGGGTAGCATCACTGCCTCTAGGCCAGAAGCTCCGAGTTTGAGTCCCAGGACCTGATGGCCAAGAACGGTGCGTTCATAATGTGGCCAACCTGCAAAATCCTCCTCCCACACCAATGGCAGATGGTAAGAGCAGAAGTGACTTCTGGTCAGCCCTGCTCGATACGGAGTGGCGCCCCCTCAAGCTATAAGCCTCTGGCAACAGACGAGCAACTTATTCCAGGAAAAACCTCACTTTGAGAACAGATGCAAGTCTGCCTTTGTGGGCGAGAAAGTGTGGGAAAAGGAACCTTGATCCAAGGTTATCTGTGGTATCAGTCAATTAATTGGATGGATCAAATAACACTTATAATGTCCAGTGGGAACAGCACTTGTTTCACTATATAATAACTGGATCAATACATGCTGTGAAATTTCACCACATTGAGCTAAAGGGCACAATGCAATAGCCATTGCCAACCCATCAACAGCAACCCCTTCCCCCTCCTCCCCACCGCCCTTACCTCCAGTAATCCTGTATTTTGGTACAGCTTGATATGGCTCTGACCAGGGCTGCAAGAGTTGAGAACAAAGCCCAGTCCATCATGCAAACCAGCCTCCCATCCATTGTCTAACTTTCTGCCGTCTTGGAAAAGCAGCCAGCATAATCAAGGACCCTATGCACCCCGGACATACTCTCTTCCATCTTCTTCTGTCGGGTAAAAGATACAGAAGTCTGAGGACATGTACCAACTGACTCAAGAACAGCTTCTTCCCTGTTGTCAAGAGCCTTTTGAATGAACCTACCTTGTATTAAATTGATCGTTCTCTGCACCCTTGCTATGGCTGTAACACTACATTCTGCATTCTCTCCTTTCCTTCTCTGTGTATATTATGCCTTGTCTGTACAGCATGCAAGAAACAGTACTTTTCACTGTATACCAATAAATCTGACAATAGCAAATCAAATCAAATCAAATTTCCTTCAGTTTCAATTGCTTATTCAATCTCCCTGGATCTTTCTCAGTTATTTTCCATGACAACACATTCCACAGTCAGACAACTCTTTGCATAAATAAATTTCTGTCCAATTCTCTGTTCATTCTTTGTGATAATTTTAATTTGATCACTCATTTCCCAACAGGGGTATCAAACTTTCCAACTGACCATATTAAAACCTTTCATAATTTTAATCTCCCTCCAGCCTTCTCTGCTGAGTTTTTACAGTTAAGTATAGCTTCTCATTACTATACTGGTAAATTTATGCTGTGATTTCTCACTGATTTTGATATCCTTCCTGCAACGTGGCAGCATAAATTGCACAACAATGTTAACAATACACATGCTAACCAACATCATGTAAAAATTCCTTATCGCTTCTTTCTATTTACATTCGATGGGCTGCGTTCAATTCTATCCTTGACAGTGGGCTGAGAGCCTGGGAGCGGTTTGGGGAGGTTAAGGTTCTATAGAGTCAGGAGAGAAAATAGAGGGAGTGCTGGGGTGCTGTGGTGCTGGGTTGCTGGGGGGAGATGTGGCGAGGGGGAGACATGGAGGGGTGTTAGGGGGGGCCAGTGGTGGCAAAGTTTATATCATATTCTTGATATGATCATATTCCTGGTTAGTCAGGAGTGAAGGAGTTTGAGGACAGCTAAATAATGGCCATTTCAGAGCTGGTGGGGGACCCTACACGACACGGGAAGGCTACCCAGTATAAGTTTGCAAACTCTTTGCTTCGGGTGAGAGGAAGCATTACTCTCCTGATCCTGTGGCCCATCTCTCAATTTACACCCATTCAAATAATAATCTGCCTTCCTATTTTTGCTGCCACATTATACTGCATCTGCCATGCGCATGCTCACACACTCAGCCTCTCTAAGTCACAGTGAAGCATCTCTGCATCCTCCTCACAGCTCACTCTCCCACCCAACTTTGTATCATCTGCAAATTTGGAGATAATACATTTAGTTCCCTCTTCCAAATCATTAATATATAAGGTGAACTGTTGGGGTCCGAGCACAGATCCCTGTGGTATCCCACTAGTCACTGACTGCCAATCAGAAAAAGACCTATTTATGCCAACTCCTTTCTTCCTTTCTGCTAATCAGTTTTCTATCCATAGTCGCCTGCCATATGAGACCTTGTCGAAAGCCTTCTGAAAGTCTGATTCACTGGTTCTCCTTGATCAATGACCATTTCACTGGTTCTCCTTGATCAATGACTATTATTCTAGAAATCTTTTATCTAATTCATATTGCCATTTATTCCCAGATTAATCCAGTGAGCTGAATTGCATCTCCAGCATCCCATAAGTCCAGAACATCATAAGACGTAGGGCCATTCAGCCCATCGAGTCTGCTTCCCCATTCAACGAGATCATGACTGATCTGAAATGATAATCCTCAATGATTGCTGCGTGTTTGCAAACTATGGTTGCCTCTGTCAGTGGGAATTCAGTAAGAAGTCTCACAACACCAGGTTAAAGTCCAACAGGTTTATTTGGTAGCAAATACCATAAGCTTTCGGAGCACTGCTCCTTCGTCCGAAAGCTTATGGTATTTGCTACCAAATAAACCTGTTGGACTTTAACCTGGTGTTGTGAGACTTCTTACCGTGTTCACCCCAGTCCAACGCCGGTATCTCTACAGTGGGAATTCAGCCAAAACATCAAATCTGAGGATGCTCTCAGTTTTCACTGGCCTCATCAGTAACAAAAGTACATGTAAGAGCTGGCCTCGGCAAGTAAGTCATCTTGGGGATACACTGGCGGAGAGCAGATTATGAAATTTTAGAAATGGCATCAACAGGTCCCTGTGAGATGTCCAAGGCAAAGAAATTCAGGGCCGTGTACCTTTACCACTACAGGCATATTGTGCCCACCTGATGCCCATTTGATGGCAGATCTTCTTCCAGGAGGTTATAATGTTAGCCATAACCCAAAATGCAAGCCTGAGTCTCCAGAAGCACTGGTACTCAGAGATATCCAGAAAGGTCATCACTAAATCAATGAAAGCACACTGTCAGAATGAATTATGTGAGCTTTAGGCAAGGAAGCAACTGTCATACCTCAGTATGTAAAGCCTTGGTTGCCTGTCAATTGTTCAACTCCATCAATCTCCTCTGTTCTCACACCTTGTTTTACCTGACAACTCACACATACATGGGGAGAACGTGTAAACTCCATAGAGACAGTCACCCAAGGCTGGAATTGAACCTGGGTCGCTGTAGCTGTGAGGCAGCAGTCCCCAGTCTTAACCACTGCGCCCCCCTGCCGTTCTTGGCAGGTGGCGGAGACTCCAATGGCAGAGGTTCCAATTTCTTTCCATCACATGGCTGACCAGGAATCTCTCCTGCCCCTACCACTTGCCTCTGGTGCATATTGGAATGATTTATAAGTTGCTATTCAATCTGTTTGGCCACATTATGAATGCACCTTCCTTCAGAGCAGGACTTGAACTGGGAGCTTCTGGCTCAGAGACAGGGATGCTATCCCCTGCACCACAGGGCCTCCACTTTACATTTGATGAATAATGCTTCCATTTCTATGGCACCATAATCATCCCAATTTAGAAATGATTTCAGAGCAAGTCATTTGGGACTTTGACTTAATTTTGTCTGCTGTAACTATGCTGTGAATTTTGAATTGAGTTTGGGGATCTATAAGGAAGGAAATGCAGATAAGCTACTTGCAGAACCTCAATTATCTGTACTCATGATTATCCAGAAAACCTTTCCTTTAAGGGAACCTACTGTAGTTCTTTTTTTGCATAAAGCAACAAAAAAGTAATGACACGTTTTAAATTAACTCTTCAGACTCTCGGTTACTGAACTGAGGAGTTCAGCTACAAAGCAGCAGATGTTTCAAGAAATAAAAATCATTTGCCACACAGTCAATTCCACCATCTTCATGCCCCTCAGTCCTTACAAGGTCAAGGCCGGGCAACTTGCAGGAATGCAAACACCGCTTACACTCTCACTGAGTTTGCTGACGTCTTTGCAGTGTCAGACTTCAGGAAGCGGACTGGAGGACATGCCTGCACCATCATTTGGTAACAATGTGACTGATCTGCTTTTGGCCTGAAATCTACTTTCCCCTGTATCCTTTGATTCCCTTGTGAACTGAAAGACAGTGAAATAATATGAGAGAGAAATGAAAGAGTCAAGCAATGTTGCTACCTTTCTATTCCCCACCCGCTACTACAATGTTCTCCTCCTAAGCACATGCTGAATGGGGCGGTCGCTCATTATGTGATTGACTCTACCTCCACATGGCAGTTTAAAATAGATAATGGATGTCTGGTCACTCTCACCCATTTCCCAAGTTAAAGTAAAAACAAATTAAACGTAAAAATGCAAAATTAAAAGTTGAGGCACCGGGGGACTAGAAACCAGTGTAGGTCAGTGAAGATAGGGGTGGCAAGTAAATGAGACTTGGTGTAGAATAGAATCATGGAATCCTACAGTGCAGAAGGAGGCCAATCGAGTCTGCACTGACCACAATCCCACCCAGGCCCTTTTCCCATAACCCCTAGCTAGCCCCCCTAACACTAAGGGGCAATTTAGAATGGCCAATGCACCTATCCCGCACATCTTTGGGCTATGGGAGGAAACCAGAGCACCCAGAGGAAACCCACGCAGACACGGGGAGAATATGCAAACTCCACACAGACAGTGACCAGAGCCGGGAATCAAGCCCGGGTCCCTGGTGCTGTGAGGCAGCAGTGCTAACCACTGTGCCACCGTGCCATTCAGGTTTGTGTACGGTGGAGAATGGGAGGCTGACTGGAAGAGCATGAGAGTGCTGAGGCCAAATTAATGATATATAAAAGTTAAACATAACTTCCTTGCCCCTATTAATGAAGCACAGGGTCCTATATGGAACTGCTCTCTCTACTGCCATGCCACGTTCAATGATTTGATACACCAAGGTCCCTCTGCTCCTCCTCTCCCATTAAAGTTGTACCTTGTACTTTCTATTGTCTCGCCATGTTCTTCCAATCAAAGTAAATCACTTTGCATTTTTCTGCATTGAACTTCATCTGCCACCTGTCCGCCCATTCCGCCAACTTGTCCATGTCCCTTGTTAGTCTGACACTGTGCTCTTCACAGTTCATGATGCCTCCAAGTTTTGTGACATCCGAAAAAATTTTTAATTGTGCCCTAAGGTCTAGGTCATTAATATATTTAAGAAAGGCAAGGGTCCCAAAACTGACCCCTGGTGACCTCCATTACAAACCTTCCTCCAGCACAGAAGACATCCATTAATCACTACTCTCTGTTTCCTGTTGCTCTCCAATTCTGAATCCATGCTGCTACTGTCCATTTTATTCCATGAGCTATAGCTCTACTCAGAAGTCTTTTGTGCGACATTGTATCAAGCACCTTTTGGGAGTCCATGTACACCACATCAACAGCATTGCCCACATCGGCTCTCTTTATAAAATCACCGGTCACATGACTCAGTGACTGAATGAAGTGTGAAGCAGAAGTATTTTGACCTGTAAATAAATTAGCATGGTTTTGACAAATAACATTCTTAGGGTTACAGACAGACCCTAAAGAAACCCCCATCTAGACCCTAAACTCAAGATGATAGATAAAGTGCTTTAAGATGTCCCATAGCTGTGAAAACCCACTATATTAATGGAAGACTTTTTTGTGGACTTGTGGGAAGGCAAGGAAATCAAAGGGTAATGAACTACAAAGGGTTGTGAACGTAGCCCAGTCCATCACGTAAACAAGCCTCCCATCCATTGACTGTCCAAACTTCCTGCTGCCTCAGAAAAGCAGCCAGCATAATTAAGGACACCACGCACCCCGGACATTCTCTCTTCCACCTACTTCCATCGGGAAAAAGTTACAGAAGTCTGGGGACACGTACCAGCTGACTCAAGAACAGCCTCTTCTCTGCTGCCATTAGACTTTTGAATGGTCCTATCACATATTAAGCTGAATTTTCTCTACACCCTGGGTGGAGTTCTCCGCACGCGCTGGTCTAAAAGCTGGAAATTGCCACCCGACTGTCAATGGGGTTTCACACTGTCCGCAATCCGCCCGCTAAAATTCCAGTGGCGGGTGGGATGGGAGAATTCCGGACTCTATCTGTAACTGCAACACTATATTCTGCACACTTCTCCCCTGAGTACTCTATGGGCGAGATTTTCCAGCCTCGCTCGCCCCGAAACCGGAAAATCCTGCCTGAGGTCAATGGTCCGCCCCTTACCCGCTCCGATTTCCGTGGCAGGCGGAGCGGCAAAATTCTGGCCTATGAACGATATGCTTTGTCTGTACGGCTCGCAAGAAACAATACTTTTCACTGTATACCAATACATGTGACAATAATAAATCAAATCAAATCGAATCGAATCATCTCACCCGAACCCAACACATTTAAATGCACCAAAGAAACTCAGATCTCTGCGAGGATAGGAAAGAAAAATATCAATGAACCAGTGTAATAACACAGGCTTCAGAACCTGGTGTTCTGGTCCATTTTTCTCCGCTTCACTGCTGCTACATTGCTCCAAATCATCTGTTTTCTTTAAACAATATCTTAAAAGCACAGTGGTGTCTAGCGCAGGCCATAATAATAAAAGATGCTCGAATCGTGCCAATGTTCATGATAATAGTCTAAGACAACTTGATCCTTGAATCATTTGTGCAAGTGATGAGGGGCTATTACGAAACTCCAGAGATGGTTACACGTTTCAATGCTTTTGTTGATTTACCTGAATCAAAAAGGAAAATGCTGTTGAGGCAGCAGATTTGTTACACTTTCACAAGACTAACACTGGAAACGCATAATATAGGGTACATTGATTACCAGTCTAGTAAACAAGAAGGTAAAGAATTAGCTTTCCAACCACACAGTTACAGGTTTAAGTCCTGAGGCAGTCTATTACTTTAATCCAATTGCAAAGATTGGATGCGTATTTTTTTTAAATTTGCTACTGGGTTAATAGATAGAGCACCACACAAGAGTGCTTCACAAATGAGACAAAGTGGGAACTAATCCATTATGCTGCATGTTTAGTAGCAAAGACATCAAACGTTCCATGTTTTTGAAAAATGGCCAAGTTTTCACTGAACCGGAGGAACGATTGAAGAAATTGCAGAAGCACGGGGTTTTTTTCTTTCTGAATCCTTCGAATGCAATTCTGTTAGTGGCAATGTAAAATAGCACTGGATTACAGCACAGCTGATCCTTTAAATCATCACAAACCCAACTCTTTCCAAATCCACATCAACAGCATTGCCCACAACGACCCTCTCTGTTACCTTTATAAAACCGCCAGTCACATGTCTAAGTGACTGAGATGAGATGGAAAGCAGAAGTATTTTGATCTGAAAATAAATAAGAATGGTTTTGACGAATAACAGTCCATGTTAGCATTCTTAGGGTTACAGACAAACCCTAAAGAAACCCTATCTAGACCCCAAACTCAAAATGATACATAAAGCGCTTTAACATGCCCCGTGGCTGTGAAACCCCACTATATAAATGCAAGTCTTTTTTTGTGGACTTGTGAGAAGGCAAGGAAATCAAAGGGTAATGAACTACAAAGGGTTGTGAACGTAGCCCAGTCCATCACGCAAATCAGCCTCCCATCCATTGACTCTGTCTACACTTCCCGCTGCCAGCATAACCAAGGACTTTATGCGAGCCAGACATACTCTCTTCCACCTTTTTCCATCGGAAAAAATATATAAAAATCTGAGATCATATACCAACTGACTCAAGAACAGCTTCTTCCCTTCCAGCTGTGGGGGTTACTATTGTTGGAGCTAGTAGTTGAATTCAAGAAGAGACAATTCACAGTTAATTGCATGACACTCGGGCCAATAAACTACTCCAAAGTTTATTTATTAGTTCCACTAGTAGGCTTACATTAACACTGCAATGAAGTTACTGTGAAAATCCCCTGGTCGCCACACTCCGACACCTGTTCAGGTACACTGAGGTCAAATTTAGCATGGCCAATCCACCTAACCAGCACACCTTTCAGACTGTGCGAGGAAACCGGAGCACCTGGAGGAAACCCACGCAGACACGGGGAGAACGTGCATACTACTAACCATTGTGCCACCATGCCATCTCAAGGCAGTATTTAACTTGTTTTGGTGGTTTAAAGCTGTCTAGCCGGGTTTTCCAGGCCATATTCTGACCAGGTTTCCCAAAGCTTGGGAAATCCAGCAGTTCAAGTGTGGCAAGGATAACTTTGGGAAAAAGGCTCATGCCTCACAGCATTGCTGGTGGGCCAGAAGGAGCAGGAATGCTTCCCCTTCCCTCATCCTTGAGTTAATCTGCCCCTTTGGCATCACATCCAAATCGCCATCACTGTCTTCCATTCCTAACCACACCCACCCGCCCCACATCAAACTTGGAGGTCAGGGGTCAAGGGTCAGTTATTGGAACCACCCCTTCACCCACACTCCCAATACAGCAACAGGTTCCTTAACAGTTCAGGCCTCCTCTGGAGTGTTCCCTGTCCAACTGGCAGCCATGTTTGTCCATCAGTTAGGCTTCCAGAGGTGGATCCTGTCAGAAAATGATTCCAGTCCACTCAGGGCGATCAGATGTGGTCTGACTTTCAGTTTTCCAGACCATAACTCCATTCCTTGTTCTCGGAAAACCCACTCCTGTCAACATGGAGCCAATACTTCAGATCAGTGCTTTGCATCACAATCGAGTGTTTGTGGGTTCTGATGAAAGGCCATCAACCTGAAAGCAAAGTTTATTTATTAGTGTAACAAGTAGGCTTACATTACTGAAGTGAAGTTACTGTGAAAATCCCCTAGTCGCCACACTCCGGCGCCTGTTCGGGTGAATGCAGCTAACCAGCACTTTCTGACTGTGGGAGGAAACCAGAGCACCCGGAGGAAACCCACGCAGACATGGGGAGAATGTGCAAACTCCACACAGGACAGTGACCCAAGTCGGGAATTGAACCCGGGTCCCTGGCACTGTGAGGCAGCAGTGCTAACCACTGTGCCACTGTGCGGTTCCAACTAACAGGTGCTGCTTGTTCTACTGCGTATTTCCAGCATTTTTTCTTTGTGCCGATTGTTTTCAAAGAATCTTAAATTTCTACTTTCATAGAATCCCTATAGTAGGAGGCCAGTTGGCCCATCGAGTCTGCATCCACTCTGCGAAAGAGCATCTAACCCAAGCCCCCTCCCCGCCTTATCCCCATAACCCCAAGCATTTACCCACACTAAATCCCCCCCACCCCTCCAACCTATGCATCTTGGGACACTCAGTGGCTATTTAGCATGGCAAATCTACCTAAACTTCATATCTTGGACTGTGGACAGAAACCAGAGCACCCAGAGGAAATCCACATGGACACGGGGAGAACGTACAAACTTCACACAGACAGTCACCCAAGATCGGAATTGAACTTGGGCCCCAGGTGCTGTGAGGCAGCAGTGCTAACCACTGTGTCACCATGACATCATTTAAAGCTATTCGTCCTTTAAACTGCAATATTAATTTTCTGAAAACATTTTTAAAAATAGCAACTTTAACACAGGATTGAAATCTCGGTCAAATATTTTAAAAGCAAGTGATTCAATATATTATTGAATTATTTTATTTGAAAAAGATAATTCATTCAGATATCAAATGGCAGAATCCCATTTGAATGCATTGAGGTATTTGTTTAAGTGGCTCATTGCAATTTCAAATCATGTCACAGAATTGCAGATTGACAGAAAGATTATTTTAAAAACACCTTGATATAGTGAGGTAATTTATTGAATTCACCTGCTGGATATAAAGCTTTGCCTTGGTGGAGTGTAGAGAGGAAATCCAGGTGGTTCATAGAAACCCTACAGTGCAGAAGGAGGCCATTCGGCCCATCAAATCTGCACTGACAACAATCCCACCGCGGCCCTATCCTCATAACCCCACACATTTACCCCGCTAATCCCTCCAGCCTACGCATCCCAGGACACTAAGAGGCAATTTAGCATGGCCAATATACCTGACCCACACATCTTTGGACAGTGGGAGGAAACCGGAGCACCCGGAGGGAACCCACGCAGACACAGGGAGAATGTGCAAACTCCACACAGACAGTGATCCAAGTCAGGAATCGAACCCAGGTCATTGGAGCTGTGAGGCAGCAGTGCTAACCACTGTGCCACCATGCCGCCCCAAGTGTAAGGGCAGTGACACAGCCTACCTGTTTTACTTTTCACTAATGAAGATGTTAGAAGGACAGGGAAGATTCCATTACAAGTATGCATTCCTCCTTGTGTCCTGCAGTGGCAACCAGACGATAAGAACAAATATTGATCGCAGTACCTTTAAGAAAAATGTTCTGATGCCATAATACTTTGAACATCCTTCAGCAACTTTACATTACAGGCAAACTGGTTTGGCTTTGGAATTAAATAAAATTTGGGATCCTGTCTCCACCAATCATCTATGATCGGTACAATATTGTGTGGGAGACTTTTACCTTTAGTGCTTGGATCACATACAGATGCTAACGATCCAGCTTCCAGAAGGAGAAAGATTTATTTTACCTTACAATCATTACTGTATGTCCATCTGTCTCCCTCTCACTATGAATATGAACACACCACCAGCTCAATCGTCTGAAACACATATTTTAAAGGAATTAATTCAGAACTTCACATCCGAGACTGAAGATAATTCCTTTTATAATGGAGGCATTTAAATTCACTCTGAAGTGTGATTGCTCAATTGCTGTCAGAATCTGCATTTTGTAGGAAATGCTGAACCATCTTACAAATAATGTTTTTACAATATAAAGCTAATATTGAGTCATAGAGCTACTTCCGTGGCTAATTATAAAAATCTCATAATTAAGTCCGAATCCGGTCAGCAACAACTGCATTTCTGGGGAAACTACATGACCCTTGGCTTTGACAAGAGACGACACAAGTGCAGAAGGGCCTAAATCCAGGTTAGGAGTTTGTTTAGAATGGAATGGATATCAATTCATTAACTTGCTGAATCAATATTGGGCAGAATTTTATGAAAAAATTTCCAAGTGCCGAACGAGCAAGAAAACGGGAGAGTTTCAGACTTTTTTGGGAGTAAGTTTGAAAACACAACATTATGGCAAAAAAAAGAGCCAGGATGTGATTCTTGCCGGGGAGGGAAGGGAGCCCGAGCTCATCTTGGAAGCCGGCTGCCGAGCACTAGCGGTGCCATTGCGCAGGCACCCTGGTTTCCTAGTGTACAGGGAGATCTCTTGCCACCCTCCCACCCCCTCCCCCCCATGCCCTTTCTGGGCACGAGGCCAGCAAAACAGTGCCAGTACGATCGGGGGAGACGAAAAACCGGGCGCAAACCTAATTTTTAGCCCCCAGCCTGACCTTACCACCTTGCCTCACCAACTGTCAAAAGGACAAAAATAACAAAAGAACAATACAGTACATGAACAGGCCCTTCAGCCCTCCAGGCCTACGCCGATCATGTTTACCTATCTAAACCAACCGCTTAGATCCCTCTATTCCCCATTTGTTCAAATGTCTTTCAGGATAAGTCCTAAATGTGGCTAGCATAACTGCTTCAACCGCCTCACTTGGCAGTGCATTCCAGGCCCCACCACCCTCGTAAAAAACTTCCCCCGCACATCTCCACTGAATCTTTCCCCCCTTACCTTTAACTTGTGCCCCCTTGTAATTGTAATTTCTGCCCTGGGAAAAAGCTTCCAACTCTTCACCCTATCTATACCTCTCACAATTTTATAAACTTCTATCAGGTCGCCCCTCAGCCTTCGTCTTTCCATGAAGAACAATCCCAGTTTATTCAATCTCTCCTCATAGTTAATACCCTCCATACCAGGCAACATCCTGGTAAACCTTTTCTGCATTCTCTCCAAAGCCTCCACGTCCATGTCAGGCTGTAAGCTCGCACCCATTATTTTTACTCAATTTCATTTTCTTCAGTTTCTTCCAAGGTATGCATCCGCTAGATTCTGCCTTAGCGGCTGAATATATACGATCTATCTCGAGTGATAGCTTCAAATGTTTCCCCATTTTAAGTGAATTGATGCCGTCCCTCATGCAGTGTCAAATGCCTTCTCCATTAATTGCATTGACAAAACTTCAACATGTGAAAAAAGTCTAATCTTTCACGAATGGTCATTCATTCATTTCTGCTTTAGCAGAAACAGTCAGAACAGCGTGAAACGTAAATAGCTGTCAGCACTTTCTGCCTGGGTTGCACCACTTACAGTTACTTCTGAATAAAATATAGGGACAATGCTATCATCGTGGGATAATGTGAAAAGGCTGGTGTTGAGTCTGCAACCTGTTTTACCTTCCCGCTGACTTCAATGGACATAAAACTTGGGTGAGATATAAAATGGATGGCCAATTCACTATATCAGAAAGTCAACATTACATCCATATTGGCCACAGCATTACCAGCTTAATTTGGCAAAAGCTGGTGCTAAAAGTAAAGATTAACCATACCCATGCCTTAGTTAATTTGTGCTTTTTTTTATTTGTTCGTAGAATGCGAGTGTTTCTGACTCGGCCAGCATTTATTGCGCATCATTAATTACCCTTGCCAAGGTGCTGGTGAGCTGTCTTCTTGAACCACAACAGTCCATGTGTGTAGGTACACCCACAGTGCTGTAAGGTAGGGAGTTCCAGGATTTTGACCCAGCAACAATGAAGGAACAGCGATATAGTTCCAAGTCAGATGGTGTGTTAGTTGGAGGGGAACTTGCAGGGGACAGTGTTATCTTGTGTCTGCTGCCCTTTGTCCTTCAGGCTGGTGAGGTCGTAGATTTGGAAGGTGCTATCAAAAGGGTCTTTTTGCTTTGTTGCAGTTCCCCTTGTCAATGATGCACACTGCTGTCAATGTGCAAGAGTGGTGCGGAAATTAATGTTTAAAATCAAGTGGGTTGCTTTGTCCTGGATGGTTTGAGTTTCTTGAGTTTCTAAAGAGTTGTGGTTCACAGCCACTTCAGAGACATTGTGAACTCCAGTCTGCATGAAGGGATCTTTAGTAAGGTATGGTCAAAATGTCCTCCTAATGGACCCCATGTCAATCTCTGACCTTCCACACCACACCCCCCATGGCCTGTCATGCCACTTATGGCAAACTCTGTCCTTCCAACAACATCCCATTGACATGCATATCTCTTATGCCAGCCCTGCCCTTTCACCCAACCCCCATGGCACCTCATGCCCCCAATGCCAAGTCATGCCACTTCCATGCCAACTTACCCACTATTTATGCATATATTGAGAACTATTAAGCTTGTTGAAACACCTACACCTCAGAGAAAATGTTGCTTGATTGGTAGTTCAGGTTTCTGATCTTTGCTGTCAGTTTCATAATGATTATTCAGAGAACATTCAATGGTTGCAAGAATTTGTGTGTTGCCGAAACTTTAAAGAGTCTGAATGATTGACACTTTTGTCGGCTTGTAGTGAAATAACATTTTTTTTCAACATTGAAAGTTATGAATGAATTATTTTCTTAGCCATATGAATACTGTGGCTATAAGAGCAGGAATCCTAAAGTAAAGGTTATTTATTAGTCACAAGGCTTACATTAACACTGCAATGAAGTTACTGTGAAATTCCCCTAGTCGCCACAGTCCAGCGCCTGTTCAGGTCAATGCACCTAACCAGCACATCTTTCAGAATGTGGGAGGAAACCAGAGTACCCGGAGGAAACCCACACAGACACAGGGAGAACATGCAAACTCCACACAGACAATGACCCAAGCCGGGAATTGAACCCTGGGTCCCTGGTGCTGTGAAGCAGCAGTGCTAACCAGTGTACCACCATGCCTGTGGTGAGTAACTCATCTCCTGACTCTCCAAAGCCTGCCCACCATCTACAAGGCACAAGTTAGGAGTGTGATGGAATACTTTCCACTTGCCTGGATAAGTGCAGCTCCAACAACACTCAAGAAGCTGAGCATCATCTAGGACAAAGCAACCTGCTTGCTTGGCACCCCATCACCAAACATTCACTCCCTCCACCACCAACGCATAGTGGCAGCAGTGCGTACCATCTACAAAATGCACTGCAGAAACTAACCAAGCCTCCTTGACAGCACCTTCCAAACCCACCATTGGACAAAGGCAGCAGATACATGGGAACACCACCACCTGAAATTTCCCCTACATGCCACTCACCATCCTGACTTGGAAATATATCGCAGTTCATTCACTGTCGTGAGTCAAAACCCTGGAACTCCCTTCCTAACATCTCTCAGGGTGTACCTACATCACATAGACTGCAGCAGTTCAAGAAGGCAGCTCACAAAGACCTTCTCAAGAGCAATTAGGGATGGATAATAAATACTGGCCTAGCAGCATCCTGTGAATGAATTTAAAGAAAAGTTTTTTTTATACATCCTATTGTCACTATAATGTTCATTTGTTCTATACGTGTATAGTGGATTAATGGACATGGAAGTGCAATAGTTTGGCATGAGGTGCATGAGTGGCCATGGACAGTGGGTGGAAGGGCAGAAATTGGCATGGGGGCATACAGGGCCATAGAGGTGGGTGGGGAGCATGAGGTGGTATGGATGGGGTGTGGGGAGTTTGGAGGGTGAGGGGGTTGAGGGCCTTTGTGTTTTTATTTTAACTGGGACAAAGTCCCGCTGCAATGAGGTGGGACCCGCCTCCACACTCAGCAGCCCCTGTGGCTGCCTGCAAATTTTTACTTGGGGTAGCTGGTCTCATTCCAATCTTCTGGCAATGAAGATTCCGCCTATGTGAGCACTTTTCACAGAGGGGGGTGTGCCGAGTCAGGAATTTTCCCTACTCCTGTCACCCGCCACAAGGATAGAAATCCAGGCCATTGTTTTGGTACAGCTCCACAGCAGCAAGCAGCAATATTGCCGCTTTATAATATTAAAACATTCCAAGGTACTTGGAAAGAGAATTCTGAAACACAACTTGATGTCGGGCTACATAAGGAAATATTAGGCCAGGTGATTAGAACCTTAGTCAATGAGGCAGGTTTTATAGAGCAATCTGAAAGATGAGAGAGAGAGAGACAGAGGTAGCCGGCTGAGAGGTTTAGAGAGGGAGTTCCAGAGCTTATGGCCTCGGCAGCTGAAGGCATGGACACCAATGGTGGAAATATTAAAATTAACAATGCACAAGGGGTTAGAACTGGAGATGTGCAGCTAACTTTTCACATAATAGAGCTGGAGGAGTTTAAAAAGATAGGAAGGGAGGAGAGGATGGTGGCATCTTGGAGGAATTTGAAAACCGGAATGAAATTTTTATCATTGAAGTTTTACCAGTCGCGCAGCTAATGTAGGTCAGCAAACATAAGGGTGATGGTTAAATGGGGCAGCTACAATATATAGTTTGTCTACAGGCAAAGCATAAATGACACTATCTAGCATACCTGCAAGTGTCAATGTGTGACACCAGTAAAACTGACCACTGTGTTGGTAAAATCTACCCAAGATCCAATACTAATACTTAAAATAGTAGAATAGAATCCCTACGGCGCAAAGGAGGCCATTTGGACCATCAGGCCTGCACCAACTCTCTGACAGAATATCTTATCCAGGCCCTCTCCCCCACCTTATCTGGTAATGCCACACATTTTCCCATGGCTAATCCATCTAACCGACACATCTTGGGACACTAAGGGGCAACTTAGCATGGTCAATCCACCTAAACTGCATATCTCTGCACAATCCAAAAGACATGCTTGTTAGGTGCATTGGCCATGCTAAATTCTCCCCCAGTGTACCCGAACAGGCACTGAAGTGTGGCGACTAGGGGATTTTCACAGTAACTTCATTGCAGTGTGAATGTGAGCTTACTTGTGACAATAAATAAATAAACTTTAAACTCAGTCATGCCCAATTTCTGCAGACTTAATATTGACAAAACTAATAGCCATAGAAGGAAATACTAACCTTTAGTTAACTAATAAAAAGACAAAAAGTGCAGCAATTTCACTCAATTGTAAATCAATATCCAGTAATTTTAAAATATTTAAAATAACTAGTCTTCCGCACTTCAGATATTACACTTGAAAAGTATCAATAGAAAAGGAGTTATTCCATGCCAACTTCTCCTGACCTGGGACTAGAAACTAGTTACCACCTGACAACCTGGAAACCTCCCTCCCTACAATTCCAATTAACTTGCAATTGACCTCAGGATGTTCAGTAGAGACTGTAATTACACCTTCTGGCCATAAAATATAAAACTAAATCAGATTAAACACAACTAGAAACACAGCAGAGGAATACAGTGCACGTGGCACAATGTAAAGTTCTTAGCATTGCAAAATGGTGTTGATATATCATGATCACTGTCACCGTAGAACTGATTGTGTCTTTTATTTCAGACCACAATGAAAGCTTGAAACTAATAATGAAGGGCAGGTAAAGAGAGATCAATAAAACATTGATAGTCCTGTTACCCCAGTGTTCAGCTTGTATATGGCGTGGATGTTACATTTTCTAAACCACCGATGATTTGATTTATTGCTTTATGAGAATGGGTCTGTTTAAGGCAAAATGCTCACTGATCAAAATTTGCTGAATTTTAGCAATCAAGCTGACTAAACGTGACAGATTGTAACTGAGGAATACATGAAGAGAGAGAATAAATGGACTTTGGCAGCGCTAACACGGTGTCGCTGTAGTTTGAAACTGTGTCTGCACAATTATTTGTCTGACAATAACTGATTGGTCAGATTTAGATGTGCTCTGACCTGCAACAGTTTGACAAACTCCCAGTAGCATCTATGTCAATAACATGTATTCAGGCTACAGAACCAGCTTTCTGTCTACTGTTGGTTCTTTTTTTTTAACCTCAACAGATCGGATTTAACAACCTGAGTCCACATCCTCTCTGTATTGATTGCTAAATCCCAATCTCAATGGAACTAATAGAAGTCAGGGGGTATCTCACCTTTTGATGGCATGACTAATATAGTACTTGTGACTGATCGGTGATAATACGATATTGCCAGCAAAAGGCCAATGAATCTCAATTAAAATACAGGCTGTAGCTGCAGATGTCAAAATAATTTCAACAAAAGGGCATTTTTAAGTTGATCTTCCTGTCTGATTAAGTTTACTTTTCAGATAATGCTGTTTGCATGCAATATCTTCAATACTACCATCGCACAAAGAATTTTGTTTTCTTTTCACATTTTTTTCTGATTTCTGTCTATCTGTATAAACACTGAGTAATTAATTGTAGGGAGAAGGTCACTGCAAGCAATTTGGAGTAGGCTTTAACTTTCACTCATGGACCAAACATCTAAATGTTGTGGATTGCTTGCCCGCTATACTTGTCCCTTCTAAGTCTTTTTTGGTGTGTAACTTGGTGTTTGAAAGCGCAGCAACTTTAAACTTTCTGTGCGGCAAATGGGGAGAACGTTTTGTCGTATGTGGGAATCTGATATAGCAAGAGTTTATGTGGGACTATTTAGTAATACGGCCCACAGAGCAATATAAAGAGACGTATGAACTGAGATTAGAGTGAATTGTGGACTGGACAGTGATCTGTGCAGAAGCAAGCATGGAGTTAGCTCATTTATATAAGGTATAGCCCAAGCTATATAGTTATATATATAGTATATAGCTATATAGTTATATACATAGTATATAGCTATATAGTTATGTATTATCAGTAAACACTCAGGACAGAACCATCCCGGAAATTGGCAATGTCTGTTGTCAGGTGGGGAAAATGCTGTTGGACCACTGACATCAATGGTTTTTCCATCATATTGGGAGCAATTTTCCCATCCTGGGGATAGGGCCTGGGCGGGATTGTTGTTGGTGTGGGCTCAATGTGCCGATTGGCCTCCTTCTGCACTGTAGAGATCCTATGATCCTATGATCTGGGAAAATATGAACCATTTTCCATATCTTGGGAGCCTCCTCTCAACAAATGCAGACATATCAAACTCATCAACACCTTCAATGTTTCAGCTCAGTCTATGGCTGACTGAGGGAGAGAATATTTGATGACCAGGATTTCAAACACAAGACTAAGCTTGTGGCTTACTGAATAGCAGGTCCTTGCGCTCTGATACGCTTCAGAGACTTGGACAAATTACAGCAGGCACCTCAAAGGACAGCAGAAATACCACCAGTGGTGCCTTCTCTAAATCCTCTCCCAGACCAACTTGCCCAGTATCGAGGCACGAATCACATGAAATCAGCTCTGCTGGGTGGGACATGCCATTTGTACGTCTGACACCAGACATCCGAAGCAATTGTTCTGCTCAGAATTCAGAGATTCCAGGAGGACAGTGGAAACACTTTGAACCCGGGTCCCTGGCACTGTGAGGCAGCAGTGCTAACCACTGTGCCACCCATTATGCTGTTCATTTCTGTAAGATAAGAAGCAAACAGGGATGATGCCAGAATTCTGGCCTCGGGTCACTGTCTGTGTGGAGTTTGCGCATTCTCCTCGTGTCTGCGTGGGTTTCCTCCGGGTGCTCCGGTTTCCTCCCACAGTCCAAAGATGTGAGGCTTTGGTTGATTGGCCATGCTAAATTGCTCTTTAGTATCAGGGAATTTGCAGGGTAAATATGTGGCGTTATAGGAATGGGGCCTGGGTGGGATTGTGGTCGATGCAGACTCGATGGGCCGAGTGGCCTCCTTCTGTACTGTAGGGATTCTATGATTCAATTAATTGATAAATGTTTGTATAATCATGAATGGTTCAAAAGCGTGAATGTGGAGAAACTGCTTCTATTTGTGAGTAAATCCGCAACAAGGGGGCTATACATAGAAGAACCATAGAATCCTATATGCAGAAGGAGGCCATTTGTCCCATCGAGTCTGCACCGACCACAATCCCATCCAGGCTCTATCCCCATAACCCCATGCATTTACCCTAGCTAGTCCCCCTAATACTAAGGGGCAACTTAGCATGGCCAATCCACCTAACCCGCACATCTTTGGTCTGTGGGAGGAAACCGGAGTACCCGGAGGAAACCCTCGCAGACACAGGGAGAACATGCAAACTCTGCACAGACAGTGACCCAAGGATGGAATCAAACCTGGGTCTCTGACATTGTGAGGCAGCAGTGCTAATCACTGTGCCACTATGCCACCCCGTATGAAGTCGTCACTAACACAGAGAGCGGGTGACAACTCATTGTCCCATAGACAGCTTGATGCACAGATGAGAGAGACAGGGATATGGAGGGCAGTGTGGGAAAAAGTAATTAGAATGTGAAGAGGTTTATGTGGAGTGTGAATAACAACAAAGACAAGGTTGGCCAAATTTTCTGATTCTGTCTTGTGGATTCCATGTAATTCTATATTGCATGGCCAACATATCTTGCAAATATTCCCATCCAAAATGCAAAGCAATGCTTTTTCATGTAGTGTTGCTGGAATCAAAGCCCATCAAGGCATAGTCAAAACATTTCAACTATCTTTGTCAAATGGAGGAGACTGAAGTAGAGCTATTGGATGATTAAAATGAGTGTATGTGAGGCAATCTAGGGGTATATTGCTATTGCAATTACTTCCACATGGATACAAGGGATCTGTGATAATTGGGCTCATCTGTATGGGCCTACAGCTAAGCAAAACCTGCATTATCCACAGAAGTCAGTTCATCAAATTCACACCTCTTAAATGCTTCCTTGATTCCTCCTAAATGATCCATGCATCTCTCATTAATTTTTTTGAACCATCTTCCTTGTCAAAGCATTGTCTTTTCTTTACAAACACTGATTATTTATTTGCACAGAAAGTCCTCACTTGTCATAAGTGATACAATCACCACAATGTCGTTGCTCCAACAGAAAATTACATTTCTCTCCCCTAGCATCCAGGTGAATATGTTACACTCTATTCTTTTAAATCAATGCAGCCTGGGAGCCTTTAGCGCTACAATACCCCACCCAAGCACCCAATTCATGTTTGAGTCTTGGCAATGAACATTGGCAGGTTAAGAGATTACAAATTACTCAATCCTCACTAAACACAAAAGGGGCGATTTTACCATTTTGATAAAGTCGAGCGTGAGGCGAATAGCGCGATCCGTGCCCGTGTCCACGCAGATTCCCACTTTACCAAGGCCCGAAAGTGGCCACGATCGGAACCCCGCCTGAAATGGGCACGACGTCAATTTAAATGTATTTGCATGCATTTAAATTGACTTAATGAGAAGGACACCCAATCTTACCTGCATTTCCCCCTTTACCGTCGCGTTTGCCCGTCCAGATTTGGCGCAAAACAGACATGCTCAGCAAAGATCTGTTTCGGGTGCTCCAGCTTCTGAAGAGGTAAGTCCAGAGCTTCCAACGGCTCTCTGGCTCAGATTGGTGGTGGGGGGGGGGGAGGAGGGAGGCCAGATGGATCTCTGGTGGGGGGGGCAAGGGCAGGGGAGGTCTACTACCACTCTATGGGTGGTCGGGGGGGGGAAAGGGGGCAGAGGGTCGCGATTGGTCTGGGTAGTGGGGGGGGAGTGGGTGGATAAGGGGGACAGTTATGTTGTGGGTGTGGGGCAATGTCTGTGGGGCCGTCGCTCCTCGGCTTTATCCACTTTTTGCGGCCTGGGATCAATGTGACAGGGGAGCGTTTTTCAATTTTTTTTTCACTGCGCATGCGCAGTTTAAGGCTCCAACCAGAGCAGCAGCGTTCCGCCCACAGCACGATTCAGATTTGTGATTTTCTTTTCAGGCTAAGTGCGTATGGGGGTGCCTGAGAAGAGGTTTACAAGTTGGATCTGGATTGCGCCCAGATTCAGCACTTAGAATCAAAATGGTAAAATCGCGTCCAAAGACACATATTTTCAATACAGATCTGTCAATAGCATCCAGAAGCTGAGGCAAATTGTAGTGTCCACTCTAGCTGAGACTGGCTAATGTAGCAGTCTGGTTATCAAAATATGACTTATAGCTAGCTATACACTGGATGAACTTACTGATCCACTGAGATGAGCGGCACAGTGACACAGTGGTTAGCACTGTTCCCTCACAACGCCAGGGGCCCAGGTTCAATCCCGGCTTCAGGTAACTGTGTGGAGTTTGCAAGTTCTCCCCGGGTCTGCTTTAAGTTTAAGTTCATTCATTAGTATCACAAATAGGCTATCATTAACACTGCAATGAAGTTACTGTAAAAATCTCTGAGTCGCCACACTCTAGCGCCTGTTCAGGTACACTGAGGGAGAATTTAGGCATGGCCCATGCATCTAACCAGCACGTCTTTCAGACTGTGGGAGGAAACTGGAGCACCTGGGGAGAACATGCAAATTCCTGACCCAAGCCAGGAATTGAACCCGGGTCCCTGGCCCTGTGAGGCAGCAGTGCTAACCACTGTGCCACTGTGCTGCACCGCTTGGGTTTCCTCTGGGTGCTCCAGTTTCCTCCTACACTCCAAAGATGTGCGGGTTAGGTTGATTGGCCGTGCTAAATTGCTCCTTAGTGTCAGGGGGATTATCAAGGTAAATATGTGGGATTACAGAGATAGAGCCTAGGTGGGGTTGTTGTTGGCACAGGCTCGATGGGCCAAATGGCCTCCTTCTGCACTGTAGGGATTCTATTCCATGAGGTAAGGAATGGTGCTGAAATTGCCAGTATTTCAGTGTTCAAAGCTGTCAGTGCAAACCAGCAACAGAACTGAAGAGTGCAAGGTTAATGTTTATAAGCTAAACTGCCAGTGGTCCAAATCTAACTTTTGAACCTACCCTTTTAAAATATTAATGGTTCCGCAATCACCTTTCAATTTCTACCATTTATGTGAAGATACTTACGTTCTTTCAGCTATTCTCAATTGGAAGAAATTAACCTCAGTCTGAGACCGCTAAACAAAGGAAAATGGAGAAAGATTTGCATTTATATAGCACCTTTCAGAACTTCAGGACATCCCAAAGAACTTTGCAGAAAAATACTTTTGAGCTGGCGTTATTGTTATAATGTAGGAAACCCATCAGCCTATTCAAATACAGGACAATCACATGAACAGCACATATAACCAGAGTGGCTTTTATTAAAGTGATCTTGTTCAAGGGACATATCTTGGCCACAGCACCAGGGATAATTTACCTGCAATTCTACCAATCAGCATTATGGAGCATTCTCATCCACCTCAGAGAACACACCAGGCACGATCTTTGACCATCCAAATCTCTGTTCATTGCAGCAGAACTGGAAAATCCCGCCAACATGAACGGAGGTAAGATTCCGGTCACAGAGTCTAGTTTTAACACCTCATTCAAAGGATAGCAACTCCAACAGCGCAGCACTCCAGAGGGCCATAGCTGGAAAATCCTTACCCAAGTCTCTGGAGTGGGACTTCAATCCACCTTCGACCATGAGCCATTACAAGTAAGTATTAGAGACTTTACCTAAACCCATTAGATTTTTATTAGGTAAAAGTATTAAAGCTTATGAAACCAAAGAAGATTGATGTCGTTAGAATGCAGATCAGCCATGATTGCACTGAATGATGAAACAGGATTGGGGGGCTGAATGGTTGCTGTTTCTATGTTCCTAAGTAAATGATAGGATTTCACATGATTACTGTAACCATAGCTCTGCATTTACATCCTCGTTCAAGTGCAGGGTTATACCTAAATATGAGATAATTCTAATCATAGAACCATATAGTGCAGAAGGAGGCCGTTCAGCCCATCGAGTCTGCACCGACCACAATCCCACCCAGGTCCTATCCCCATAACCCCATGCCTTTCCCCTAGCCGGTCCCCCTGACCCTAAGGGGCAATTTAGCATGGCCAATGCACCTAACCTGCACATCTTTGGACTGTGGGAGGAAACCGGAGCACCCGAAGGAAACCCACATAGACACAGGGAGAATGTGTAAACGCCACACACAGACAGCGACCCAAACCTGGAATCGAACCCGGGTCCTGGTGCTGTGAGACAGCAGTGCTAACCACTGTGCCACCGTGCTGCCTTTAATGAATTCCTATGGATCATTCTTCTGGCAATTTTTCACAGAAAGAATCATCAATAAAAGAGAACTGCAAAATTCACTTCACCGTTCTAAGGTGACTCCTACAAACGATGATGTTACAAAGAACAAAGAACAGTACAGCACAGGAAACAGGCCCTTCGGCCCTCCAAGCAATCTACGTGGCAGATTGCTATTATACCTGCTTCATAAGTCTTTTTGAACCAGTTTGTTTTCTAGCAGTCAACTTAAGGCAAAGTGCAAAATAGCCAACAATTACAATTGGATGAATGTATAAAATCAGCATTTACCATCAGACACCAGGACAAAGTAAGAATGTTAATGAAGTTGAAATTAGTATGCAGCATGCTTTGCTTACCCTCTGTGCCCAATTATTTACTTTATGCACAGGAGAATTTGGCACAGTGGTGAACAGTCAGAAGGTAGGCACAATTCATTTCTGCAATTTAAAATTTTTAATTAAAACGATTCCACAAAAAAAACATTTATTTCCTTGCCTCGATTCCGCTTCTGCTGAAAGCTAACATAGGACTCGAAATAAATCTAAGGATCCTGTATCGGAACATGCATTTCTGTCATGTAAAATTAGCTTTCCTGAGCTTTTGTGCAAGCATGAATTAATACACTGTGCTGATTCATTTCCGAGCTGCCATGCTGTCTTCTGGAATGAAGGAATTTGCACTTACTCGGTGCCATTCACAAGCTCAGGGACAGCCAAACTGTTTCACAGACAATGAAACAGTTCTGAAGTGCAATCTCTATTGTGAGGTAGAGATATCCATCAGCCAGCTAGCAAGCAGCAAAGTTCCACAAGCCAGATGATCTGTTTTAGTGATACTGGTTGAAGGATAATGTTGGCCCGGTTATCAGTGATGTTCTTCAACTCTTCTTCAAGCAGTGAAAGGGCAGACTTGGGCCTTGGCTTGATATCCCATTTGGAAGATGACATCGCTCGGTACTGCACGGATCTCAAACCTGAGGTCACCTATGAGAATCCACCAACATCTGCCTGAAAGGCAGGAGTGTGACCACTGAGACAAGTTTGACAATGGGGCACCTCAGAGCTGTCAGATTGATGCCCCGAGTAAGTGATTCCTGTGCAAACAAGTGTTCCTTTAACCTATCTACATATCTGTTTTCACTCAGATGCATCCTATTAAACAATCTCCATTAAATAATGCTGTGATAAAATCTGTTTCAAGAATTAAATCCTTCCAAGCATAAGTTTAATACAGCTGCCAAACACAGCTTCAGTAATCACCATCCCCTTACTCATTCATGAGAACAGCCACATATTAATAAAAGGCAATCCAATATGAACATACAGACATCCATAACATTGCGAATCAATGCAAAATATCAAACTTTGAAGTGTATTTCAATTTCAGCTAATGTCAGGCAATAAAATTAGCAGTTTAAACATGGAATTCCATACTGCTGGGCATTAAACCTAGAGGGCAGGCCATGTTATTTTGCTGTCAGGCATTTATCGCCATCATTATTTGAGGAAAAGTTGATTGTCCTTTATTTTGTTTGAATTTTTAATTAAACTTAATCGTTAGCCTGCAACATGTTAATTTCTGACATTTGTTCATATGGATTTTTATACTTTCAGTTGCCTAATGTTCAATGGCATATAATTAGTATTCTTGTAAAATATAGGAAAATAGGAATGTATGGGATTGAATCAGAACATTGCAGTCCTTTTTCCTAATCCTTCATGAATATCTCACTTGATTTTTAACTGTCTGGGGCAGGAGGTAATTCTCATGCATAAGCAATGAACTAGCAGATATGGACTGGCCATTCATTATATACTACACCCAATGTTCTTTTTCAAAGCCACTATTGCACCAGCTAACATACATGGGAACCTATACATGATAGTTAACGTTATGCGTCACACAAATCCCATAGATGTATTTGTATAATATCAGTTAGAAATGTTGTTAATCTTTGGTGTTAAGCATGGTTTTAAGAAAATTATCGGGGGGGAGAAGGGAATGACTGAAAATATATTTGTGGGCGGTATGGTGGCACGGCGATTCGCACTGCTACTTCACAGTGTCAGGGACCTGGGTTCGATGACCCTTCGTCACGGTCATCCAGACTCGAAACTTTAGCTCTATTCTCTCTCCACAGGTGCTGTCAGACCTGCTGAGATTGTCCAGCATTTTCTGCTTTTATTTCAGATTCCAGCGTCCGAAGTATTTTGCCTTTATCTGCGTTCAGTTCCCGGCTTGGGTCACTGTCTGTGCGGAGCCTGCACGATTTTCTTGCGTCTGCGTGGGTTTCCTCCGGGTGCTCCAGTTTAAGACCATAAGACCATAAGACCATAAGACATAGGAGCGGAAGTAAGGCCATTCGGCCCATCGAGTCCACTCCACCATTCAATCATGGTTGATTTCAACTCCATTTACCCGCTCTCTCCCCATAGCCCTTAATTCCTCGAGAAATCAAGAATTTATCAATTTATGTCTTGAAGACGCTCAACGTCTCGGCCTCCACAGCCCTCTGTGGCAATGAATTCCACAGACCCACCACTCTCTGGCTGAAGAAATTTCTCCTCATCTCTGTTCTAAAGTGACTCCCTTTTATTCTAAGGCTGTGCCCCCGCGTCCTAGTCTCCCCTGTTAATGGAAACAACTTCCCTACGTCCATCCTATCTAAGCCGTTCATTATCTTGTAAGTTTCTATCAGATCTCCCCTCAACCTCCTAAACTCCAATGAATATAATCCCACGATCCTCAGACGTTCATCGTATGTCAGGCCTACCATTCCTGGGATCATCCGTGTGAATCTCCGCTGGACCCGCTCCAGTGCCAGTATGTCCTTCCTGAGGTGTGGGGCCCAAAATTGCTCACAGTACTCCAAATGGGGCCTAACCAGTGCTTTATAAAGCCTCAGAAGTACATCCCTGCTTTTGTATTCCAAGCCTCTTGAGATAAATGACAACATTACATTTGCTTTCTTAATTACGGACTCAACCTGCAAGTTTACCTTTAGAGAATCCTGGACTAGGACTCCCAAGTCCCTTTGCACTTTAGCATTATGAATTTTGTCACCGTTTAGAAAATAGTCCATGCCTCTATTCTTTTTTCCAAAGTGTACGACCTCGCACTTGCCCACGTTGAATTTCATCAGCCACTTCTTGGACCACTCTCCTAAACTGTCTAAATCTTTCTGCAGCCTCCCCACCTCCTCAATACTACCTGCCCCTCCACCTATCTTTGTATCATCGGCAAACTTGGCCAGAATGCTCCCAGTCCCGTCATCTAGATCGTTAATATATAAAGAGAACAGCTGTGGCCCCAACACTGAACCCTGCGGGACACCACTTGTCACCGGTTGCCATTCTGAGAAAGAACCTTTTATCCCAACTCTCTGCCTTCTGTCTGACAGCCAATCGTCAATCCATGTTAGTTCCTTGCCTCGAATACCATGGGCCCTTATTTTACTCAGCAGTCTCCCGTGAGGCACCTTGTCAAAGGCCTTTTGGAAGTCAAGATAGATAACATCCATTGGCTCTCCTTGGTCTAACCTATTTGTTATCTCTTCAAAGAACTCTAACAGGTTTGTCAGGCACGACCTCCCCTTACTAAATCCATGCTGACTTGTCTTAATCCGACCCTGCACTTCCAAGAATTTAGAAATCTCATCCTTAACGATGGATTCTAGAATTTTGCCAACAACTGAGGTTAGGCTAATTGGCCTATAATTTTCCATCTTTTTTCTTGTTCCCTTCTTGAACAGTGGGGTTACAACAGCGATTTTCCAATCCTCTGGGACTTTCCCTGACTCCAGTGACTTTTGAAAGATCATAACTAACGCCTCCACTATTTCTTCAGCTATCTCCTGTTTCTTCCCACAGTCCGAAAGACGAGCTGGTTAGATGCATTCGCCGTGCTAAATTCTCCCTCAGTGTACCAGAACAGGCGCCGGAGTGTGGCGACTAGAGGATTTTCACAGTAACTTCATTGCAGTGTTAATGTAAGCCTACTTGTGACACTAATAAATAAACTTTAATTACAAGCACAACACTCTTTGTTTGACTGGAGTGAGACTGGGGGAGTGAGTCTTAGCAGGAGTGCTGAGAGTAAGCAAAGAAGTGATTTAATTATTCATTTATTCATTTAAGGGTATTCCTAGTATATTTCGCGGGCTTTTTTCAGAGTTTTGAATTGAGGAAGTGAGGTCAGCTGAAGGGGATTCTGGGAGGTTGAGTCTTAGTATAAAAGGCAGTTACCTGGGGTGTTCGCCGGGAGCATAAAAAGCCGGCTGCACTATACAGCGGGCAGCGTCGGGAGCGGGCAGTGGAGGGAGTGGGAAGCAGAGTGTGAACTATAAGGGCTTTGGCTCATAGGGCTTGGGCTGAAAGGGCGAGGCAAGGCTAGTTATTTTTTATCCAACCCTATAAAGGATAAGGGCAGGTATGAGTGATCGGCCAGTTCAGTGCTTCCGATGTGGGATGTGGGAGTTCCTGCAAACACCTAGCTTCCCAGAGGTTCACATATGTGCCAGGTGCGTGGAACTGCAGCTCTTGAGGGACCGTGTCATGGAACTGGAGCTGCAGATCGCTGACCTTAGTCTAGTCAGGGAAAATGGGAGAAAAATTGACAGGAGTTATAGGCAACTAGTTACACCGGGGCATCGGGAGGAAGACACGTGGGTCACAGTTAGGAGGAGTAAAGGGCAGAAGGGTAAAGTACCAGGGAGTACTCCAGTGGCGGTCTCTCAAAATAGGAAGGGCTTGGTGACAGGTGTGAGAGGGGAGGGGAGTGAACAGTTAGAAGAGGGGTCACCTGTGGTTGTCCCACTCCAAAACAGGTATATTGTTTTGGATAGTGTGGAGGAGTGTGCCTCTCCAGTGGTAAGACACAGTGACCAGGTCACTGGCACACAGTCAGGCTCTGTGGCCCGGAAAGGGAAGAGAGGGGTTAGGAGAGCGATAGTGGTGGGGGATGCATCAGTTAGAGGCACAGACAGGCGATTCTGTGGGGGCGAACGGGACTGCAGGATGGTAGTCTGCCTACCTGGTGCTGGGGTCACGGATGTCTCCGAGCGGATAGGAGGCATCTTAAAAGGGGAAGATAAAGAAACGGATGTCATTATACACATTGGTGGAAATGACGTAGATAGGAAGAGTAGGGGGATCCTAAGAGAGCAATTCAGGGAGTTGGGAAATAGGTTAAAAAGTAGGGTCACTAGGGTGGCCATCTCTGGGCTGCTCCCAATGCCTCGTGCCAGTGAGGCTAAGAATAGGGAGTTGGTACAAATGAATGCCTGGCTAAAGGACTGGTCCAGGAGGGAGGGCTTCATTTTCATAGATCAATGGGAAGTTTTCAGGAGAGGATGGCACCTGTACAAGAGGGAGGGGTCACAACTAAGTTGGAAGGGCACAAATATCCTGGCTGGGAGCTTTGCTAGTGCAGTTCGGGGGGGTTTAAACTAGTATGGCGGGGGGTGGGGATCAAAATATTAGGTCTACAAGTGTGGAGGCTGGGGACGAGCTTGGGGTTGGGACAAGGTTGGCAAAGAAGAAGAGCACTCTGGGGGAGGACGACCTCACTGGGCCTGGAGGTCTGGAGTGCTTATACTTCAATGCAAGGAGCGTAGCAGGTAAGACAGACGAACTTGGGGCCTTAATGCGCACAAGGAATTTGGATGTGGTTGCGGTGACAGAGACTTGGTTGAAAGAGGGACAGGACTGGCAGCTGAATATTCCGGGGTACAAGTGTTTTAGGCGAGACAGAGGAGGGGCCAAAAGAGGTGGGGGAGTAGCGGTATTAGTTGGAGAGCATATTACAGCGGTGCAGAGGGAGGACAATTCAGAGGGGTCGTGTAACGAGTCACTCTGGGTGGAGCTTAGAAACAGGAAAGGTGCAGTCACTATGTTGGGGGTGTACTACAGGCCCCCCAACAGCCCAAGGGAGGTGGAAGAATGGATATGTCAGGAGATACTGGATAGGTGCAGGAAAAATAGGGTTGTTGTAGTGGGAGACTTCAATTTCCCTGGTATAGACTGGAAATCGCTGAGGGCAGGGACTCTGGATGGGGAGGAATTTGTAAAATGTGTACAGGAGGGTTCGTTGGAACAATATGTAGACAGCCCGACCAGAGAGGGGGCTATACTGGACCTGGTACTGGGGAATGAGCCCGGTCAGGTCTTCAAAGTTTTGGTAGGGGAACATGTGGCAAATAGTGACCACAATTCTGTTAGCTTTAGGATAGTGATGGAAAAGGATGAGTGGTGTCCCAAGGGTAAGGTGTTGGATTGGGGGAAGGCTAACTTTAGTGGGATCAGGCAGAAATTGGCAGCTCTTGATTGGGAGAGGCTGTTTGAGGGTAAATCCACATCTGGTATGTGGCAGTCTTTTAAGGAACGGTTGTTAGGGCTACAGGACAAGCATGTGCCTGTAAAAAAGAAGGATAGGAAGGGTAGGATTAGAGAACCGTGGATAACCAGGGAAATTGAGGGACTGGTCAAAAAGAAAAGAGAGGCGTATGTTAGGTCCAAGCAGCTAAAAACGGAGGGAGCTCTGGAGGAGTACAAAGAAAATAGGAAAGTACTCAAACGGGGAATTAGAAGAGCAAAAAGGGGTCACGAAATGTTTTTGGCAGACAGGATTAAGGAGAATCCCAAGGCATTTTATTCATACGTTAGGAATAAAAGGGTTGTTAGGGAAAAAATCGGACCTCTCAGGGACATATTGGCCCTGGGGTTTTTCACTCTGGGTTTTCGCCTCTCCCTGGAGATCACATGGTCTGGAATGGGGGGGTGGGGGTGAGTTAATAGGTTGTAATGAACAAAGCATCGTAGCTGTGAGGGACAGCTCGGTGGATAGGATATTGGTATGTAGATAGGCTGGAAAATTGGGCGGGGATCCTGGATTCAGGATTCAATCCTGGACCGGGGAGCGGCGCGGGCTTGGAGGGCCGAAGGGCCTGTTCCTGTGCTGTATTGTTCTTTGTTCTTTGTTCTCTCAGACAAAAGTGGGGACTTATGCTTGGAGCCCAAAGAAGTAGGGGAGATCCTAAATGAATACTTTGCGTCGGTATTCACAAAGGAGAGGGATGTGTTGACTGGGAGTGTCTCGGAGGGGAGTGTTGAACCGTTGGAGAAAATCTCCATTACAAAGGATGAGGTGTTAGGTTTGTTAGAGAATATAAAGACTGACAAATCCCCAGGGCCTGATGGAATCTATCCAAGGCTGCTCAGGGAGACGAGAGGTGAAATCGTTGGGCCTCTGACGCAAATCTTTGTCTCGTCACTGGACGCAGGTGAGGTCCCAGAGGATTGGAGGATAGCCAATGTGGTCCCGTTATTTAAGAAGGGTAGGAAGGATAACCCGGGTAATTATAGGCCGGTGAGCTTGACGTCCGTGGTGGGGAAGTTGTTGGAGAAGATTCTTAGAGATAGGATGTATGCGCATTTAGAAAGGAATAAACTCATTAACGATAGTCAGCATGGTTTTGTGAGAGGGAGGTCATGCCTCACTAACCTGGTGGTGTTTTTTGAAGAAGTGGCCAGAATGGTTGACGAAGGAAGGGCCGTGGATGTTGTCTATATGGACTTTAGTAAAGCGTTTGACAAAGTCCCTCATGGTAGGCGAGTGAAAAAGGTTGGATCTCATGGGATAAAGGGGGAGGTGGCTAGATGGGTGGAGAACTGGCTTGGTCATAGAAGACAGAGGGTGGTAGTGGAAGGGTCTTTTTCCGGCTGGAGGCCTGTGACTAGTGGTGTTCCGCAGGGCTCTGTATTGGGACCTCTGCTGTTTGTGATTTATATAAATGATCTGGAAGAAGGAGTAACTGGGGTGATCAGTAAGTTTGCGGACGACACAAAACTGGCAGGACTTGCAGATAGTGAGGAACATTGTCAGAGGCTACAGAAGGATATAGATAGGCTGGAAATTTGGGCAAAGAAATGGCAGATGGAGTTCAATCCTGATAAATGCGAAGTGATGCATTTTGGTGGGAATAATGTAGGGAGGAGCTACACGATAAATGGAAGAACCATAAAGGGTGTAGAGACGCAGAGGGACCTGGGTGTGCAAGTCCACAGATCCTTGAAGGTGACGTCACAGGTGGAGAAGGTGGTGAAGAAGGCATATGGCATGCTTGCCTTTATAGGACGGGGCATAGAGTATAAAAGTTGGGGTCTGATGTTGCAGATGTATAGAACGTTGGTTCGGCCGCATTTGGAATACTGCGTCCAGTTCTGGTCGCCACACTACCAGAAGGACGTGGAGGCTTTGGAGAGAGTACAGAGGAGGTTTACCAGGATGTTGCCTGGTATGGAGGGGCTTGGTTATGAGGAGAGATTGGGGAAATTGGGGTTGTTCTCCTTGGAAAGACGGAGGATGAGGGGAGACTTAATAGAGGTGTATAAAATTATGAAAGGCATAGATAGGGTGAACGGTGGGAAGCTTTTCCCCGGGTCGGTGGTGACGTTCACGAGGGGTCATAGGTTCAAGGTGAAGGGGGAGAGGTTTAACACAGATATCAGAAGGACATATTTTACACAGAGGGTCGTGGGGGCCTGGAATGTGTTGCCGGGCAAGGTGGTGGAGGCAGACACACTGGGAACGTTTAAGACTTATCTAGACAGCTATATGAACGGAGTGGGAATGGAGGGATACAAAAGAGTGGTCTAGTTTGGACCAGGGAGCAGCGCGGGCTAATTGTTCTTTGTTTCTCGTTTCAAGGCTTCATTCTATGATCATCTTGCTGGTGCCAGTACAGAGCGAGACTGCGGATAGTTGGGAACCTGTCTCGGGGGCAGGGAATTCAGATGGTGTTCGTAAAGCAGAAGTGGAAATGAATAGGGTTGGAAAGCATTTTCTGATCAGGGCCAGTGTGATCTCCTGGACTCGTTTCGATCGCCTCAGGGGGTCGGAGAGGAATTTCCCAGATTTATTTTTCCCCATATTGGCCCTGGGGTTTTCACTCTGGGTTTTCGCCTCTCCCTGGAGATCACATGGTCTGGAATGGGGGGGTGGGGGTGAGTTAATAGGTTGTGATGAACAAAGCATCGTAGCTGTGAGGGACAGCTCGGTGGATAGGATATTAGGATGTAGATAGGCTGGAAAATTGGGCGGGGATCCTGGATTCAGGATTCAATCCTGGACCGGGGAGCGGCGCGGGCTTGGGGGGCCGAAGGGCCTGTTCCTGTGCTGTATTGTTCTTTGTTCTAATAAAAATAATATTGCTTTTTAAAAAATATTCTTATAAGCTAATAGCTCTGAATCATCAGGGGTTTATTCCTTGAGATTGCAAAATGCCAAAATAATAGTTGTGAAATATGCTTTCTGCACCCATTAACAATCAAAATATTGATGCCATTTAGTGGTAATAAGCAACAATGACAGCAATCCATTTATAAATCATGGTAAATATTTGTTTCTATTTTCCATTTTGTGCATCATGCTATATTTTAAGGCACCACACATGCATATATACAACTGATTGACTCATGCAATCAAAAAACAGGAAGAGATTACATGTGAAGGGAGAAGGGAAAAAACAAATCAAATGTGAGGACAGTGGCTAGAAAGACATGTTTGTCTGTGTGGAGTTTGCATGTTATCCTCTTGTCTGCGTAGGTTTCCTTCGGGTGTTTTGGTTTCCTCCCACAGTCTAAAGCCATGCAGGTTAGCTGGATTGGCCATGTTAAATTATTCCTCAGTTTGTCAGTGTGTCAGAGAGTGAGTGTGTGCCCTGTGATGGACTGGCGTCCCATTTTGGGTGTACCCTGCCTAACACCCAATGTCTGTCAGGATAGGATCCGACTCCCCACGATCCTGAATTGGAGTAAGCAGTTAAGTGAAAGTGAAGTGAAGACTACCAAAGAAGAATCAATGAAATGGTGAATAATTCAAATGAGCAGACAAAGCCATATACTTATACATGTACAATGTGCACATACACATACGTTAAAGTCCTGAATTTAATTATTTATGCAGGACCATTGGTTCCTGGAATGAGAATGTTGGCTTATAATGAGAGTATGAGCAAATTGAGCCTCTAGTGTCTAGTATTTGAGGAATAATTTCATCAAAATGTTACAGAGTTCTGAAGTAAAAAAAGTAAAATGCTGCAAATGCTGGAAATCTGAAATAAAAATATAAAACACTGGGAATACTCAGCAAGCCAGGTGACATCTGTGGGGGAAGAATAAACAAAAGTTAATATTTTAGGTCAATGAAAGCTTATTATTTAATTTTTTTATAAGACCTTGAGAAACGGCCTTTCCGCAAGGAATGGAACCCTAGGGGTTTCAGAGTATGGTTTAATTACGTTGATTGACAAGAGTGAGTCATGTGCTAATGGGAGGAGCGAGGCTTACAGAGGGAAAAGCAGGGAGTTTGTGTTTGGATTTGCAAGGAGCAGCAACTCTTGAAATCTGGGATCTGCTAGAAAATAGATATCTCTCTGCCGAGGTGTTAAAAGGCTTGAGGACTAATAACCTACATAAGTCTGTGTGTATGCAAACTGATTTTGAAGAATGTTATAATTCAGGTCAGAAACTTCAAAGTGCTTTATGAAGTCTGGCTGGATCATAGGTTTTGCCATTTGAATTTGGCTAGGGTAAGCATGAGATGTTTCACTTCAGGTATGATTCAAATGACCCACTTGGGAGCTTTTATCAAACAAAGTTTACTTAAGAATACAGTTAACATACAGCAATAACTTTTACCAATTACAAACAAGAAGAAAAACAACCATGAAATTGTATAAACCTTAACAATTCTATGAAATGTTCCAACCAATATGAAATGTTCCAACCAAACAAACTTCCCTGGTTTGGCCACAGGTTTAGCATAGAAAATATGAATGCTCACGTGATGCTGGAACTTAGTCCTTTGGTTGGAGAATTGAAACTCTGACTTCCCAACCTTGTAACTTCCAGCAGACCTTGAGGTAGAGATAATGTCACTACTGGCCTTTAGCTTTCAGCCAGCAAACCACTGCAAGAGTCGGGATTCTCACTCCAGGAAGGCAAGAAGATTGCTTCCAGCTAACCAGCAGAATTTACAATACCAGGGAAAGAGAGAAACACTGCTCTTCAGTCTTATGTCGAAACACCTTCTAAACTAAAACAGCAGCCAGCAACCCAAAACTGAAAATGAAAGAACTCATGTCACCTGACCTGTCAATCATTCTTCCCCCTAACAATGCAAAAGGTCAGAAAATCCCAGACACTGGATGAAACCCAGAGTAAAAATAAACAAAACCCCATTTAAACCATTGAATAAAAGGACTTCTAAGCAGACCGTTCAGCAACAATGAAAATAAACCTGCTTACAAACTGCAGAGAACACGATTAAAAAAAAATGTTTTTTTAAGGTACACAAGCGTCACAGGTGGAGCTGACATCTCTGAGGATTTTTGCTTAAATTTGAACTAGTAGAGATAGGCCAGCAGTTAAGAATCATATTTTGTCGTGTTTAAGTATTTCAATTGGTCAAAGGTAATTCTTTTCGTTGTAGTAAAACTGCGTTGATAAATGAAGTTTGCTTTGATAAAACATTCCTAGTGGGTCAATCGAATCACACCTGGAGTGAAACACATTATGCGCACACTAATGCCAAAAATCAAAAATAGTTGGGATCTAGGCTAACTTCATAACATAGCTTGAAGTTTCTGAACTAGTCCCTAACAGCAAGAACATAACATGTGGTATATAGAAAGTTTTGAGATGAATGTATCATATGTACCAGTACCACACTTTTTAAAAATGCAAATTACTCTGCCAAATTTGCTTTTTTTAAAAACAAAATACTTTCTCCATCCAAGGAAAAACTTTTCTACAAACAAATAAAGGTACAAATTGACCTCAGGATTGATGTTCTGGAGATTAATTAGCCTCTAATTAACCACACGATATGAACAGTAGTTAGGCACTGGGAGCTTAAGAAGTTGGACAAAGTTACATGAAAAAAATGTTATTTGCCCTGATGCCATTACCCACAGAAGATGTGCTTGGGGTTTGTGCAGTCTTTGATGTGGGAGACATAGACATGGCCATCTATGTTGCATTTCCTGGAGGTTAATCTCTGTGCTGTTGAACTCAGCAGGATCAAGGATCTTGTTGTTTGTGATTTTTGCCTGTTATCAAATTCTCATGATGGGCCTCAGGTGCCTTTGGTGGAAGCGTCCAGAATTTTGATGTGGCGCTTATAGCAGATGCAGAACGCTGCATCGTACAGCAGGGTGGTAAGCACAACAGCCTGGTAGAGTTTGATTTTAGTCATCAGTTTAATGTCATGCTACTGTCAGCCATGATCATGGAATGGGTTGTGGGCAGAACTTGCTTTCTGAATGTGGCACTGATCATTGCAGAAGGAGGCCATTTGGCCCATATAGCCTTTACTGACTCTCCGACAGATCATCTTACCCATGTCCACCCCCGCCCTAATTCACATAGTTGTCCCGCTAATCCTCCTAATTTACACATCTTGGAACACTGAGGGGAAATTTAGCATGGCCAATCCACCTGACCTACACATCTTTGGAGCACCCGGAAGAAACCCACGCAGACATGGCAAAAACGCGCAAACATTTGGGCAATCACTCAAGGCTGGAATCGAACCCGTGCCCGAGGTGCTGTGAAGCAGCAGTGTTAACCACTCTGTCACCATGCCACCCAGGTGTCTTCTTCAATAGCGCACCACTAGAAAACAAAGAACAAGGAAAATGACAGCACAGGAACAGGCCCTTCGACCCTTCAAGCCTGCATCGAGCATGCTGCCCGACTGAACTGAAACCCCTTACCCTTCCAGGGACCATATCCCTCAATTCCCATCCTATTCAAGTATTTGTCCAGACACCCCTTAAAAGTCACTGTCGTATCTGCTTCCACTACCTCCCCCGGCAGCAAGTTCCAGGCACCCACCACCTTTTGCGTAAAAAACTTGCCTCATGCACCTCCTTTAAACTTTGCCCCTCGCACATTAAACCTATGCCCCCTAGTAATTGACTCTTCGACCCTGAGAAAAAGCTTCTGACTATCCACTCTGTCCATGCCCCTCATAATCTTGCAGACTTCTATCAGGTCACCCCTCAACCTCCGTTGTTCCAGTTAGAACAAACCAAGTTTCTCTAACCTCTCCTCATAGCTAATGCCCTCCATACTGGGCAACATCCTGGTAAATCTTTTCTGTACCCTCTCCAAAGCCTCCACATCCTTCTGGTAGTGTGGTGACCAGAATTGAACACTATATTCCAAGTATGGCCTAACTAAGATTCTATAAAACTGCAACATGACTTGCCAATTTTTAAACTCAAAGCCCCGGCCAATGAAGGCAGGCATGCCATATGCCTTCTTGACTATCTTCTCAACCTGCGTTGCCACTTTCAGTGACCTGTGTACCTGTACACCCAAATCCCTCTGCCTATCAGTACTCTTAAGGGTTCTGCCAGTTACTGTATGTTTCCTAGCTTTATTAGACCTTCCAAAATGCATTACCTCACATTTGTCCAGATTAAACTCCATCTGCCATCTCTCCGCCCAAATCTCCAACCGATCTATATCCTGCTGTATCCTCTGACGGTCCTCATCACTAATCGCAAATCCACCAACCTTTGTGTCGTCTGCAAACTTACTAATCAAACCAGTTACATTTTCCTCCAAATCATTTATACATATTACAAACAGCAAAGGTCCCAGCACTGAACCCTGAGGAACGCCACTTGTCACAGCCCTCCATTCAAAAACACACCCTTCCACTGCTACCTTCTGTCTTCTATAACCGAGTCAGTTCCAACTTGCCAGCTCACCTTTGACCCTGTGCGACTTCACCTTCTGTACCCGTCTGCTATGAGGGACCTTGTCAAAGGCCTTACAGAAGTCCACGTAGACAACATCCATTGCCCTATCCTCATCAATCATCTTCGTCACTTCCTCGAAAAACTCGATCAAGAGAGCACAGTCCCGAGGTAGGTGAAGTTCGAAGACATTCTAGGATATTGCAATCACAAGCACCAAGGCAGGGTTGGTGAGAATGATGAAAACATCTCCCATCTCCTCAAACACAAACATCTCACGCATACAAGTCTTCCAGCAGCCTCAGTCAACAGCCGAGCCTAACATTCAAAAATACTAAACACAATCTCCTGATGTTAAGAGTTATAGAAAGTTCATAGCTTCACTCTCTTGTTAAGAGACCTCTCACTTCTTGAAGGAGCAGAGTGCTGTGTGCTAGGTAACAATTTCTTTGATTTTTGAACCAATAAAAGAGGTTGTCGAAAGCTGGTCAAGGCTCTGAAAAAGGGTTGGGAGTAGCTGAAAGGGCAACATTAGTTGAATGAGCAGAAGGTATAATCAATAATTTTACTTTCAGGTATTGATCTTGTAATACGTGGGTAGTGACCTACAACTTTCCTGTTAATAGGTTTTCTGTTACACCTTTAGGGTTTAAGCAATAAATTGGCTGGAAATAAAGTGAAACTGAGAATCTGGTGGAACTGCAACCAACTGTGATCAGGATGAAATTCATATTCATTGCTGTACGTTGTTCAATATTACCCTGAGTGGTAAAGTGGTCGATCTTCTATTCTCACTTACGGTGGAGGACCGTAACATCTGTGTTGATGTAAGGACAGAAGTGCTTGACAAATGACCTCGCTTTACCTTTAACAAGATAAAGCATCACCAAACTGCAACTTGACTTTGAGAAAGAAACATAACTGATGCCCTGGCTAATGACCTTAATCAATATTTCCACTGGTGTCCAAGACAGATGTTGGAATCTTGACTGACTGGACATTATGTTGCTGAGTGATTTGTATCTGTGCCTCTTTCCACTGATTTTTACTTCTAATCTTCTGGTATCATCCCCGTTTACGTCTTATCTTACAAAAATGTACAGCATAATGGGTGGCACAGTGGTTAATACTGCTGTCTCACAGTGCCAGGGACCTGGCCTCAATTTTGGCCTTGGGTGACCATCTGTGCGGAGTCTGCACATTCTCCTCGTGTCTGCGTGGGTTTTCTCTGGGTGCTCCGGTTTCCTCCGAAGCTCCAAAAATGTGCCGGTTAAGTTAATTGGCCACGCTAAATTGCCCTTTAGTGTAAGGGGGACTAGTAGGGTAAATAGCTGCATTGGCCATGCTAGAATTCTCTCAGTGTACCTGAACAGCTGTCAGAGTATAGCGACTAGGGGATTTTCACAGTAACTTCATTGCAGTGTTAGTGCAAGCCTACTTGTGACACTAATAAATAAACTTAACTTAAAACACAGCGCCCATTGTCCTATACGGAGGTGGGGGGACCGTAACATCTGTGTTGATGTAAGGACAGGAGTGCTTGACAAATGACCTCGCTTTACCTTTAACAAGATAAAGCATCACCAAACTGCAACTTGACTTTGAGAAAGAAACATAACTGATGCCCTGGCTAATGACTTTAATCAGTAGTTCCACTGGTGTCCAAGACAGATGTTGGTTATTGACTGACTGGACATCATGTTGCTGAGTGATTTGTATCTGTGCCTCTCAGTCCAATACGAGGCTTTAGCTGGGACCTAGTGTAGGCACCAAGGGAGAGTCATTAAGAGTTGAGCTGCCTTTGGTTGAAAGCATTGCTCACATCTCTGACCCTGCCTATATTGCTCTTGTTCTCAAATTTCCGAATCAATTGACCTCACTGATTCAAGGTGCATGTGAGGCAGTAGTTTGTGAGAGATCTCGACGTGATACAAGCCAAGTGTGCTATTTCAAATAAAAGTCTTCTAATGGAACCAGATGCAGAGCTCCACTGGGCTGCAAATTAGGATAAAGGCAAAATACTGCAGATGCTGGAATCTGAAACAAAAACAGAAAATGCTGGAAAATCTCGGCAGGTCTGGCAGCATCTGTGGAGAGAGAATAGAGCCAATGTTTTGAGTCTGGATGCTGTGACGAAGGGTCATCCAGACTCGAAAAGTTGGCTCTATTCTCTCTCCACAGATGCTGCCAGACCTGCTGAGATTTTCCAGCGTTTTCTGTTTTTGTCACAATATAGGGGCGGGTTAGATTAGGATTTACAGTGGCATGGTTGTAAGAGGCAGAAGTCCACAGCATAGCCTGACACAACTTGCACTAAATTTGTGGAAAGACAAAAGTGGCTTTGGGAATGCTTAACAATATTTACAGCTTGCAGGCATTCTATCTCAGAGTGAAGATGAACCCATGCATCAAGTACACAAAATGGTTTTGACTTATATCAGTTTCACTTTCCTACGAACAAACCAATTGTAAAATTTAAATTAATTTCTGACCCAATCGTTAGTTCCAGCTGCAGTTATTCTGAACTGGTGCATAATGGAAGCCAAATGGACACAAGATGGGATGTCATTCCCTCACCCTCCAAACAAAGCAGTGCAGTACATCCCAGATCTGTGGAAATGGCAGCAAAGTGTAGCTGAAATTAATAAAAACACATTTTTAAACTTTGGTGTCCTCTGGAAATGCAGCAAAGTGACACAGACAAGCCTACTGGGGAGCATTTTGTAACATTATCATTTACTTTATGGGCAATAGTAATCAGATGTGCTTAAAACATTCAGATCTTGGCTGTCACGTTATTCCCAGGAAAAATGGGATGAGGATAGATAGGTTCTTGATGGTCGGCAGCAGACTCGAGGGGCTGAAGGGCCTCTTTTATTTGGTGTTGCAAAACCCCATGACTACCACTATGGAATGCCAAACACAACAGCGACCTTCAAATAAAGTTCTCCAATAGATGCAGAATGAAGTGAGGAAGCTAAGTGTGCAGCTTTTAATTGCGGACAGTCGGATGTTGTTTGAAGTTTAAGTTTAAATTGAAGTGCTACATGTAGGCTTACATTAACACTGCAATGAAGTTACCATAAAAATCCTCTAGTCGCCACACTTTGGAGGGAGAATTTAGCATGGCCAATGCACCTAACCAGCACATCTTTCGGACTATGGGAGGAAACCGGAGCACCCGGAGGAAACCCACGCAGACACGGGGAGAACGTGCAGACTCTGCACAGACAGTCACCCAAGCCGGGAATCAAACCTGACTCCCAAGTGCTGTGAGGCAGCAGGACCAACCACTGTGCCACCGTGCTGCCCCATTGGCAATGCTTATTTAATTTTCTATAATTGTATCATTCTGTATGATAGGCAGGATGTGTGCAATCACCAGCGCAGTGCGGATGGAAAGCACCTTAAGTGATAGGGATCACATCAATACAATGTTTTCTGAATTCCATTTTGGTGAATCCGTCTTTTTGAAATACTTGATGAAGCAGAATTTCTGGCAATCTTCTGCCGAATAATCTGTTTTTTTAAATCTGTATTTCTACAACAGTAAGGCCACAAAGATGGCTGATCGGCATTAACATCTGTCGATGTTGTGTACCCCTGTCTCACATTGCTTGAGTCAGTCAGGAGTGTTGGGAGTTCATGTTTAGTAAGTATCCCTCTGCGCTCCAGGTCATGAGCAAGTTCGGAAACTATGGTTGACCCATCTACAAAATCTGACTTACAAATCAGTCCGCTGTGGGGGTCAAAGTTAATAGCTAAATGAAAAAATTACAAATATTTCCAAATAAAATTGCTGTTCTTGCAACATATGTACATTTTCACCGATGTTTATGCGTAGTCAATATTTAGCTCACGCTAACAAATTAAGTTGTGTCACTTTTTTGAGGGGGCACCACTTAAGGGGGGGGGGGGGGGGGAAATGTTACAGTATTTCTGTGAAATCACAGCCCAAAGTTTTTGTCTAATATTTATTGGAAATAATGGTTGACACCCCTCAGTCCAGTTTTGCAGACAGCAGGAAGAGTCTCTTCCCTCCCACCCTACACCCCAACAGCCCCTCCTCCCCCTTTCCTTTACATTACCTTACCTGGCCCCCGCAGGTCACGGTGGCACAGTAGTTAACACTGCTGCCTCACAGCACCAGGGAACCCAGGTTTGATTTCCAGCTTGGGTCACTGGAGTCTGCACATTCTTGCTGTGTCTGGGTGGGTTTCCTCTGGGTGCTCCGGTTTCCCCCCACAGTCCGAAAGACGTGCTGGTTAGGTGCATTGGCCATGCTAAATTCTCCCTCAGTGTACCCGAACAGGCGCCGGAGTGTGGCGACTAGGGAATTTTCACAGTAACTTCATTGCAGTGTTAATGTAAGCCTAACTTGTGACATAAATAAATAAGTCTGTAACGGCTGCTTTAGCCTGACCTGTCAATCACAGCAACAGGAGGGGAAAAACAATCCAACCTTGGATCAAAGCTGCTGTGTCTGAATGAGGGATAAAATACACATCTGAAGGGGGGAGAGGGGGGATGGAGGAACATCGTTGTGCTCGGTGCTAACGGCGCTGGAACAGCTTAGAACACAAATATAATTACACTGAAATCGCACAAAGCGCTTACTTATTATGCGTTATAAGGAAGTGTTTACATCGGTACAATTTCAGTGCAGCTTCTGCGAATTGCAGCTACTTTTTAAAAAATCCTCCTGTAGGATGAAACGAATTAAGACAGCACCTTCAGGATTTAATATAGACAAACATTCGTGGTTGTGGGACTTATGCGTGCTCCTTTATCATTTTTATTTGTTATGACTGTAAACGGATGAATAATTCACGCACACTTTGTCACAGCGTTCCTTTTCGGAGAAGGACCCTGCTGGGAGCTTAAAGCGACACCGGAGTGACTGGCGGTAAGACTCTTTCCGGGGTGTGTTAGTCAGTTTAAGTAGGAGATTGATGGATATGGCTACCTGTATGTAACTGTTTACTGTGAATCCGCTAATTCCAGGACTTTATCTTGCTGTTGCATTTTTCAGATGATGTACTTTTGATCAGGGGATGTGTATGGAAAGTAACTTATTTAGACAGGAGGTGTGTGAAAAGTAACTTATTTTATCTTGTGGCATGTCCTAGAGGGGGAAATTTTGATTTTTTTTGCCAGTCTCTTAAGATCGTGTCAGACATTTAAAGATTTGCGAATGACATTTGTGAATGTTTTTTTAAATGCGAAAGCAGTTCTAAATATTAACATGTGTGGGACTCCAAAGGTATGTGAATGGGTTACTCGCAACAGGTCTTCTTACCTGTTATGGCTGGCAAAATATGGAAGTGTTGAGTCAGTGATTTGGCAATATTTGTGTAAACACATTATATAAATCTTCTGTTTTGTTGGTATGGTTTTTTTTTCCACAGCGGAAGCTGTAACTCGCCAACTAAGCAACATTAATTGATATGAGCAGCCTTATATACATAACTTGTAGATTATGGTTGTACTTTTTGTATTTCCTTTCCCCCTTGTTGTGGACCCACCCGTGTAACATTAATCGCCTCACTACAAATTAGAGTGGTGAAGTGAATGTGTGATCCTTTCATTTTTCTCTTCTTTCTAGTGGAGCCTTTGAAAATGGGGAGGCAGTGAGAGTGGCTGGCTGAAAGCAGTTTGTGTGTGTGTGTGTGTGAGGCTCGGTTGCGCCTGTGTTCCGCTTTGTGCCCGGCAGCAGGGGGCGCCCGCGGTCCATGTGATGGGGACATGGTGGCGTCTGGCCACTTCACAAACGCTCCCCTGAAATAGCACTGCTGAAATTCAGCAAAGGTAGCGAAATGCAGATGATAGGGACCGTTAGCTGATAGTTTATTTTTGCAAAACGTTACTGTCAGATGTACAGCCCATCTCACATGGGACTATTTTAATAATTAAATGTCAGATGGATACCTCGTACTGGCAGTGAATGTTTACAGCGAGTGTGCCAATTGTTTTAAGTATCCAATAACCTTGTTTATTCAACAATTTTAATGTCGCGCTTATACAAATAGGCAAAGAATAAGAACACAGTTTTACTGTTCGAAGTTTTAAACATCTGAAATAAAATACTCAGCCCGAGCTTTGTTGGTCTGCTCCTATGTCTTATGGTCTTATGATCCAATTACTTTACTGCAGGATACATTCAGAGAGAACTTGGTGCACCAGTTTGCCAATTCTACACACAATGGAGTTACATGTTTCTCCGTTCCCTAACAGCTATTCAGATTTAAAAGGTGCGATTTAATGGCAGTGGGGGAGGGAGGGAGAAGATTCGATGGAAAGATTGAACAGTTTATGGACTAACTGATATTTTGATGGTTTGACTGTTGTTCACTCTCTCAACAGTTGATATGTTCTCCCCAAAGGCTTGTACAGATTTGCTGCTGTGTCCCTGGTAATTGGAATGGACCCAGACAAACCAGTCCATCTCTTAACGTGCAATCGATCAGGAAAAAAAAAATCTGACTATTTTTTTCTCTTGGATCGATGGTGGTCGGAACGTAATGACCGATTACCAAGGGAACGATGACTCCAACTTGATTGGGGTTTGAAAGGTTTTGGGGACAGTGTTGTATCACACTTTAGAATTTTTTTGATTTGATTTGATTTATTATTGTCACATGTATTGGGATACAGTGAAAAATATTGTTTCTTGCGCGCTATACAGACACAAACCACTCAAAATACATAGGGGAGAAGGAAAGGAGAGGGTGCAGAATGTAGTGTTACAGTCATAGCTAGGGTGTAGAGAAAGATCAGCTTAATAAGAGGTAGGTCCATTCAAAAGTCTGATGGCAGCAGGGAAGAAGCGGTTCTTAGATTAGAGAAGTGACACACACAAGGTCTTTTAATACTCAAGACGAGCGAAATGCCACTCCTTAATAGCTGCTAAAATAGAAGGTGACACCAGAAATAATTAAGCAGATGATTCTATGATACAAATCTTCAATCTAAAATTACAATTCATTGAGAGGCGCCGACTTATTTCAATACGAATTATTCTATTTACAATAGGAAAAAATAAATAGATTTGTGTTTTATTCATACACTTTGAGTGCACAGGGATAAGTATAAGCCTCTGCAAATGGAATGTAGCTTCATTCAAGGAAGCAAGTCCAAGAGGGCTCGCATCATCTAACCAGGAGGTGGGGATTCCTGTTTAAGTTGTTAATCCACTTGCAAGCACAGTAAAGAAGGGGGGGGGGGGGTGTCAATGTATTAAATTAGCAAGAGGACGACTGTGAATAGCCTGAATACATTGTTGGGTCGGAGTTTTCAGTGGATATCTTACAAGTCAGCCAGGCGGAAAACAATAGAGCGATTCAAAGGTGGCCTCTGGGTGGCAGTAGTTCGACATGACTGGCGCCTGGTACAAACCAACGCAGCATTAGCCCATGTCTAATACAGGGCTACAGCAGGGCAAGGTTTCGCTAATATGTTGTCCATAATGTCTGGAGATCCGGATTTGGATTAAGTAAGTGAACGGGCGCCCTTTGTTAACGCAGTTTTTAAAAAACAATAAACAAATCCCCCTCTCCAAATGTCCCCCCAGCCTATGCGAATGTCAGTCTCAGATCCACAGAAGCTTGGGGTAGGAGGTGAGGAACGGGACTACAGCAGCTGGCAGAGATCAGAGTGCCTCACTGGGCGGGGGGGGGGACTGGAGCTGAAGTTGCGATGCCAGGAGGGAATTGGAGGGAGAGAGAGACCTGTCATTGCTCACAGCCTTCCAGGGAACACTTAACTGTCATGGATCCAAAAATGGGGGAGTGGAGAAAACACATTTATCCCTCGCCAGCCTTTTAATTTTTGGACGCTCCCTTTTCAAAGCAAAGGTTGCATTTTTACGAATGCACATCTAAGCAGACGGAGTCAGTGTAATGTTAATGAGCTAAGTCCGATTTCCAATGTAAAGCAGGCGTTGGCACATACTGCAGTGTGCATAGATATCTAAGCCAAAACGGTGCTTACCTGTTGGCACATGGTTATCACAAAGCTTTTGTAAGGAATCTTTAAAAAAACCCACCATTTTGCAGTAACTCCCCCCCCCCCCCCCAACCCCCCGGAGAATGGATTAAGATTATGCTGTGGAATTTGCAAATGTGACCTCAGCATATCAATAAATAATGCATCCAGCATCACGTTTGACAAATGGCTTACATAGACAGTCAATTTAGACCTTAGGGGCTATATTTGAGGGTTCTTGGCTAAATGAGTAAGTTCCCACATCTTAATGTATCTCCCCTTCCCTCAGATTGGAATGCAATGTATATTAGCAGGCATGCAGTTAGATACAGACAGAGCTAGATAAATAGTGGGAACTAAACTTCACAGGTTTTTTAAAAAAACAAGCTACGGCATCACTAACATGCGACTCCTGCTCCGTTCAAACGCGCGATGACACGTACCAGAAATTTCGAAATCTCAGTTTCCAAATCAATCCAAGATCTGGAATTTAAAAGTGTCAGATTTCACATACCCACCCACCCCTCCCCTCCCCCCCACCCCACCCGCCACTCCCCAACCTTCTCCTCTCCCCCCCCCCCCCCCCTCCCCACACACACACACCCACACCAAAAAGAAAGTCATCCTATTTACAGTAAGCCAATAATTTGGAAGAAGAATGAAATGATGGTTTAAAACGGACGGGCCTCATAATTGATTTCAAGAGCCAACGTGTTCCCATTCCAAACAGGAGAGAGAAATAAAACACTTGACTATTCGTGCCTGATACGAAAATGACATATTTGAGATATAAATCTGTGCAAATAAACAGCATACGCTGAGGGTTAGAGGCGATGTTAACTCTATACATAGAGGGGGTGGCTGGTTTCGCATTGTGATGAAAAAAATCCCTTCTTTTTTATTATTAAACTTCATTCGGCATATATGTCAACGTTCAATCCTAGCTGAAGTGCTGATCCCAGAGCTATTCGGAGCTGCTGTTGACTGAGCTGTATATATATATATATATATGAACAGGGTCCCAAAGGTACTGAACATCTCCAACTGAGAACTCATGAATAAGAGACTATGAAGTAGGTACGTCAGATCGGATTCAATTAATCGACTATTAGCATGTTTGGGATCCACGAATTATGTTAAATGGCGCCTAGATCTAATCAGTTCTCTGGCAAATAAGTCCTTTGCAGATCTGGTACCCAATTGATGTGTGTGTGTGTGTTGTATGCGGAGTTACAGTTATGCATTGTGGCAAAACCACAACTGGTCGCAATTGGAGCACTTTGATTAGATATTTCTGTAAAGATCTCTTGCTGCCATGTAGCCCCGGTTGGAGGGGGGTGGGGTAGGGGAGCAAATGGAAAAAAAAGGGGGCTTTGTTGTGGGGGTGGGGGGAACAGCCTTCTACCCAAGGGTCGATGGAGCTGAAGTCAAGCTCCGCACAAGTCCGATACCAGGAGCTAGGGGAACACATCGAAACCGCTTCTCCAGCCAGTCTTTGAAGCTCCGTGTTAAAAGAAAAGAGGTAAGCTGCGTCTTCAGAGAGAGAGGGAGGGGGGTTGAAGTATTAATGACAACACGGAGTTTTATCTTCCCTTACTGTTGTTTTTTTTTGTGTTGAATCCATTGCTGGTGATCTCCACACACACGAAGGCGTCTCTGCTCGCTATTTTCCTTTGCTGTCATTGTGTAGAGAGCGCACATTATGAGAGCTCTTTCAAATGTTTCATTCCCCCCCCCCCCCCCCCACCTGCCTCCAAACACAGGCCACGTTATTTTTTTTCTCCCCCTCTGTGTGTGTGTGTGTGTGTGTGTAAAGAGGATGTGTTAAATGACCAATGTGGAAATCATTGCCCCCGAACCGCTTTGGATCATTGCAAGATAAGAGGGGAGGGGAGGAAGTGGGGGGGGGGGGGGGGGGGGGTTGTGTGCTGACAATAGGGCTGTTCAAAATGCACGGCTGTGTCGCGCGAGAATGAGTGAAATGCGCCGACATTATGCTGGAGGAATGAAATGTGAATAAAAATCTACTGGTAATGGCTAATCGCATTATTGAAGGGTAATTGCAATGCTATTCTGACTTCGATGCAACGTGGGAATCAATGAACAAAGGCACTTAGCATATGATGTGGCTTAGCTGGTATTTCAGTGCTCAAGACAGGCTTTGCCCACTGCCCTGTCTTGCCAGTGCCCTGCACAGTCATTTTTGGGAATACCATAGCCTGGGGGGGGGGGGGAGGGGGGGGGAGAGAGGGAGGGAGGTGATGGTGGTGGTGGTGGCGGGGGGGGGGTGGGGGGGTGGGGTATGAATATGCACCCAGAGGCAGCGGTCTCATACCAAATGGTGCTAGTAAGTAGTTCGCCTGCTTCACTTTCGAATCGCAAGAGCTTTTGTTGCATTGAGCTTCAGTGTCGCTGATGCCTCCGTCTGTCAGAATGGAACTGGCCGTGGTGCTGAAACCGCTGGATTTTTTTCTCTTCTTCCCCCTTCTCTCTTTCTCTCGGTAAGATTTCTATCCACTTTTCCTGAGCATTTATCGACTCGCCGTTGTAATGTAGATGGAAGCAATTAAGTATTTCTTATTGTGCGTATGTGTGTGTGTGTGTGCTTGTGTGTGTAAATTGGGCTTTGGGCAGGCGAGTATGTTGAATACATGCGCATTCCATAATTTGTCGTGTTCCACTAGCTGCGGTGGAGAGTACCATTCCCCTCCCAATGATTAGCAGGAAACAATCTTACAGATATATTCTTCCTGTGTGAGTATTAGGAAAGCATTGATTTTCTCATTTAATGCACCGGTGTAATTGTTGTTGCGATTATTAAGCCGAATGTGTCTGGTGTGGTGTATGTGTGTGTCTGTGTTACCAAGGTGTACATTCCCACAGTCGAATTTCTCGTTTAGCGTCGGAAAATGTAAAACGATAAGAATGGTTTTGGGGATCTATGGCCAACAAGACTTCTGCAGGGCAGCCTGGTTGGTGCACGGCAAAGATGTTTCATTTGTTTTCTGCAATTGTTTGGCCGAATTCTGTGAGGAATGTAGATTTAGTGGCAATGATGTGAAGACAGTTCCCATCAGTCGATGATACAATTGGACAAACAACATAAGCCCCTTCATTGCTGTTTCTCGCCCCCCCCCCCACCCCCACACACACCCCACCACTATTTTCCCAATCTCATCTGTCACGGAGCTTTTGGGACTTTAGGTACCTCCAGTCAATGGACATAAACAGTGGGATTACAATGTTTTGAGAATTAAATAACATTTCTTTTTTTTTGGGGGGGGGGGGGGAAGCTTCTGGCTGTATTTTTCCCCCATGGGTTCCACCCCTTTTATAAGCTAAATAAAAGAAAATACGGCGGCCGGGAGAGGCAATGTACTGAGTAAAATATATATATATATATATATATTCCCATCACCAATATGGGCAGAGGAATTACATTAGTAACAGTACTTAGAAAAAAATGTCGTTTTTGTGTAATTTCCCTATAGTGTAAGGTAGTCTGGAGTCAGTGTGTGGAGGCCTGGGAGGGTTCCTTTGCTTGAATCAGTAGGCGATTCATCCTGCTTCTCTTCTGTCCCTATCTATTGATGGGAGTGGAGGGGAATGCCCTGATTCCCAAAATGATTGTGGAATCGTGATTTTTTTCCTTTCATGTCGTTGACTAAAGTGCAGATTATCTTTAAATATTTCGAATCAATACTCCCATCACAGACCTTTACTACTTCTAATACTTCTCTCTCTCTCTCTCCCTCACCCACACACAGTTGTTCCTCCCACGCTGACATTATTTTAAAGCAAATGTATAATTAGATAAAGGGATTCGCAACAAATGAATGAAATTATGTATCCTTTGTTTTCCCCTCACCCCTTCCCCTCCCTCCCTCCCTCCCTCCCCACCACCGCCACCACTCCCCTCCCCAGGAGCCAAACTGTTGGGCGTCTTACCGTCTAAGTGGTCAGGGGAATATTAGATTTTGAGAATGGGAAAGTCGAAAAATCGAAGAATGCCACGGACTGCACAACATTCTCCGAACCCTTCGCTGCATGAGACAGGTGAGTTATTTAAACTCGATCCCTGGACTCTCTGAGATAGATGGGTTGTAATTTTCAAATGCTCATACATCTGCAAACAGATATCAAATGCACTAATGGTCACAAATTCCGTACCGAGATATGTACTTCAAAATGCATTTTATTCATTTCCCTTTTTGCAGACTGGCACTGATGAAAACTCGACTTGCTGTGTACTGAGGGAAGGACTACTCAGATCCATTCTTTGGATGGCGTCTTGTGTTGATAATGGGTGTGGATTTTTTTGGCAGTGGCTAAAATGTTGCTAGATTTATTCAGACTCTCTTCGGTGACGGGTATTCTTGGGTGTATAATACGGATTACGTTGTTATTGCTTAAGAATACGCGTAGTCGAGGAGAGTACAGTCTTCGGCACTTCAATGGACTAAAAAGCAAATGTACTTTTTGCAGAATGGAACTGTGGGTTGCTGATGTTCTACAACAACTCTTCATGAGAAATGGTAACGTGACCACAACACCTGTGTCAGTACTTTATTTGGGTTGCAGGGTATTCCCCCCCCCCCCCCCCCATTTCATCTTTTAATGTATTTGTTTTGCATCTGAGCGATTTGAACTCCCCACCTAGCTTTGGAGCAAGCTGTTAGAGAAACCAACTGCAACGTTTGCTGTGTCCTTTGCTCATGCGACAAGCTAAAAGGGAGAACTTTGAAAAGAAAACGTGTTGGTCCAATGTTAAATGTATTTAGGTTTTAGAACGCACCATGTATGTTTCTTGTCAAAATGTCGATGCTCAACAGATTATAGCTCTCGGCTGCACGTTTCATGTTGTCGTGAGATCAATTTGCTATTGAGAGCTTACTGCGGAACTAATCAAACGGAGAATGTAAATGATGACAAATGGAACTGGGACCAAGCAGTCATTTGTAGACCTGTCCTATAGTCCTGTACCGTCACCCGAAGAAATTAAACTTCAGAGTACAGTTGTGAATTCACGGCAGCCACTTGCTGTTTTCTGTCCTTGCTAGTGATTTTTAAACCAAATATTCACTGTCAATGCGTTGTAATTCCAATTTCTTCGACTTTGCCCCCATAAATGGAATACCCCAGTATTCCCAAGTGTCCCGTCCCCCCCCCTCCCCCAAATGTGTCAGCAATTTTACGCCCAAAACCTGATCTCTAAGCTGTAAGGAAGAAATACCTCTGGGGTTTAGGGTTGGCACTGAATTGAATCCACCCAACAAGCCTTTTCAACGGTTTCCAAAATGCTCTTGGAGCTTGTGGACACGCAGCCAGACAGATCAGTTAAAATCACCTCGCTACGATCGCTGAATAAGACAGTAGTCGACTAATATCCAAGGGGGATTACATTTTTTTTTCGCACCGTCTCTGAGCCTAGTTTCAGCCTCTCCTGACCATTCGTCTCATTTCCTCCCAGACGCCGTGCGCCCTCCTCACTCCCCAGTCATCTTAGCATTGCTGGGATAAATAATAGCGAATGTTGAGGAGGTTCATTTGTGCAATAGCAGCATTTCAACCCTTCTTGCCAAATGACAACCAAAAGAAACCCTGGTATTTCAATCACTGCTCCGTTGATTTAGGAGAATGAAGGATTCTTACTAGCTCTCCGATCCATGTTTTGAAGGGGTTGCATTTTCTCTTTTCCAATTTATACGGGGTGGGGGGCGGTGGGGAGGGGGGGGGCGGTGGGGGTGACTATGTGTGTATGCCAGAGACGAGTGGGATGGATATGAGAGCAAAATGGCTTCTGATATTGGTTGGAAAATAACTGAATAGTACTTTGCTCTTCTGTACTGAGACCTCATCAGCCAGAAATAGGCAATTTCCATTCTCTTTCATACCATGGCAAGGATCTAGCAAACCTCACTACACTTTATCACATATGCCTGCACTGGAACGCTATCGAAAATGATCCCTCATATTTTATTAAAAGGGATATCAAGTTGGCGTGATGCTGATAACTGCAGAGCATTCAAGATTGTATGGTAATAGTAACAGGTTGTTTGTAAACTAAATGCTTCAAATTTATGTTTCCGGTTGGAATTTTTTTGAGCAGGTCAGTTTGCCTCTGTTAGACGATTGTGTTATACGAGCAATGAGATTTTCTAGGAACTGCAGTGACATTCCCTACCTGAATTTTTTATGTCTGTATCCATATTGTTGCCAAGTGTGCTTTCAACTGAGTTGAAGGTAGAGTATGCACTAAACTGAATTAGTGACAGGTTTTGTCTTAAGCATCTTTTAGGGGCACCGACTTGTGCCACACCCAGAACTAATGCGAGCCAGGACTAACTGCGGAAGCAGTCAGATGATACATTAGAATGGACATTGGGATGTATTACTGGATAGTACTTCCTCAGTTCATTGAGAGAAGGGTAACTAACCTTAGCTGCTGCATCTCCTACATCTAAACATTCAACTGTGCTGCAACTGCTTATATGGTAACATGGGCCTGGCCACAACTGTGAATGGAAACGAATCACATTCACGTAAAATCGCCTTGCGGTGTTTATTCCCAACCTGTAAAATAGCATCAATTACACGTTTATAATAGCCAAAAGTGTTTAACTAATTAAGTAATGTCCTGCCATCACCTACTATTGATCGTGCAATGAATTCCAATCTAAGATGCCCGCATTTTGCAACAGCGGAGCAGAGAGAAAGAAAAAGCTATCTTTCTCAGTGAAGGAGCTTTGGATTTATGAAAGGGCGCGACACAATATCAGTCACACCTTAGTACTTCCCTACCAATGCCTCAAAAGGCTTTATAAAATGGCACCGTGCTCCTGAGCACCAAATATGTCATGCACACTTCAAAACAAAATAACGCATTTAATTCAACACGAATCCAACACGAATCCGCATCATTTCTATCAGTTTTCCTCTAGTTATCTGAACTTTGTTGAAGGGTGGATTTCCAGCACTGTATCATGCAGGCAAAACGCAATCTCTACCCTATCGATTTCTCATTTCTATATATCAAACTGCAAAGTGTAGCAATTCACTAAGTCACGCATGTGCGAATATTTTCTATTTTAATGTGTACAACATTTAGGAAACAAGTAGACTTATTGCCATTAAAGTTAAAAAAATAATAATTCTAGCAAACGCAATGCAACTCTTCCCTTAAACATTTCAAGGCGAATTGGTTGGAAAATAGACGAGCACCAATACATTTCAAAAGGTTTGGAATTTGTTAGACTTCTGAGATTATAAAAGAAACCGCACTGCATTACCAGGGATCAGTGAATAATTAGTCACAGTCCACATGGCCTCTGTCCATTAGAGCGTTCTGCTTTAATACTTCCTTTTGGAAGACACATTTCACCGAAAGTATTCCAACACTATTCAGATTTTGTGACCAAAGATCGCCAAATCTTATTTGTTCCTGGACAGTAAGGCAAACTGGGGCGACATTGGCACAAAGCAATATAAGGTCGGGATTCAAAAGGGTCCCTTGAAGATTCCGCCCAGAAGTTGCCTGCACCCACTTTTCATCCTTTACTAGGGTTAACACATGACAAACAGACCAACAGATTACCATAATCCAGTTGATCTAATAGCTCACCAATATACCTTGGTTTAAAAACAATAATAGCCGCCCCATACATAGCGTTTCAGAGCAATATAAAACATTTAAACATACTAGATAGAGTGTGTAGGACTCCAGAGTAATGCAGAATAATATATATATAGAATGCCCAACAAATAACTGAAGAAATATACCTATTTATCTATGTGAAAGCTCATGTATGCTTGAAATCGATCACGACTTTGTGGATTGTTATAACTAACTTCAAGTGTCTCGGCTTCGGTGAATAGAAACCGAAAGATAAATGAAATTTTTATGAAGCAATGGATTGCACATTAGGAAGTCACCTTTCTGAAGTGGCAAGAGCTTTTATTTCAGTGTCAGAACAAATGTCACTGCTGCCTCCACATAGTAACGGTAATGATAATTGTAACGAATGTATTGTTGAAGGAAGTGAGTGATGGTGAAAGCAGTGCCCTTTGGGGGCTGCGGTAACATCTCTACGCCACGATATAAATTATGGAATGATTTTCAGTTTATCTTTTCTCAGTTTATTCAAGAGAGACAATGAGTTGGGTGCCGTCTCCCCACCCCCCCCCCCCCACCCCGCCGCCCCCCCCACTAACATTTATTTACTTATGTTATGGCAAAAAAAAAGCATTTATATACCATTGATGCGATTGCAAGGTTCAAAGGATTTTCAGTACTACAAAGGTTCACTAGATCAAGCTGAATCAAGGGCCTGTCCTGTTTTGCAATTGAAGTTTAACGGTGTCAAATCGCATTAACGTATCAAGATATTCATTTTTTGTGCTATGTATTAAATGTTTTAATGCAACACAACTTTCAAAATTCAGATCACATTGCCAGGGAAAATTCAGAAAGCAAGTATCTTGCTTACATTTTAATAAATTAATCTGTTTAATATATATATTTATATAATACATAGCACGTGACATTCAGAATTTCAAGTACAGTATTTTTTCATGGCATACACATTGCTATTATCATTGATCTTTAATGACTAAGCACTGAACCAATTCTGATCATAAGAATTGTAATGTCACAGGAATTCACCTTTGAAGCAAAGTACAATAGAAATATCTCTCTAGCTTCACAAAATATTTGCATAGCATCCGTATAAATTATGCTTAAAGAATTTGAAATGGGGAAAAAAAACATACTAAAATGCAATTGAAGAAGGCAGATGGAGCTTAATTCTTATCTGCAGGCTGATTGCTGAGCAGGTAAAGTTCTGATATGATTCTCTGATGCTAAAAGATTGATGGCATAAAGACATTCCTTTTGAATTTGATACAAATGTTGATGTTATCATGTAATAGGTAGAAAAAAGTACATGAATTAATTAATAAAATTAGCATATGCTAACTTCATTTATGACAGTTACAACGTTTTGGAATATGAAGGTGGAATTTTATTTATATTCGCATTGGCTGACGCCATTTTCATTCATATAGGTAATCTCCCTATTAGTTATAGATAAAACAATATGCATCATTACAGAGGCTGGTAGCTTTCTTTACAAAATACAGTGATACAATAATTCTAATATTTCGAATGGAAATATTTAGCACATTTATGGGAAAATGATTCCCTCTAATGAATGAGTCATAATTCTAAAGGTGTTTTCCATATGTCAGAATTGAGTTTCTTGTAAACTGATTAAACCCCGACCAATTCTTTGCCAGATATATCAATTATATCATTATCATGAAATAGCATTCGGAATGATACTTGTAGTTATGCTCAGCATCTGTTTTCTTTAGAAACCATTAATAAAAAGTAACACAATGCAAAACATTTTTTGTGTTTATATTTGGCTCCCATTGTCTCAGATGAACATTGATGGTGGTAAGATAAGAACATTTTGGAGTTAAAAAATGGAGAAATATTGCTAGCAATGTTCATTACTCTTTCTTATCTTATAATATATCTGCAGTACATTGATAAGCCAGGCTCTGTGGACCAATATTATTTAATTCAGGTTTGTAAATAAGAAATTAAGATCAAAAGTGTAAATCAAATGTGGGAATGTTCTGGTAAAACAATTGCCTGAGCAGGCTATTATCCCTTCGATTCCTAAATAGCACACCACTATGATGAGAAGTGAAATCAATTAGCATACTTTCTATCAAAAATATTTCTATAAATAGCTTGAAAAATATAAACTTTTTTTAAAATGCAAAGAAATGTATATGGACTTCCTATTCAGTGTTTTGTTAAGACACACCATTTCTAGCTATGTGCTTCTTGTACTGATGCAATTGAATAGCTATTGCAGTTACAAGACTACTTGAGGGAACCTCATAACTTTGAACATATCATATGGATGCAAATGAAATAACTATAATATGTTAAGTTGAATTTTCTTATTGTAACAATACAGTGGTTTGTTACATAGTCCTCATTTAGCTTGCATGGGAATCCGACTATTCTCGTTTAAAAATGAACATTTTAAAAACCCATCCACCATAATTAACAACTCAATAATATGTTCTTTGAATAGCTTCATGAAAAAAAAACTTCTCTATTGCAAAGTTATTTGAAATTTACAGAAGAAGGAAGAACACTTTCTCAACTCTGCCAAGTATTGGAAGGTCACAGGAATAACAGAATAAGAGAACTGATTAAATGGGTGATTTTTAAACTGTTGGTCCACTCAACCAGGAAAGTTGTTTCACGATATTACTTTGTCCAGTCATTGTCTGTCATTTTAATGTCCTGCTATGTTGTTGCTGAGATTAATGGACAACATATTTTAGACACTGTCATCATTTACACCAATGGGAATATATTGTTTCAATTTTGCACTAATATAGAAAAGATTGATTTGCAACAGTAAACTTGAAAGCATAAGGATATTGGAATTTTATCACAGCAATGATTATTTTAGTCTTTGGATGTACCTACAGCCAAAATCAGTGGTGTGATAAACCATATGATAAATGGATAACCTTCCCATTTATTAATGATAAGTAATCTTGCTATAACATTTAAAGCTTTGTATGCAGTACCTATCTGACATGCCTCAGGAGTTTGACATTTTCCTAAGGCACAAGGCTTGCCGATTTCACTTTGTCAAAAGAAATCAGTCCAAAATACTGAGGGACAATTCTTTTCCTGTCTGCCAAAACGTTTATATGCATAAAAAGACTGGCATCTCTGAAAAACAATTCAAAGTTCTTTTAAGAAATATCTAGGTTTCTCACCAACCCTGTTCTGGTCTTCTTTACTCATAACACTTCATAAATAAGTCAACTAATCTGGAGAAAAGCACTTCCAATAGTTAAACGCACTTTACCAAACCCCACACAGCTCTGCTTGTCTCTCAGGTCTCTTAGGCTTAGTGTCTGCTCTGTTTCCAGAGCTTGCATGCTTCAATTGGGCCTTTAATCCCAATATGTTTTGAGGATTCACAACTGCCCAACCGTGGTTTCCTTTAGTCTCACTCATGCATTTTGATCTTGATACATACACTCTGCTCATTATTTTTTGTTTTCTCATCTTCCAGCTGTCTTCAGTTCCTGTCTTTATTCTCACATTTCCACCCCGATGTACATCTCCCCTTGCATATATGAAACCTGACCAGCTTCAACACACGTGCTTAACTCCTCAGTACTCATGTTTTCAACTTTCACCACAACCACTATTTCTGCTCACGGATCCCGCATTCCAGTTTCTACCATAAACAATACCAGACCCAGATCTCCCCTTTTCTTTTCCACTGAATGTTTCCAAACACTAAGCCCCAAGTTCCAGATTGAATTTCACAAAAATACTCTTGACACACATGCTCAAACTCTGGGTCCCTCCACTTATTTTGTCCCACTTATCATTTTCATGTTCTACTTTCCTGCTTTGGTTCTCTTGGTATCCATTCCCAATTGGTATTTAATGACTACCCTCTTGTTTCATGGTCCGTGCTTTAAAAATTGAGATTAAAACTAAATATATCTGCAAAGGAACAGTAAGAGAGCCATGTACAGAAACAAGGAATAATTTACTCATGGTGTGAGAGAACTAATGAGGAAAAGAAAGATAGGAGGCGCAATAGGAAAAAATATGTGGCAGCCATGCCATAAGGAAAACAGAACACAAACAGGATCAAGAATATGCTTTATGGAAAGAAATGGAGTACAGGAAAATGAGCGATAATTGCTAGAAAAAGACAAAATTCTATTTCTTTCCATGTGGGGTGGCACAGTAGCACAGTGGTTAGCACTGCTGTCTCATAGTGCCAGGGACCTGGGTTCCATTCCTAGCTTGGGCCACTGTCTCTGCGGAGTCTGCATGTTCTCCCCAAGTCTGCATGGGTTTCCTCCAGGTGCTCCGGTTTCCTCCCACAGTCCAAAGATGTGCTGGTTAGGTGCATTGGCCATGCTAAATTCTCCCTCAGTGTACCTGAACAGGTGCCAGAGTGTGGCGACTAGGGGATTTTCACAGTAACTTCATTGCAGTGTTAATGTAAGCCTACTTGTGACACTAATAAATGAAAAAAAAACTTTTATGGCCCAATGAAAGGTCAACCAGATCGTTAAAAGCCACAATGTCTATCCTGACCAATTTGGAAGGACAATTGTTTGTGCAAGAAGACTGAGCAAGTACAAACATTTTATTTGGAGCCCATAACCTGTGCATGCAGCGATCCAGCTAACAACTATCAGCCTCTACTACCTAGAAAAAGAGCCAGTGGATCATTTTTCTTCTTTATAATTCAACAGCCTCAATCTACAGGACAGGATAAAGAGGAAAAACATATTGCAAGCAATAACTAATTTGGAGCGCTTCTGTCTCATTTTACAGCCTATAAGCAATTTTGAAGCCAGTTTTCTTGAGCAAATGTTTCATCATTGTTGCATTTTAGCCTATTGTTAAATTTGTTAAGCAATTAAACTTCATTTTATTAAAACCAATAACAAGGTTAACAGCATCGTAATGGTAACAATTCTCCCCTTTAAGCTGATTTAAACTAATATTACTGCCTGCTCTAGTGTGAATTTCCCATCTGAAACAGTGATAGTGAATTTGCTTACTCATATATTCTTTGGTTCTAAAAATATAGCAGTAACCGTTGAGTGAGACAGATTATTGATGCGAGTTCAAAGAGAATTCCACAATGCTGTAACATTAAGCATTTCAAGAGAAATGTGATTAACTCTAACATCTCTATGTGGTTCCTATTTCTGTTAATATTTTTGCATGAACACTTAGCTTTTGGTGACAACATGAGGAATCAATCAGTATAAAGAACTTGAGTCAACCTAAGTACAGAAGCATTCTTAGCCTCATTTCGAGTGCATATATCCTTTTATATTCCAGGGGTACTGATACTGAGTTATTATCATAATTTGTACATTCTCACTCTCAGAGGGCATAAGGATCGTGGATGTAAATGAAAACAAAACTTGCACTGACTACGTAACAGGTGGCCCTTGGCAATTAGTTTCACTTTAGCACCAAATTATGAAGAGTTTGAAGAACTGAAATTAATACTTGCCAAAAGTGCTGCACTTAAGTCTCTTCAAAACATTCAAGAGATATTTTTAGCGCATTGGAACAGAGATGCAGTACAATGTTCGAAACCATTCCACCCTCAGCTTGTTAGCCTCTGTTATTTAAGATAAAATAAACTGAATTGACAGGAATGAGGACTCATATCTATAAAGGTAATATACATTTTGCAGGAATCCAGAACAATCACAAGGTATGTAAAAAGGGACGCAAATTATGTTGTCAGATATAATGCAGGGTAAATTGTAGATGATTATTAGTACTCTTTAAAAATGAATTATGGAAGCCACTCTATGAATGAAAAACACTATAAGAATGTAACGTGACCTGCAAATGCATTCAGTTTACCCCATGGGAACTGATGATCTGGGGTTTAAAATAATTTTTGTTCATAGAGCATGATAAATAAAGACTTTTTTTGGTGTAATATATCCTCGGAATTGTAAAATTGCAAGCTTTGTCAAGTTCTATTGTTTATTGTTCTATTGGTAAACTCCAAAGTTCGTATTTGTTTAGAAATTGGTGTAAGGAGTAATTTAAAATTCATAAGCTGTAACCAAAGTAAAGCTTGGCTACTCTATTTGATCATCAGAATGTAGCAAATTAATTGGTAAGAGCTTTGTTTTGGGGGTTACAGACAGCAAATAATATATATATTTTCATATTGCTCCCTTGTTTGGGATCAATCATTTATCATATGCTAATCCTCAACTGTTGATATGCTGATTTATTGTGATAAGCAGTAGGTATGAACTCAAACATCCTGTGACTATTCCAATGGGTGGGTAATTTCACTTAGGACTGGCTGCATCTATGTTGTGGCAAAGAGTAGATTAGAAAATATATTTTTCAAAGACATTTAATACAAGTCAGAAGCATGTCGTGATTATGTTGTCGTGACAGATGATAATCTTGATTATCGGCATTCAAATTTGAGTCTAATTGATTACATTTTTGATTTGATTTATTGTCACATGTATTAGTATACAGTGAAAAGTATTGTTCCTTGCGCATTATACAGACAAAGCATACTGTACATAAAGAAGCAAAGGAGAGAGTGGAGAATGTAATGTTACAGTCATAATTAAGGTGCAGACAAAGATCAACTGAATGCGAGGTAAGTCCATTCAAAGGTCTGATGGCAGCAGAGGAGAAGCTATTTTTGAGTCAGTTGGTGCATAATCTCAGACTTTTATATCTTTTTCCCGATGGAAGAAGATGGAAGAGAAATGTCCAGGGTGCATGGGGTCCTTGATTATGCTGGTTGCTTTTCCGAGGTAGCGGGAAGTGTCGACAGTGTCAATGGATGGGAGGTTGGTTTGAGTGATGGACTGGGCTTCATTCACGACCCTTTGTAGATTCTTGCAGTCTTTGACAGAGCAGGAGCCATATCAAGCTCTGATACAACCAGAAAGAATGCTTTCCATGGTGCATCTGTAAAAGTTGGTGAGAGTTATAACAGACATGCAAAATTTCCTTAGTCTCCTGAGAAAATAGAAGCATTGGTGGGCTTTCTTAACTATAGTGTCCGCATGGAGGGAGCAAGACAGGTTGTTGGTGATCTGGACACCTAAAAACTTGAAGCTTTTGACCATTTCTACTTTGTCCCCATTGATGTAGACAGGGGCATGCCCTCCACTACGCTTCCGAAAGTCGATGACTATCTCCTTCGTTTTGTTGACATTGAGGGAGAGATTATTGTCATTGCACCAGCTCATCAGATTCTCTGTACGCTGTCTCATCATTGCTTGAGATCCGACCCACTACGGTTGGGTCATTAGCAAACTTGAAAATCGAGTTGGAGAGGAATTTGGCCACACAGTCAAAGGCGTATAAGGAGTATAGTAGGGGGCTGAGGACACAACCTTGTGTAGCACTGGTGTTGAGGATGATCGTGGAGGAGGTGTTGTTGCCTATCCCTACTGACTGCGGTCTGTGGGTTTGGAAGTCTAGGAACCAAATGCAGAGGGAGGAGCTGAGCCCCAGGCCACAAAGTTTGGAGATGAGTCTCGGAATAATGGTCTTGAAGGCTGAGCTGTAGTCTATGAGTAGGAACCTGACAAAGGTGACTTTGTTATCTAAGTGTTCCAGGTTTGAGTGTAGGGCCAGCGAGATAGCGTCTGCTGTGGACCTGTTGTGGCGATAGACGAACTGTCTTGTAGTGGATCCAGGCAATCTGGTGGGCCGGAATTGATTTGTGCCATGACTAACCTTTCAAAGCACTTCATATTGATGGATGTCAGAGCCCCCAGATGATAATCATTAAGGCACGCTGCCTGGCGTTTCTTTGGTACCGGGATGTTGGTCGACTTCATGGAGCAGGTAGGGATCTCAGATTGGTATAAAGAGAGGTTAAAGATGTCTGCGAATACCCCCACCAGCTGGTCCATGCAGGATTTGGATTTGATAATGTGCTGGCATTTTTACTTACTATTAATAATATACTTATGCCATTTCTTGTCAAAGTGCTTTACAGATGAATTTCTTTTGAAGATCAGTAACTGTTATTGTGTACGTAATGGTAATACAATGTGCATGTTGCATCATATAACAATATGTATTACTGTTTTACCATATATGTCAGTAAATTGTGCACAAGAATTAGAATTAAGATGATTCATCAGAGATATCAATCTTATTGTTGTGCAGATATATTATGCAAACATATATATAAAAAAGAAAATGTCAGCCAAAGGGGAGGAAAGGCAAGAAGAAAGTAATCAAATGCACAACATGCTCGAAAAATAGAGTTTAATTTGTAGGTGGTGAGATAACTACAATTCTGAATGCTACCTCAATGTTATTTCAAAAGGAACTGGTACAAAGGATTCAATAGAAAACATTAAGGCTAAGTCCCAGGTATAACTAATTTCAGATAAAGGAGGCATAACCCAGGCTGGACTTTGTTAGAGAGGTTTTCTGTTGCACCACAGATACATCATGAGCCAATAGCTTTTAATTAATTGATCGGATAACCTATAATGAGAAAATGCATATAAGCCACAATGCTGATTTCCATAGCTAATCACATTTTTTGTCTTATTATGATAAATGAATAGAGCTGCTTACTGTAGAAGAGCGAGGGATAACTGAAACATTTCTTTGATTTGATTGTTTGACACCTTCCAGAAGCAGAATTTTATACTGGGGCAAGACCACTTTTATTCCAAGTAAAACAGTACATATTTATTCCATTAGATGCTTCTTAAAAATGTACAGTTTGTGTAGTTCTGTCATTGCATCAGTCAACTGTCTCTATAATTGAATAGAGTGTCCATCCTAGCTTATTCATAAATAGTAGAAGTATATGCCTATTTTAGCAACAAAGACGTTAAGAAACTGTTTAACACCATACAGAAAATATGTGCAATCAATAATTGGTTTCTCTCAACAGATGTTATATTCCAAGTGTAATTCAATAAGTATATAATTCAATAGCTCAACTTCATGTTTCTCCATTCCTTGAAGTCTCTCAGGTAGTGCACTCATTTGTCCAGGAACTACAAAGGATAGATGGCTTTTGTGGTCTTGAATGCAAGTTGACCTAAAGGATGCACTGGACCTCAATGGTTGAAGGTGTCAATGGCACGTTTGCGAAAGATGATAATGCTGATAGTTCTCTGAACTTCAATATAATTTTTTGGATGCAGCCATTATAGAAGGAGTGGTGTAACGCATTTGGAATATGTTTCATATTCTCTGATGGCAAACGCCAGATGAAGAAACAAGTCTCGTCGTTTCTGACAAAGTCAAAAGTAGGAAATCACTTTATCCAGAGTGACTTGAAATTGGATTGAGTATATCTAAAAAAAAATGAATATAGCTAACATTCAAAGTTGAAGCTTTCAATAATTCATTGAGGTTCTGTGAGTTTAGCAATATTGCTTTAAAGCACCTAACAGAACTACTTTGGCAGAATAAGCCTCTGCATTTTATTCCAGAAACTTTCAGGACTGAATTTTCTTCATAAAAAGAGCTGACTTTCATAAACAGCCCTCTGTTGTTCAGATCATAACCTTCAGCAACAGCAAGCCAAAGAACACCCACTGTCGAAAGGGCATGAATAAGTCATTAGAAAATGTAAGTCCATCTAACAGACAACATTCTTCTTCCCTTAAGATTTTGCATTATAAAAATAAAATTCTGTTCTTTGTCTTCTCTTCTCCTGAAAGCATTGATGGATTGCAGGAATATAATTTCACAGGTTCTCAATCAGCCCTTGGTACTTCAGTCGCAATGAATTGGTAGTGAGTAACAGAATGCTTTTAACTCATGGTGTCCATCAAGTCTGAACCCAGTCTTTTCAGGAAAGACATTTGCATCTCTAGCACTGGTTGTGGTAATGTTAATGTTAATTTATTAGTCACAAGTAAGGCTTATATTAACACTACAATAAAGTTACTGTGAAATTCCCCTAGTCGCCACACTCCAGCACCTGTTCGGGTCCATGCACTTAACCAGCACGTCTTTCAGAATGTGGGAGGAAACCCACGCAGACACGGAGAGAATGTGCAAACTCCACACAGACAGTGACCTAAGCCAGGAATCAAACCCAGGCCCCTGGCACTGTGAAGCTTTTTTGCTACCAAATAAACCTGTTGGACTTTAACCTGGTGTTGTTAAACTTCTTACTGTGAAGCAGCAGTGCTAACCACTGTGCTACCGTGCCAAATAGCAATCAGGAGCCAGAACACAGGTTGAATTCCTCTTCGCTAACTCAAGGGCCACTTGTAATAAAAACAAAAAGTGCTGGTGAAACTAAAGGTCAAAATTTATTTATTAGTGTCACAAGTAGGCTTACATTAACATTACAATGAAGTTACTGTGAAAGTCCCCTGGTCGCCACACTCTGGTGCCTGTTTGGGTACACTGAGGGAGTATTGAGCATGGCCAATTCATCTAACCAGCACATCTTTCAGACTGTAGGAGAAAACCGGAGCACCCAGAGGAAACCCTCGCAGACACGGGGAGAATGTGCAGACTCCACATAGACAGTGACCCAAGGTGGGAATCGAACCCAGGTCCCTGGTGCTGTGAGGCAGCAGTGTTAACCACTGTGCCATCCTAGTTTTGTCATGTGAGTGTCATTGCTTTCAGTGGACAGTGAGGCAAATGCAATCATCCATAATTCTAATATTTAATAAAAATGAGCCACTTTTTCAGATATGAAACAAATTCGCTGGAACTCTACCACCTCGCCCGCAATGGAATCGGAGTGGGCTAGGATCCGACAAAGGAAATCTCCATTGACCTTGAATGAGGATTTCGGGCCTCGCTCGAGCGAGGTTGTAAAATCCCGTCCATTATGTTTCTGCCACAAGAGTACTTGTTTCCCACAAGAGAGAAGTGATACCGATCGAGGATTGAAAGGGAAATGTGGTCAGTGGAAAATATATCAAACATGCCAGTATGGATAGACTGATTGCAGACATAATCCTGGTTCAATGAGCAGTGCAGAAGAGCATGCTGGGAGCAGCATCAGATGTATCTGAAAATGAGGTGTCAACCTGCTTGCAACAAAACAACATTACAACAAAAGCAGCATGTTATGAACAGAAGTACTTCATTGCACTACCAATGGTCAAAACTCCAGCGCATCCGGTCATGAATGGTAGTTAACAATTTAAACCATCAACGGGAAAAGAAGGCTTCGTGAACATTCCTACCCTCAATCTGACACAGCTCAGCTTGTGAGCACAAAGGTTTGAAGCATTTTCAACCGTTTTTAGCTTAATACCAAGGATGATCACAACTATTATGAATAACCATCTTCAGTTAATTTATGCCACTCCACATGATATCATTGAAGCATCCACTGGATATAGCTAAGGCCTTGGGCCTCAACCACATCTCAACTGTGGCACTGAAGACCTATGGTTGAGAACTAGCCACAAGTATGCCCTGACCATAAAAATCCAAACCATCCAATTCCACCCTATCAGCCTACTCTCAATTGGCAGCAAAATAATGTAGGGAATCATGCGACAAAGCGACACTTGCAAATATTTTTGATTTTTGGTTTGGATTTTGCAGGAACACTTAACTCAAGACCTCATTGCAGCCTTGGTTCTGACATAGGCATAAGCTGAATTTTAGAGGGAAGATCAGAGATGTCTGACATCAAAGCTGTATTTGTGTGGCATCCAGGAAGACAATATACTTGAAACAAATGGGGATCAGGGAGAAACTATTCTGTGGCTGGAATCGTGGCTGGAATAAAGGACAATGGCTGTGATTATTGGAGGTCAATCATCTCTGCACTCGGCTATCACTACATGGCAGTGTGCTTGGACCAAACCTTATCAGCTGCTCCATCAATGATCATCCCTCTATCAGTAAGTTAAAAAGGAGGTTGCTCATCTAATGGCATCGTAGAAGTACCTTCATCGCATGGACTACAACAGTTAAAGAAGAATGCCCACCACCGCTTATTAAATGGCATCTAGAGATGGATGATGAATGTACATTATTCCAGAGGCACCAAACTATGTAACAGAAAAGAAAATATCAACTTTTCTTTTGTTTCCTTTTGGTGTACTCTGGATTTATGGAAGTGAGACACAGCAGTATATGAGATCAAACAGTTTATTACCTTCTCATCTACACAAAGGAATACACAGGCTTGAATCTAACACATCCAGTTGTTCCTGGGCAGTAAACCAAACTGTGGCAAAAAAACCAAATGAAACCATCGAGTGGGGGGTTTTATTCCCATCATTAAAATCTACTCTGTGAATTTGGAATGCCAACTGAGTGTAGTGAATACGAGTTTTGTGCTGTGAGTTTGAGATGTTCAAAGTTCATGTTAAGTGAGACACGTAGACAATGGAGAGACCACCTCCACGCTATCAGCAAGTTATTGGCATAAATTTGACACTGAATAAACAATGATAATGTTTCAACTGAATGCGCAGCAATTCCTCAGGGCAGCTGAGGCCCCAGGCTTATCTATCTTCAGATGCTTTATAAATGACTTTCCTGCCATCATAAGGTCAGAAGTGGGATGTGTTAACTGATGATTGCTCAGTATTCAGCCTGATTTGCAAGTCCTCAGATAATGAAGCAGTCTATCCTTGTATGCAATAAGACCTTGACAATATCCAGGCTTGGGCTAATAAGTGGCAAGTAACATCAGCTGCATACAAACTCCTAATCAATGGCCATCTCTTCTTAATATTCAATGTCAATGCCTTCAGTGAATTCTGCATCCACATCTTCAGCAATCCACTGACTAGAATTCAACTGCACTAGCCACATCAATGCTCTGGCTACCAGAGCAGTCATGATGTGGAGATGCCGGCGTTGGACTGGGGTAAACACAGTAAGAAGTTTAATAACACCAGGTTAAAGACCAACAGGTTTATTGTGTGGCTTTTGCTACCAAATAAACCTGTTGGACTTTAACCTGGTGTTGTTAAACTTCTTACTGTGTTTACCAGAGCAGGCCAGCAGCAGAATATTCTGCATTAAATGGCTTTGCCTTGACTCTCCAAAGCCACTTCTCCACCTACAAACAACAATTCAAGATTGTATGGAATACTCTGCACTTGCCTGGATGCTTTTGTGCTCCAACAGAACCTAGGAAGCTCAACAGCATTGAGGATAAGTCAGTGCTCTATCCACCATCTTAAGCATTCACTCCTCCCACCAAGGCACACTGCGGCTGGAGTGTGTATTATTCATGGGATATCACATGTTTCCAAGGCGTCTTCAATAGCATCTCTACCACCCTACAAAGACAAGGACAGTAAGTGTATGGGAACATCATCATCTCCAACCTCCCCCTCCAAGCCACACATCATTCTGACTGAATTTATATTGCTGATCCTTCATTGGTGCTCGGTATAAATCATGTAACTCCTTGTGTAACAGTATTTTGAGAGTATCTTCAAAACATTGACTGCCGCAGTTCAAGAAGATGACCCGTCACTTCTCAGGGGCAACGAAGAATGTGCAATAAATTCTGGACTTGCCAGCAATGCGCACATCTGAGAATGAATACAAAAAAACTCAAACCTACCCAATTATTTGCATAGTATTGAACAGTAATTGTAGGAACTTGAAGAGTCACAAGCTAACATAAAGAAAGCAGAGCAAGATCATGCAAAAAATACAAATTAATAGAAACCTTACCTTACGGTTGCTATGTCATAATGTTTGCGATATCAGTTAAAAATGAAGTTACTGGTTATATATTTTTCCCTGAGAGTGGAATGATGAAAAGGATCAAAAACAGAATAATGCTGGAAAGTCTCAGCAGGTCTGACAGCATCCGTGGAGAGAGAGTAGAGCCAATGTTTCGAGTCTAGATGACCCTTCGTCAGAGCTCTGTCAAAGGGTCATCTAGACTCCAAATGTTGGCTCTATTCTCTCTCCACAAATGCTGTCGGACCTGCTGAGATTTTGCAGTATTTTTCTGTTTTTGTTTCAGATTCCAGCATCCGCAGTATTTTGCCTTTATCTTGATAGATAGGAAGGTTTTTTTGAAATAATAAAGGTAATTATTTTCCATTTAGCATTCACAAAACACTAAATGGCTAATAGAAAAACTTTGCTGCCTTGGTATGTCATGTGAATTATTTTGTTTTATAAATTAGGAAGTGGTACCAAAGTTCTTTCTCCACTCTTTCGGAGAGAAAGTGGGGCGGCACGGTGGCACAGTGGTTAGCACTGCTGCCTCAGAGCGCCAGGGTACCAGTGTTCGATTCCTGGCTTGGGCCACTGTCTGTGCAGAGTCTACACGTTCTCCACGTGTCTGCGTGGATTTCCTCCAGGTGCTCCGGTTTCCTCCCACAGTCCAAAAGACATGTTGGTTAGGTGGATTGGTCATGCTAAATTCTCCCTCAGTGTACCTGAACAGGCGCCGGAGTGTGGCGACTAGGGTGTTTTCACAGTAACTTCATTGCAGTGTTAATGTAAGCCTACTTGTGACTAATAAATAAACTTTAATTTTAAGTTAACAAATTCTGTAAGTAAAAAGACAAAGGCCACTAATGCCACTGAGCTGTCTGCCAGAAGGTTCTCCTTTCCCTACCAGGAGTCTCTGACCCGCAATCAATAGCTGCCTAAGCAGCATAGTTGAGATCGAGAATCCCCCAGGGTGGGTGTTTCAAATCTATGGTCTGTGGTATTGCCTGTTGGTTTTCCAATGCATTACCTTGCTGGCTGGATCCCATTTTGTTTGAAGTGGGGGAGAATGGGAAAAGATACATGGGGACCACTCTCAAGGATGTCCTGATACTATTATCCAAGCTTTCGGTTAGTCCTGTAAATGCATTTACCACACAAATACTCCAAGACCAGTAATCCAGAAACCCAGGATACTGCTCGGGGACCCAGGTTCAAATCCCACCATGGCAAATGGTGAAATTTGAATTCAATAAAAATCTAGAATTAAAAGTCGACTGATGACCATGAAACCATTGTCAATTGTTGCAAAAACCCATTTGGTTCACTAATGTCCTTTAGGGAAGGAAATCTACTGTCCTCACCTGGTCTGGCCTACATGGGACTCCAGATCCACAGCAATGTGGTTGACTTTTAAAATGCCACTCAGTTCGAGGGCAATTAGGGATGGGCAACAAATGTTGGATTTGCCAGTGATGCTCACATCCCATGGAAGAATTAAGAATAAGTTATTAAAATCTAAATATATTGGAATGACACATAACATATATCTGTATCATGGCATCATAGAGTCATAGAATCCCTACAGTGCAGAAGGAGGTCATTCGGCCCATCGAGCCTGCACCGGCAACAATCCCAACCAGGCTCTATCCCGGTAATCCCCACATATTTACCCTACTAATCCCCCTGACATGAAGGGGCAATTTAGCATGGCCAAACAACCTACCTGCACATCTTTGGAATGTGTGAGGAAACTGGAGCACCCGGAGGAAACCCACGCAGACACAGGGAGAACGTGCAAACTCCACACTGACAGTGACCCAAGGCTGAAATTGAACCCTGGTGCTATGAGGCAGCAACGCTAACCACTGTGCCATCATGCCAGTCATTACAACATAAGAGATTATTTGGCCTGTGTTGCCCTACTGTAGAGCAATTCAATCAGTCTTATACCCCTGTTTTATCCCCATAGCCCCGGACATTTATTTCCTTCAAGTATCCATCCAATTTCCTTTTGAAATCATCATCATCTTCATTGTCCTCACATACAATTAATCATGTTTATTGAAGGTGGATAATGGAATTAAATATTTTAGGTGGTACTAAATCTTGTCATAGGCCTCTGGAGTCTGCTCAAGGATGTTTTCTTGCTCTCCACCCCCTCCTATTTCACATCCACATGCCTTGGTATCATAATGTAAAGACATAACGCTTGCTTCTACATTTTCACTGATGACACCCAGCTCCACCTTCCCCCCGCCTCTCTGAAACCTCCACTGCCCCTGTGTTATCAGTCTGTTTGTTTGTCATTTAGTCCTGGATAAGTCGCATTTTCATCCAATTGAGTTGTGGCAAGGCCATTGCCTTCTGTCTCCACCGGATACTCCATTCCCCTAACTCCAATTCCATCCACAAATAATAATAGCAAATTACTGCGGATGCTGGAATCTGAAACAAAAACAAGAAGTGCTGGAAAACCACAGCAGGTCTGACAGCATCTGTGAGAGAGAATAGAGCCAGTGTTTCGAGTCTGGACGACTCTTTGTCAGAGCTGCCTTTTCCTCAGGTGAAACCCAATCCTCTTCATCCAAGTCTTCCTATTTAACCCTGGGTTGAGCTCCCAAGCCCACATACACCATTACAAAGATCGCCTACTTCTACCTCTGTTTTATTGCACTTCTCTGCCTCTGTCCCTTTGCTACAGAACACTTTATCCATGCTTTTGTTACCTCCAGACACGACTATTCCAAGATCTCTTGTCTGATCTCCAATCTTCTACTTCCCCTAAATTTGAGCTCATCCAGAACCCTGCTAACTCACATCAAGTGATTGATGAAGTCACCCATCATCCCTGAGTCCACTGAACTACATTGGCTCCCTGGCCACCAAAACCATGATTTTAAAATTCCTACCCTCATGTTCAAATCTCTCAATGACCTCTCCTCTCCCTATCGCTGTCATCTGTTCCAAACATATAATCTTCTGCCTTCCTCCAACTCAGGCCTCTTATGCATTGCCCAATTGCTTCACTGCATTGGTGGCCCCATCTTCAGCTGTCTGAGCACTAACTCCCCTTCCTAAACATTCTGACCTCTTCATCCTTCTGTCCCTATTTAAGACTCTCCTTACTATCTATGTCTTTGACCAAGCCTTCAATCCTAAAGTCTCCTAGGTCAGCTCGGTGTAAGTTCTTATCCAATTATACATATGCCAACTTTGCCTAACGGCACTTTAAAAAAATATTATTTGTTTTAGTGGTAAAATATCACCAGTATTCCTTTTATAACCAATAGAAAATAATTCAAATATAATAAGAAGATAATGACCATCACATGGTTCAACATAGCTCGCATTATTTCACATATGAAAAGTTTTGTTTTAACTCATGAATTGCAACTTGCTTTACTTTATGGCTCTGTCTACTGATAGTAAACTATTTTGAATGCACAAATATTTAAACAAACAGCTTGGAATCTGTTATGCAATGTTATCCACTGAGGTCCCAGGTGGCTCAGACATTCATTTTACATTAATCTGTGCAATGTACAGACAGCAAACAGTTTCCTCAGCTGTTGCCCTATGAAAATTTCCATATTTATGCATTTAAATGACAAAATGCATAAGCACTGCGATACAATTCATGCAAGTTCATTGAATAATAAGTAGCGGTAGACTGCCAGAGAATTATGTAATCATGTATTAATTCATACCAACATACAATTAGCTACATTATATTATGTTAAAAATCAATATCAGTCTCACAATTACATGTGACAGGTGTTAAAAGCTTGCAGCATAGTTAGTGGATGACGCTTTATATTTTTCAGTTGGGTTTAGCTTTCGCTCCACTCATAATACGTTTTAACTACTGTTTCCTATTCTTTCAGTATTTTTCTCACTTCTTCCACATCAGTTTCTGATTCTTCAGGTTCATGTTGATATGGTTAAATCAGCCAAGCAACTTATTACATTGAGGAATCTGACAGAACATCACAGTCACCCTTCATTGCTCAACTTAATGTATAGGCCCAAAGGAATGAGTGCACCACCAAGGGATCTTTGGAAATTAACAAGTACATGTGTGCATGTGTTATCTCCATCAGAGACTACTTACTTTAACTGTGCACACCCCTTCCAATTTGGAATATAATTGCATCCTGGGGAAGTGCATACATTTCATCGGATTTGTTAATCGTTAATTCCAGGTCCTTGGGCTAAACAAGGGGAAAAAAAAACACAGTGATGGCATGAAAATCCAGCGATGTTCAGTTTTTATTCCTTTGTCACAAAAATTGATATGGTGATCTGCCACCCTAAGTAAAGCAGCTGCCACCTGGCTCATACTATTAGATATGGTAGACTAGCTGAGGGTTGCAGTAAAAGCTACAGGGAGTTGATAGATACCAGAAGGATAGAAGGTGAGAGCAGCTGTCACCTACACTGCCATCAGGAAGGCTGTGTTCATCGTGGAACCTGTTTGCAAATCATGCCTTTAGTCCTGACAGAGCTCAAAGACTGTTAGCTCGGACAACTGAAAACTCTGAAGACAATGGTCAGATGTCAAGGGTGGTACGGTGGCACAGTGGTTAGCACTGCTGCCTCACAGCGCCCAGGGACCCTGGTTCGATTCCGGCCTTGGGTCACTGTCTGTGTGGAGTTTGCACACTCTCCCCGTGTCTGCGTAGGTTTCCTCCGGGTGCCCTGGTTTCCTCCCACATTCTGAAAGATGTGCTGGCTAGGTGCATTGACCTGAACAGGCACCGGAGTGTGGCGACTGGGGGAATTTCACAGTAACTTCATTGAAGTATTAATGTAAACCTTACTTACGACTAATAAATAAACTTTACAGTTCCAGAACATAATTGGGACTGATCCAGGTATATGGGAATACATCTCATTCCCCCCGATCCCCTTTCTGATCCTAACTCTACAGCTCTTCAGAGAAATAAAATTTTTCCTTGTTTTTAAATGGAGCACCACATTTTCCTTTCTTTCTTTCTTTCATTCATGGTGGCATCATCTGGTGGCACAGTGGTTAGCGCTGCTACCTCACAGTGCCAGGGACATGGGTTTGATCCCCAGCTTGGGTCACTATCTGTGTGGAGTCTGCATGTCTCCCCGTGTCTGCATGGGTTTCCTCTGGTTTCCTCCCACACTCCAAAGATTTGATTTATTATTGTCACATGTATCAGTATAACAGTGAAAAGTATTGTTTCTTGCGCACTATACAGACAAAGCATACCGTTCGTTGAGAAGGAAACGAGTGAGTGCAGAATGTAGTGTTACAGTTATAGCTAGGGTGTAGATTAGGTGCATTGGCCATGCTAAATTCTCCCTCAGTGTACCCAACAGGCACCGGAGTGTGGCGATTAGGGGATTCTCACAGTAACTTCATTACAGTGTTAATGTAAGCCTACCTGTGACACTAATAAATAAATAAACTAAACTCATGGGTGTGAGTCACAGGTGAGGCCAGCATTTATTGTCCCATCACTCATGGCCTTTCAGAAGTTAGTGGGGAGCAACCTTCTTAAACCATTGCAGTCCGTGTGTTATGGAATCAGTATTCCAGTTTGTCGGTTTGCAAACGAAAAAAAAGTGAGAAAGGAATTAGAATATTATCAGCTCTCACGCTGTGAAAAAACAGTCCCAGAAATAGCCCAATTTGTAGCATTTTCCCACCTTATGGAGGCTGGCCATCACAGGTCACCCCCTCTCTGTGGGAAGTCACTCAGATAACATCTGCTATGAGACCATATGGAAGCAACACTGTAGGAATCCCACAGAACAACATCCTTTCTCTTCCTTCATGCCAACTCGGAAGCAATGAAGTAAACTTAAGTTCAGCCAAATACACAGAAGGAGGGGATAGAATATTACACCCTGAAATAAATAAAAAATTCCTATGAAACATAACTGTAGGGACAATATGGTGAGCCTACTGTAGGCAGAATAATATGAGAAATGGTGGCCTTTATATTTGGAGATGATGAGGGGTCGAGTGAGTGGTTAAAAGATTAAATTAAATACAGGGAACAGGTCACAACATTTTAATTCTTCAATGCTATTTTGCAGCAGTGGAATTTAAGACACATGACGTTCTGGCCATACATAGGCGGGACACTTCACTACAGTAACTAAATTGGGTTCCCATAGACCAGTAGTGGGCCACATCTAAAATTGACTGGTGCTGCACTATGTCCCAGCAGTCAGGAAACCTGGCAGTGACAGCGAGATACAAGACGTCAGCTCCACAAGGTAATTTTCTCTTTTAGCGTTCTTTCTGAGCATAGAAGGAGAAGGGATGTACCAGTCCAGACCCTTAAAGAATCACATGGCCTTTCCCAGCGCTAATTGTCAGCCTCTCCCACTACTCCGACCACCATCCCAATTGCCGATCTCCGCATTCCAATTGCAAGCTCTCTCTTCCCCCACTCCTGAATATAGACTCTCTCTCACCTCCTTTACCATTGATTTCTCTCCACCCTTTCCCAATCACAGCCCCTCTCTCCTTTCCCAATTACAATCTCTTTCCCTGTTGTGTATTCAGCTACGGGAGTGTATCCAAGAACTGACTCCACAGTCAGACGTCGGACAACACTTCCCAGGTCTCACTTGCTCCACACGCTGACTCCAACTGCCCACCCAGGGAGGTATCCGGCAGATCACAGGGTCACATGACCCATTCCCTTAAAGGGGCTAAGCCCCTAATATACACAACATTCTCCATTCCTGAAAGCGGTCCCTATCTTGTGGCCTGTCCATCCCCTGTCCTGCTTTCAATCTCTCCCCCTCCATATCACCCGTGTTACACAGGGAGCTTGCAGCTGGGGATAGAACAAAGAACAAAGAAAATTACAGCACTGGAACAGGCCCTTCAGCCCTCCAAGCCTGCACTGACCATGCTGCCAGTCTCTACCTTTCTGGGGGCCATATCCCTCTATTCCCATCCTATTCATGTATTTGTCAAGACGCCCTTAAAAGTCACTATCGCATCTGCTTCCGCTACCTCCTGGCAGCAAGTTCCAGGCACCCACCACCCTCTGTGTAAAAACACTTGCCTCGTACATCTCCTTTTAACCTTGCCCCTTGCACCTTAAACCTATGCCACCAAGTAATTGATTCTTCCACCCTGGGAAAAAGCTTCTGACTATCCACTCTGTCCATGCCCCTCGTAATCTTGTAGATTTCTATCAGGTCATCCCTCAACCTCCGTCGTTCCAGTGAGAACAAACCAAGTTTCTCTAATCTCTCCTCATAGCTAATGCCCTCCACACCAGGCAACATCCTGGTAAATCTTTCCTGTACCCTTTCCAAAGCCTCCACATCCTTCTGGTAGTGTGGTGACCAGAATTGAACACTATATTCCAAGTGCGGCCTAACTAAGGTTCTACAAAGCTGCAACATGACTTGCCAATTTTTAAACTCAATGCCCCAGCCAATGAAGGCAAGCATGCCATATGCCTTCTTGACTATCTTCCCCACTTGCATTGCCACTTTTAGTGACCTGTGTACCTGTACACCCACATCCCTCTGCCTATCAATACCCTTAACAGTTCTGCCATTTACTGTATATTAGGCCTTCCAAAATGCATTACCTCACATTTTCCCGGATCTCTCCCATCTGCCAGCCAGGCTGTCTGCTTTCCGAATAAAAGGCAGGAAACTAATCTAGAAAATTCTAATGAGCTGCTGTTATGATTGGCAGGACCTCTCCTTCACTGGCCTTTCCAGGTTCTTTGTCATTTCAACTTCACCCACACATACCCAGCTCGTCATAACTATTGGGCCAATGCAACTTAAAGTTCAGATATTCTAAATCTTTTTACTCATTAGCTCCATGGAGGAAATTTCCCCTATGTTTTCTTCATTTGAGCTTTGCGTTCCCACGTGCTTTCCTTTTCCTACATCACCTTGCTCCTACATTTATTATTCGTGTCCTTCCTGTGATCATGAAGTAAATCGCCAATATCGGGAACATGTGTCTATGAACCACAGAACTAGCCATCAGTCATAGCTTTGTACAAATTGACGAGGAAAATTGTTTTGCAATGAAAATATGACTAGAACAATATTATCACTTACCTATGTGTAAAAAAACCCACTAATGCTTGTGCAAACATTAGATATATATCATATATATTAAGTGAAAAGGGAAAACGGGAGCGGGGGCGGGGGCTGGGGGTGGAATTTCCCGTCCCGCCCATTGTAGGAATCATAGCGGGCGGGAGGCGGATCATGCAAAAGTCTGTTGACATTGGGTGGGTTTTCCAATTTTGGGGCGAGTGCGATCGGAAAGTCCCACCCAAGCTCTCTAAACATACTTTAGTGCTAAACAACCTTCTAAGTTCAGATGTGTGTAGTGAGTTTGCCATATATACAATACAATCAGCGCACGAAAGCATAATTAGGATTTATACATGCGCATATGCCTTCTTCACCACATTGTTTTGCCTCACACCTCAAGGAAATAAAAGGCTGCTTCATTTGTTCAATGTTAAAGTTATTCTTTGTATTTTGCACATAGAAACCCAAACTAAATGAATTTTAACTTGAAACTGAGGGAGAGATTGGAGATAAAATAGTCAGTATAACATTCAATTGACACGCAAACAAGGTGGAGCATTGGATCGCACTCGCCCCAAAACTAGAAAACCCACCCAATGCAGAAGATTGGGCCTCACAAAAGGTTGCTGCGGAAGATTGGGGCACACGGAGTTGGGGGTAGGGTGTTAGCGTGGATTGGGGATTGGCTATCCAACAGGATGCAGAGAGTTGGAATAAATGGGTGCTTTTCTGGTTGGCAGGTGGTGACTAGTGGCGTGCCGCAGGGATCGGTACTGGGGCTTCAACTGTTTACTATTTACATAGATGATCTGGAGGAGGGGACTGAGTGTAGGGTAACAAAGTTTGCTGACGACACGAAGATAAGTGGGAAAGTGAAATGTCTGGAGGAAGCGGAAGGTCCGCAGAGAGATTTGGATAGGCTGAGTGAGTGGGCGAGGATCTGGCAGATGGAGTATAACATTGGCAAATATGAGGTTATTCACTTTGGAAGAAATAATAGCAAATTGGACTATTATTTAAATGGAAAAAAATTACAACATGCTACTGTGCAAAGGGACCTGGGAGTCCTTGTGCAGGAGTCGCAAAAACTCAGTCTGCAGGTACAACAGGTGATCAAGAAGGCAAATGGGATGTTGGCATTTATCGCGAGGGGGATGGAATATAAAAGCAGAGAAGTCTTGCTGCATCTGTACAAGGCATTGGTGAGGCCGCAGCTGGAATACTGTGTGCAGTTTTGGTCCCCTTATTTGCAAAAGGATATATTGACCTTAGAGGGAGTGCAGAGAAGGTTCACCAGGTTGATACCGGAGATGAGGGGTGTAGATTATGAGGAGAGATTGAGCAGATTAGGTTTGTACTTGTTGGAGTTTAGAAGGCTGAGGGGTGATCTTATAGAGGCATATAAGATAATGAAGGGGCTGGATAGGGTAGAAGTGGAGAGATTCTTTCCACTTAGAAAGGAAACCAGAACTAGAGGGCACAGCCTCAAAATAAAGGGGGGGTCAGTTTAGGACAGAGTTGAGGAGGAACTTCTTCTCTCAGAGGGTGGTGAATCTCTGGAATTCTCTGCCCACTGAAGTGGTGGAGGCTACCTCGTTGAATATGTTTAAATCACGGATAGATGGATTTCTGATCGGTAGGGGAATTAAGGGTTATGGGGAGCAGGTGGGTAAGTGGAACTGATTCACTTCAGATCAGCCATGATCTTATTGAATGCAGGCTCGAGGGGCTAGATGGCCTACTCCTGCTCCTATTTCTTATGTTCTTATGTTCTTAAGTAACTTTGTTTTTTTTATTCATTCGTGGGAAATGGACGTCGCTGGCTGGTCAGCATTTATTGCCCATCTCTAGTTGCCCGAGAGCAGTTGAGAGTCAACCACAGTGCGGCCCAGGATTATTGGCAGTCATTTAAATAACATGAGAAAATAACAGACACTGTAAAAATGATGAAAATGATTTAAGCAATTAATCTTTTTTGTAGCTTCAAGCCTGAGTCAAATGCATAATCTAGGGAACACTTTTGAAAATGGATGTCTAACACTGCACATAATATTGCAATGGCCTCCACAGAGTTAGAATAATTATGAGCGGCACGGTGGCACAGTGGTTAGCACTGCTGCCTTACAGCTCCAGAGACCTGGGTTTGATTACCGGATTGGGTCACGGTCTGTGTGGAGTTTGTACATTCTCCCCGTGTCTGCGTGAGTTTCCTCCGGGTGCTCCGGTTTCCTCCCACAATCCAAAGATGGGTGGGTTAGGTGCATTGGCCATGCTAAATTGCCCCTTAGCGTCCCAGGATATGTAGATTAGAGGGATTAGCAGGATAAATATGTGGGGTTATAGGGCTACGGCCTAGGTGGGATTGTTGTCAGTGCAGACTCAATGGGCCGATTGGCCTCCTGCACTGTAGGGATTCTATGATTTTATGATTCTAATTTGTATTAACTTAAATACCTGTGATCCTGATTAGCTTTATCGATACAAGATTAACCTTGACTGGAAACTTCAGTGAATGATTAATTATCTTAGCAACATTGTTTCCCAGTCTTCATTCCATCTTAGCTTTTGGACATTATTTCATCTTGTGTGTATGATCAGGAGACAATGTTCCCCCGTTACCCATGTTTCAAATTCTAGCTTAACTTGTTCGAAGAGCATGGTTCAAATCCTTATCGGATACACATCCTGGGCTGAAACTGACAAAATGTTGCTTTGTCAGAAGTGGTGGCTTTCAGGCAACAGCCTTGATTCTCTTCTAATTTTGGGGAGGTAAGCAGGGTTAAATAGATTATTAGAGACTGCAGCCTCAAATCCGAATTATCCACTTGAGAAAAAGGACCAATCTCCTTTAGTACGATTGGCATTATGCAAACTGAATCCACGAGGTACTGCTATCGCCTCTGACCCATTTGCCCAACTTCCTGCTTAAGTAACGGTGATGTGATAGAGGCTTCGGTTGGAGTGTATCACTGAGGTGGATATCATATTGGAGCCATTTTGTGTATTGCTACAAAAGAATGCCAAATTGCCAATGTATCAAACTGTACCACTCTGGAAGCTCAGTTAATACCTGTATTGTTCATTTTGTTCAGTTCTGTTTTGTGTACTGGAGACACCAATGTTCGTATCAGAATACCTCTGCTCATTTATTGCGAAGAGGAGGAGGAAAATATCGGAGAGGGCCAGGTCTTTTAGAGTCCGGCTTTACTAATGATATAGCTTTCCAATGTGCCTATATCAATTCACCAGTGTCTACAATCACAGACATCTTCCTCAAAGTTAATTGACACCAGTAGCATTATTGAAGTCTTACTTGAAGGGCCCCTTTATCGGATCCACAAAGCACATTCAGAAGGAGTTGATGAAGCGCTGAGATGCCAAGCTTTGCATCTTCCTCTTACCGGGGCTCCATTTCTCCCTGCAACACCATGTTGTGCAGGTGCGGCACACCGGTTCAATTCTGGGTGTCGACTCTGGAAAATATGGCTCAATGTAGTTGTGGGAAGCAGATTGTGAAATTCTACAAGATCATCAAGCAGATCATTGGAAGCAGCTGGGGTGAAGAAACTAAAGCACTGACATTGTATGCCTATCAGGTCCACTCGAAAGGAATCTCCTTCTCGCATGTTGCAAAGGCCAGTGACCACGTGACATGAAGGTCTGAACCTCTAGCATAACCGTTGCACAGTTGTGCCCAGCAGGTTTATCTTCGGCCTGTGTTCCTGTGTTGGGGATTGCCTCCTACAAGATGGAGTTCTGTGCCCATCCGCTCAGTACTGTGAAGTGGCAGGTAGTTGAGGAGAAGGCTGCGGGTACTGTTTCTGCACTCTCTGTGTTGCTTCTGCTGCTCTTTTTGTTCAGAGGCCCAAGGTAGAAATGCAAAATCTGGGAAATGCAGATCACAGGTAAAAAAAAAATCCAAGAGGAGTTGAAAGTAAAAGCCTGAGTCCTCAATAGTCTGAACATTTAGAAATAAAGCAATAGGCTATTCAGCCCTTCAAGTCTGTTTCCCATTCAGTTAGATCTTGGCCACTCCGTATCCTAATTCCCTTTGCCCAGTTCGGTTCTGTAACCCTTTCTTTGTATCACAAAAATCCATCAACTGCAGTTTCAAAAGCTTCAGTTAACTCCCTCACTAGTTGCGAGAGAGTTCCACTGCTCTTTGTGTGAAGAACTGTTCTCTAACATCACTCCTGAAAGGGCTAGATCCAATTTTAAGATTTGCTCTGGACTCTCTCCCAAAGCACAGAGAGAGAAACTATCTACCCTATTGGAATTCTTTAATCATCTTAAATGCCTCGGTTGTATTACCCCTTAATCTCCCAGATTCACATGATTACGATTTATGAGAGAAGTGAAGAGTGGCATTAGAGCCTGTGAGTAGGGTCTGTTGTCTTCCTAGAATAGGCGGAGGCACAACTGGTGCGAAGTAGAACTTCTTTATTGATCATCATTTAAAATTAGCATGACAGAAAGCGGAAAAGGATTACTTAAGAGGGAGAGAGAGAAGAGAGAGGGAAGCCAGGAAGCTGGTCCCAATACAGACTTGAACTTGTACAGGATTCAACACAACAACTGAATACACATAGCTGTATAGAGCATTATAACTTCTGGGCACACATAGTCTGTAATTTTCAAAAACAATTTGCAGCTGTGAAAACTTATTTATGACAAAAACCATTTCTGTTAACATTGCACTTTCAAATATAGTCAATTTCTAAATTCATTCTGGAATTTCAAGCTGAGTTTTAAATTCAGTCAAGTTAACTTTAAAGCATAGCATAATTAGTTACATCAGCAGAAATACCTTAACATGAAGTCTTTTAACTAAACAAACCATACAAAGGATCCCACACTGTGTTAGAGTTGAGCGGCAGTGTTTCTATCTTTTGCAATGGTATAACAACAGCGTGTCGAATCCTTCACATGGTCACAGATTGGATGACATGTTTCAACACAGCCACCAGCAATCAATCACATTCAAAAAATGCTCTTCTTTTGAAAGCTGGGCCTCAAAAATCAAGATCTCTGCCTTCTTCAGGCATGAATGGATGGAATTTCATCCTCTGGCAAGCTCCTCTTCTACAAGAGAGAGGGATAAGCAGCAGGATAAGTAGGACTCATTGTATGAAGAGGGTGGGGCGAAAGACATGCAATTTGATACCGATGAACAGGAGAATGATTTTCATAGAATCATAGAATCCTGACAGTGCAGAAACAGGCCATTCAGTCCATCGAGCCTGTACTAACAGCAATCTCACCCAGGCCCTATATATCACCATAACCCTACCTATTTACCCTGCTAATTCCCTTGACAGTAAGGGCCAATTTAACATGGCCAATCAACCAAACCCACACATCTTTGGACTGTAGAATGAAACCAGAACACCCGGAGGAAACCCAACCCAGACACAGCGAGAACATGCAAACCCCACCCAGACAATCACCTGAGGCCGGAATTGAACCAGGTCCCTGGCGCAGTGAGGCAGCAGTGCTAACCACTGTGTCACCGTGCCGCCCAGAGATTTTGATCCAGATACTTATCTTGCATCTAGCCCCAAGAAATGTCAGAAGCATTCAGAGACAGGATATACTCTCTTGAAATGAGGTAATTAATGAATACATTCTTGAAAACTTTCAGACCTCAATATCTGTGATTGGCAGCACCTTTCCCCAACATTGCAAACTTCTCAATAGCGTGCCACCTGCAGAATCCCCCTTTCCCACAACCATTAACACTACCAAGGAAGCAAAAGCTGAACAGTAGTGTCACTCAATTTTATCACATCAACACAGATGTTCCTCAGTCTTCACCATAAGCACACCCCTTTGTGCCTCTGCAGGTCCTATTTGCTTTTTGTAGATCAACAACTTTTAGGCGATTTAATTGGCAGAAGTGTAGAAGATGCTATTCGCTCTTTTTCTATCTGGGACACAGGAATGAAGTGGCTCCTACCTAAAACATGCCCGTTATTGCAAAGGACCAGCTGCAGGCTGCATCTTTAAATGGGAATACTGGGCAAACAGGTACTGCTGCTGCAAACGCAGCAGGGGCAGGTTTCGGCAGAGATTAGGGGTGACTGACAGATTGAATCAACAACCTTTATTTCCTGAAAGAAAGGCATATCCTACTGATGGCGTGTACGTTTGGGGCGGCGGTGACGTAGTGGTATTAGCACTGGTCTGGTAATCCAGAGACCCAGGCCAATGCTCTGGGAACCCGGGTTCGAATCCCACCATGGTGGCACAGTGGCACAGTGGTTAGATTGCTGCCTCACAGCGCAGGGACCCTGGTTTGATTCTGGCCTTGGGTCACTGTCTGTTGTGGTGTCTGCATGTTCTCCCCATGTCTGCGTAGGTTCCCTCCGGGTGCTGTGGTTTCCTCCCACACTCCAAAGATGTGTGGATTAGGTTGATTGGCCATGCTCAATTGCCCCTTAGCGTCAGGGAGAATAGCAGGGTAAATATGTGGGGATACAGGGATATGACCTGGGTGGGATTGTTGTTGGTGCAGACTCGATGGGTCAAATGGCCTCCTTCTGCACTTTAGATTCTATAATTCTATGACAGATAGTGAAATTTTAATTCAATAAAAATCTGGAATTAGAAATCTAATGATGACCACAAAACCATTGCCAATTTTTGGAAAAACCCATCTGGTTCACTAATGTCCTTGAGGGAAGGAAATCTGTCGTTCTTACCCGGTCTGACCTACACATGACTCCAGACCCACAGCAATGTGGTTGACTTTTAAATGACCTCCGGGATGGGCAATAAATGCTGGCCTAGCCACCGACACCCACATCCCATGAACGAATAAAAAAAAAATGCAATGGGCTAATGCAAAATAGTCTGGTCTCTTACAGGGTATGGAATCCTCTATCTAAGTTTCAGATTAAGTGGCAAGCTCGGCTCAGTGGTAAGGTTACTGCCTCTGTGTCAGCAAATTGTTTGCTCACGTCCCACTCCACAGGCTGAGCGCATAATGTGAGTTCAGTACAACACTGATGCAACGTCGTACTGTCAGAGATGTCATCTTTCGGCTGAAGTGCTGAACCTAGACTTCATCTGTTCTCTCAGGGGAATGTGAAAGATCAGTTCAGCAGTATTCAGAGAGGGGATGTAGAATCCTGCATGGTGACCTAGCCATTATTTATCCTTCAAACAACATCAATAGAAAATATATATTTTTAAAATTGCTGATGCAGGAAATCTGAAATAGTAATAGAAAGTGCAGGAAATACTCAGCAGATCTGGCAGCATCTGTGGAGAGAAAGTTAGGCTAGAATGTTACCACCATTCACTCCAGTGGGATTTTCCCCATCCCGCTGCAGTGTACAGAGATTTGGCTGGGGGCCAAATTCTCCGACCTCGCTGCAGCGGGAGCATGGCATGAACAACCAGTAAGATTGCGTACTTAAAGTTTGAATTTAAATATGACTCTTCAGAGTTCTGAACTGAACAATGAACATAGAACATAGAACATAGAACAGTACAGCACAGAACAGGCCCTTCGGCCCACGATGTTGTGCCGAGCTTTATCTGAAACCAAGATCAAGCTATCCCACTCCCTATCATCCTGGTGTGCTCCATGTGCCTATCCAATAACCGCTTAAATGTTTCTAAAGTGTCTGACTCCACTATCACTGCAGGCAGTCCATTCCACACCCCAACCACTCTCTGCGTAAAGAACCTACCTCTGATATCCGTCCTGTATCTCCCACCACGAACCCTATAGTTATGCCCCCTTGTAATAGCTCCATCCACCCGAGGAAATAGTCTTTGAACGTTCACTCTATCTATCCCCTTCATCATTTTATACACCTCTATTAAGTCTCCCCTCAGCCTCCTCCGCTCCAGAGAGAACAGCCCTAGCTCCCTCAACCTTTCCTCATATGACCTACCCTCCAAACCAGGCAGCATCCTGGTAAATCTCCTCTGCACTCTTTCCAGCGCTTCCACATCCTTCTTATAGTGAGGTGACCAGAACTGCACACAATATTCCAAATGTGGTCTCACCAAGGTCCTGTACAGTTGCAGCATAACCCCACGGCTCTTAAACTCCAACCCCCTGTTAATAAAAGCTAACACACTATAGGCCTTCTTCACAGCTCTATCCACTTGACTGGCAACCTTTAGAGATCTGTGGATATGGACCCCAAGATCTCTCTGTTCCTCCACAGTCTTCAGAACCCTACCTTTGACCCTGTAATCCACATTTAAATTTGTCCTACCAAAATGAATCACCTCACATTTATCAGGGTTAAACTCCATTTGCCATTTTTCAGCCCAGCTTTGCATCCTATCTATGTCTCTTTGCAGCCTACAACAGCCCTCCACCTCATCCACTACTCCACCAATCTTGGTGTCATCAGCAAATTTACTGATCCACCCTTCAGCCCCCTCCTCTAAGTCATTAATAAAAATCACAAAGAGCAGAGGACCAAGCACTGATCCCTGCGGCACACCACTAGCAACCTGCCTCCAATCCGAAAATTTTCCATCGACCACCACCCTCTGTCTTCAGTCAGACAGCCAGTTACCTATCCAATCGGCCAACTTTCCCTCTATCCCACACCTCCTCACTTTCATCATAAGCCGACCATGGGGGACCTTATCAAACGCCTTACTAAAATCCATGTATATGACATCAACTGCCCTACCTTCATCAACACACTTAGTTACCTCCTCAAAAAATTCTATCAAATTTGTGAGGCACGACTTGCCCTTCACGAATCCGTGCTGACTATCTCGGATTAATCCGCATCTTTCTAAATGGTCGTAAATCCCATCCCTAAGGACCCTTTCCATCAATTTACCAACCACCGAAGTAAGACTAACCGGTCTATAATTACCAGGGTCATTTCTATTCCCTTTCTTAAACAGAGGAACAACATTCGCCATTCTCCAGTCCTCTGGCACCATCCCCGTGGACAGCGAGGACCCAAAGATCAACGCCAAAGGCTCTGCAATCTCATCCCTTGCCTCCCACAGAATCCTAGGATACATTTCATCAGGCCCAGGGGACTTATCGACCTTCAGTTTATTCAAAACTGCCAAGACATCCTCCCTCCGAACATCTATTTGCTCCAGCCTATTAGCCTGTAATACCTTCTCTTCCTCAAAAACATGGCCCCTCTCCTTGGTGAACACTGAAGAAAAGTATTCATTCATCACCTCGCCTATCTCTACTGACTCCATACACAAGTTCCCACTACTGTCCTTGACCGGCCCTAACCTCACCCTGGTCATTCTTTTATTCCTCACATAAGAGTAAAAAGCCTTGGGGTTTTCCTTGATCCGACCCGCCAAGGACTTTTCATGTCCCCTCCTAGCTCTCCTAAGCCCCTTTTTCAGCTCATTCCTTGCTAACTTGTAACCCTCAATCGAGCCATCTGAACCTTGTTTCCTCATCCCTACATAAGCTTCCCTCTTCCTTTTCACAAGACATTCCACCTCTTTTGTGAACCATGGTTCCCTCACTCGGCCATTTCCTCCCTGCCTGACAGGAACATACCTATCAAGGACATCCAGTATTTGTTCCTTGAAAAAGTTCCACTTTTCATTAGTTCCTTTCTCTGACAGTTTCTGTTCCCAACTTATGCCCCCTAATTCTTGCCTAATCGCATCATAATTACCCCTCCCCCAATTGTAAACCTTGCCCTGCCGTACGGCCCTATCCCTCTCCATTGCAATAACAAAAGACACTGAATTGTGGTCACTATCTCCAAATTGCTCTCCCACAACCAAATCTAACACTTGGCCCGGTTCATTTCCCAGTACCAAATCCAATGTGGCCTCACCTCTAGTCGGCCCATCCACATATTGTGTCAGGAAACCCTCCCGCACACACTGCACAAAAACTGCCCCATCCAAACTATTTGACCTACAAAGGTTCCAATCAATATTTGGAAAGTTAAAGTCCCCCATGACAACTACCCTGTGACCCCCACACATATCCATAATCTGCTTAGCAATTTCTTCCTCCACATCTCTATTACTATTTGGGGGCCTATAGTAAACTCCTAGCAACGTGACCGCTCCTTTCCTATTTCTAACTTCAGCCCATATTACCTCAGTGTGCAGATCCCCCACGAAGTGCCTTTCCGCAGCCGTTAAACTATCCTTGATTAACAATGCCACTCCTCCACCTCTTTTACCAGCTTCCCTACACTTAGTGAAACATCTATACCCCGGAACGTCCAACAACCATTCCTGTCCTTGTTCTATCCACGTCTCCGTAATGGCCACAACATCGTAGTCCCAAGTACCAATCCACGCCCCAAGTTCATCTACCTTGTTCCGGATGCTCCTTGCATTGAAGTAGACACACTTAAGAACATAAGAACATAAGAAATAGGAGCAGGAGTAGGCCATCTAGCCCCTCGAGCCTGCCCCGCCATTCAATAAGATCATGGATGATCTGACGTGGATCAGTACCACTTACCCGCCTGATCCCGTTGTCCACACTTCAACACACCTTCCTGTCTACCAGTACCCACCCTTGACCCTGATACCTTCCCCAATACCTCACCACCCTCACTGACTTCTGGACTACAACTACCTTTCCCACTCCCCTGACAAATTAGTTTAAACCCCCCTGAAGAGCCGTAACAAATTTCCCTCCGAGGATATTGGTGCCCCTCTGGTTCAGGTGCACCCCGTCCTGTTTGTACAGGTCCCACCTTCCCCAGAACGGGTTGGAGAACCGAGGGTAACCAGGCCCTGGTTATTTTGGGGAACCCACATGCATTTCAGGCCTCATCGGGGCTCCTGTCCCTTTAAGAGGCTCGAAGCCCCTCTTCAAGAGCTGTCAGCTAGTCAGAAGTCCGACTGTTCGGTTTCAGCAGTGCCACCCGGAGCAGTGGTGTTTGTTGGGATTGCATCCAGCTGAGAGATGCAGCAATGGATACCGTCCCTTGGAATAACTGGTGATGGGAGTCACCCTCCATGGGCCACAGAAGGCCTGACTAGGAAGGATCCCCTTATGCCTGCAGAGCCGCCATCGGAATTCACCAGGCAGCCTCCTCATACAGTGAAGTGCCTACCTGCCGCTGATAAAATGCCTGTCCTTATGGAGTACTGATAAAATCCAAGCCTAAAACTGCAGATCCTTTCATTCTTCCTTTCAAGATAGATGCCAAAATCTTCCTTGGAAATCATGTGAACTGCTTCTCAAGTAATTCTAGAGGTCTTTTTCACACACAAGTCCTCTGCATATCTTTCTTTAGTTGCCACTCTCTGGATTGCTGCAGCCAGGGGAACCCTCACCCACTGGGTTCTTCATATCAGGCGGCACAGTGGCAAAGTGTTTAGCACAGCTGCTTCACGGCGCCAGGTACCCGGGTTCAATTCCAGCCTCGGGTCACTGTGTGGAGTTTGCACAATCTCCCTGTGTCTGCGTGGGTTTCCTCCGGTGGCTCCGGTTTCCTCCCACAGTCCAAAGATGTGCAGGTTAGGTTGATTGGCCATGCTAAATTGACCCTCGTGTCAGGGGGATTAGCAGGGTAAGTACGTGGGGTTACAGGAATAGGGCCTGGGTGGGATTGTGGTCGGTGCAGGCTCAATGGGCCGAATGGCCTCCTTCTGCACTGTAGGGATTCTATGATTCCATGATATCCTGATGATGGAATCCTCCAAGAGACCAACACATTTTGGGATTCAATTCACAATGCTTGCACATGGGTTGTCTGACACCCCTACATTCTCCGGTCAATTATTCCATTTGCCTCTTCATAAAAATTGGATAAAAGCAAATTTCTGCGGATGCTGGAATCTGAAACCAAAAGAGAAAATGCTAGAAAATCTCAGCAGGTCTCTGTATTCCCTCTGTGGATAGCTACTAGCAGTCTTTTCCCCTGGTTTCTATGGCTATGACTCATCTTTCATTCCCTCACCCTGCAGTATAAATATCTCCCACTTTCTATGCCTTTTACCTTTGACAAAGGGTCATCTGGACTCGAAACACCAGCTCTTTTCTTTCCTTACAGATGCTACCAGACCTGCTGAGATTTTCCAGCATTTTCTCTTTTGGTTGCCTCTTCCTTCATCTCTCTTTCCTCTTGACCTCCGATGCATTGTGCAACATCCAGTGTGATACCGCCTCATCGCTGGGGCGCAAGGTGGCACAGTGGTTAGCACTGCTGCCTCACATCACCAAGGACTCAGGTTCGATTCCCGGCTTGGATCACTATCTGTGGGGAGTCTGCAAGTTCTCCCCTTATCTGCGTGGGTTTCCTCCAGTTGCAGTGGTTTCCACCCACAGTCCGAAAGACGTGTTGGTTAGGTGCATTGGCCATGGCTAAATTCTCCCTCAGTGTACCCAAACAGGTGCGGGAGTGTGGTGACTAGGGGATTTTCACAATAACTTTATTGCAGTTTTAATGTAAGCCGACTTGTGACACTAATGAATAAACTTTAAACTTTAGTCTGAAGCCCCCAGGTGTTCTTCCCGAGGCAGGCATTTAAGAGTAATAGAATGAACGATCCCCAGGGTGTAGGCAAAACTGAAGCCAGAGTGTGTTGAGCTCTGATTTATTTCCATGTTATCAGGCAAACCTTGTTGGTTTTGGGTGACCATACCATTAGCTGCCTGGAACTGGAGCTCTAATAGTCAGTTACTGAAACAAAATATGCAGATGCTGGAGCGTCTGATGGAATGTCAGTGACCTGAAGCGTTGGGCGCGATCTTACTGATCGTTCACGCCATGCTTCTACTGCTGCGAGGTCGGAGAACTTGGCGGCCAGCCAAATCTCCATTCACTGCAGCAGGATGGGAAAATCCCGCCAGTGTGAACAGTGATAAGATTCCGGCCGTTAATTCTGTTTCTCTCCATAGGTGCTGCTTGACCTGCTGAGTCTTGGTGGCATTTTCTGTTTTTACTTCTAACACTCTGTGACTCTCTTTCTCCTCATCTAAGGTGCTTTTTAAATTCTAACTGTTGGCCAAATTTTGCATTCATATCCCCTTATGTGGCTTGCTGTCAAATTGCATTTAATATTGCTGCCCTGAAGCACCTTGGGACATTTTACTAAGTTAAAAGGTGTTATCTAGATGCAAGTTGTTGTTGTTATTGGGGACGTGCAGAGTAAGAGTGGACTCAATGAATATTCCATAATGCAGTACAAACATTGTAGACCATCTCAGGACGCTAGGGTTGGATATTCCTGGCTCCATGGAGACTATTTCTGAGCCAGGGGACCTGGGAAAATAGTGGTGTTATCGAGATGGCTGCATAACACATTCCTTCTGCCAGGGAATTTTCCCAGAGAGCTGAATCGGCTGCCTGCACCCTCACCACAGAGGTGGGCAGCCAATTAGGATAATTGATGCCTTACTTAGGCCTGATTTTGCAGCCTTGTTGGCATGTTAAATGTGAGGTCATCCATTTTGGTAGGAATAACAGCAAAATGGACTAGTTTTTAAATGGTAAACAATTGCAGCATGCTGCTGTGCAGAGGAACCTGGGTGTCCTTGTGCAGGAATCTCAAGGAGTTGGTTTGCAGGTGCAGCAGGTAATTAAGAAGGCAAATGGAATTTTGTCCTTCATTGCTAGAGGGATGGAGTTTAAAAACAGCGAGGTTATGTTGCAGCTGTATAAGGTGCTGGTGAGGCCACACCTGGAGTACTTTGTACAGTTTTGGTCTTCTTACTTGAGAAAGGATATACTGGCACTGGAGGGGGTGCAGAGGAGATTCACCAGGTTGATTCTGGAGTTGAGAGGGTTGGCTTATGAGGAGAGACTGAGTAGACCGGGGCTATGCTCATTGGAATTCAGAAGAATGAGGGGAGATCTTATGGAAACATATAAGATTATGAAGGAAATAGATAAGACAGAAGCAGGGAAGTTGTTTCCACTAGCGGGTGAAACTAGAACTAGGGGGCATAGCCTCAAAATAAGGGGAAGCAGATTTAGGACTGAGTTGAGGAGGAACTTCTTCACACAAAGGGTTGTGGATCTGTGGAATTCCCTGCCCAGTGAAGCAGTTGAGGCTACCTCATTGAATGTTTTTAAGGCAAGGATAGATACATTTTTGAACAGTAAAGGAATTAAGGGTTATGGTGAGCGGGCGGGTAAGTGGAGCTGAGTCCACGAAAAGATCAGCCATGATCTTATTGAATGGCGGAGCAGGTTCAACGGGCCAGATGGCCTACTCCTGCTCCTAGTTCTTATGTTCTTACATTCCTATGTTGCTGCTAACGGAGCATCCCTCCCCCATTGCACGCAGAGGCTGCCAGCTTAATGGATCTGGCCTCCCTTTGGCAGACAGGGTAATCTTCCAAATCTGAAGCTATATGCCCAATGACAGGGGCATGACAGGTGGCATCCAGGGCCCAAACTAATCCACCAGATGGTTTTCACCTCCACTCCGAGGAGCTTATCTACTTCAGTTGTTTTCACTCTTTTCATTTCATTGATGCTGCCAAGCGCTCCCTCATGTCCCTGAGATATCCGAACAGTGCCCACTTCTCCCAGTGCAGCTGCTGAAGCTCTTATGCTGCCAATCCTCCTACAGCATCGAGCCTCTCCACCATTTTTGCTAGGGCAATGAGTTTGGAGGCAACCAAATGGAATGTTGCCTTCAGGAAGATGGTTCCACTTCCACTGTCTTGCTCCTGGCACATGCCAGGTTGGGACCCTCATTTGGTCCCAGTTTTGTAGTCTCAAAGTCCAGGGCAAAATCCAGACCATAGTATCTGACTTATCTGGTGGTGCACAAAAATGTCACAAAAGGTGCGCTTGTTAAACAGAAGCGAGAATTTGCTGCAACTGGGAACTCTCTGGTAATTATTTTCCAAGCTGAAATTTCCTTTAACATTTATGGTTTGACTTAAAACTTTACAAAGGTAAAAGAAGCTCAAAGCTAGTTAAGATACCGAGGCTAGAATCTTATGGCGCTCTGCTGGGTGCGCACCCAACCAAAGCGTGCATAAACTTGCGCAAGATGACATTGCGTGATATGTTGAGGTCGGCCGGCACGCCCATGTATCGGAGCTGTGCCCATCAACAATTAAAAGCCATTAAAAAGCCAATTGGCCAAGATTTTACATTGCCTAAGTGATTTTATGCTCATCACATGGGCACGAAGGGCAGGCGGGCATTACATTTTTATCAATTTGTCATCCAAAGGCAGGATAAATGGTCCCGGAGTACAAGCACATTCATTTATTGATGATTTTAGGTTATGGGTTCAAGTCCCACTCTAGCGAGTTGAGCACATGGGCTTACAGCCCCAGCACAGTCCTCAGAGAATGCTGCACTGTCTGTGGTGCTGGTGTTCAGGTGAGTTGTAAATATGAGGCCATCAGAGATCCAACATGACCGTTTATGGGAGCTTTCTATGTGCAAATGGTTGTGGAGGGCCAATCATCTCAGCTCCAGAACATCACTGCAGGAGTCTCTCAGGGTAGTATCCTAGGCCCAACAATCTTCAGCTGCTTCATCAAAGACCTTCCTCTGTCATAAGGTCAGAAGTGGGGATATTCGCTGATGATTGTACAATGCTCAGCACCATTCACGACTCCTCAGATACTGAAGCAGTCCATGTTCAAATGCAACAAGATCTGGACAATATCCAGGCTTGGGCTGACAAGTGGCAAGTAACATTCGCGCCACACAAATGCCAGACAATGACCATCACCAAAAAGAGACATTCTAACCATCGCCCCATGACATTCAATGGTGTTACCATCACTGAATCCTCCACTCTCAACATCCTTGGGGTTTCCATTGACCAGAAACTCAACTGGACTCACCACATAAACACAGTGGCTACAAGAGCAGGTCAGAGGCTAGGAATACTGCGGCGAGTAACTTAGCTCCTGACTCCCCTGAGCCTATCCACCATCTACAAGGCACAAGTCAGGAGTGTGATGGAATACTCCCCACTTGCTTGGATGGGTGCAGCTCCAATAACATTCAAGAAGTTTGACACATTCCAGGACAAAGCAGCCCCTTTGATTGGCACCACATCTACAAACAGTCAATCCCTCCACCACCGACGCTCAGCAGCAGCAGTGTGTACTATCTACAAGATGCACTGCAGCAATTCACCAAAGATCCTTAGACAGCACCTTCCAAACCCACGACCACTTCTAGAAGGACAAGGGCAGCAGATACATAGGAACACCACCACCTGCAAGTTCCCCTCCAAGCCATTCACTATTCTGACTTGGAAATATATCGCCGTCCCTTCGCAGTCACTGGGTCAAAATCCTGGAATTCGCTCCCTAATGGCATTGTGGGTCAATCCACAGAACATGGACAGCAGCGATTCAAGAAGGCAGCTCACCACCACCTTCTCAAGGACAACTACAGATGGGCAATAAATGCTGGCCAGCCAGCGACGCCCATGTCCCACGAATGAATAAAAGAAAAATTAAAAATTGGCTCTCAGGCACATTTTCCACACTTCAAAAAGCAGTGAGGCACTTTGGGACATCCTGAAGTCATGAAAAGTGCAGGAGAAATGTTTATTCATTATTTTTTCTTTCTTCACTCATGCACGTGGATGAAAGGAACCCCTTCCCGAATCTCTCCTCCCTTCAGCGTGACTTGGACAGGCTGAGTGAGTGGGCATATGCATGGCGGATGTCGTGTAATGTAGATAAATGTGAGGTTATCCATTTCAGTAGCAAAAATAGGAAGGCAGATTATTATTTGAATGGGTGTAAATTGAGAAAGGTGGATACTCAGCAATACCTTGGTGTCCTTGTGCATCAGTCGCTGAAAGTAAGCACGCAGATACAGTAGGCAGTAAAGAAGGCAAAAGGTATGTTGGCCTTCATAGCGAGAGGATTTGAGTACAGAAATTTGGATGTTTTACTGCAATTGTACAGGGTGTTGGTGAGGCCACATCTGGAGTATTGTGTGCAGTTTTGGTGACCTTATCTGAGGAAGGATGCTCTTGCTATGGAGGGAGTGCAGTGAAGGTTTACCAGGTCGAGTCCTAGGATGGCAAGACTAAGTCAGGGGTTTAGAAGAATAAGAGGAGCTCTCATAGAATCTTATTCAATTCAGACGGGGTAGATTCAGAAAGAATGTACCCAGTGGTGGGAAACTCCAGAACTAAGTGTCGTAGTTTGAGGATAAGGGGTAAAACCTTTCGGACTGAGGTGAGGAGAAATTTCTTCACTCAAAAAGTGGTGAATCTGTGGACTTCACTATCACAGAAAGTAGTTGAATCCAAAATGTTGCGTTATTTCTTGAAATTTTTCCAGATCCAGACGAGAGAATGAAGTGGCATCAAAATGGTTGTCGATGTACCCGATGAACAGGTTGTGGGAGGGGGCCAGCGTAGGACTGGAACAGGGAATGCTCCACATACCCCATAAAGTGACAGGCATAACTGGGATCCATGTGAGTACCCATAGCCGCACCTTCTATTTGGAGGAAGTGAAATGAGTTAAAGGAGAAATTGTTGAGTGAGTATTCCCCATGGCATTGGCAACTTCAATTCAATTCCCGGTGGAAAAACAGATAGGTCCTACACCATAGAAATGACTTTGGTGTCATTATTGTGGCATTTCGGCTATCAACTGATCTTGACTAAAACCTTAGGTAAAAGCAAAATACTGTGGATGCTGGAATCTGAAACAGAAACAGAAAATGCTGGAAAATCTTAACAGGTCTGACAGCATCTGTGGGGAGAGATAAGAGCCAACGTTTCGGGTCTAGGAGGCTGGGAATGCACAAAGCAAGTGTGGAATGCAAGGAAAGTAGAAAGAAACTTAAGCAAGGAGTAAGGAGGGCTAAAAGGTGTCATGAAAAATTATTGGCCAGCAGGATTAAGGAAAATCCCAAGGCTTTAATACATATATAAAGAGCAAGAGGGTAGCCAGGGAGAGGGTTGGCCCACTGAAGGACAGGAGAGGGAATCTATACGTGGAGCCGGAAGAAATGGGCGAGGAATTAAATGAGTACTTTGCGTCAGTATTCACCAAAGAGAAGGACTTGGTGCATGATGAGCCTGGTGAAGGGTGTGTAGATAGTTTGAGTCATATTGAGATCAAAAAGGAGGAGGTATTGGGGTTCTTGAGAAACATTAAGGTAGACAAGTCCCCAGGGCCTGATGGGATATATCCCAGAATATTGAGAGAGACAAGGAAGAAAATTGCTGGGTCCTTGAGAGAAATCTTTGTATCCTCACTGGTTACAGGGGAGGTTCCAGAGGATTGGAGAATAGCCAATGTTGTTCCTTTGTTTAAGAGTAGCAAGAATAATCTAGGTAATTATAGGCCGGTGAGCCTTACGTCAGTGGTAGGGAAATTATTGGAGAGGATTCTTCGAGACAGGATTTACTCCCACTTGGAAATAAGTGGACGTATTAGGGAGACGCAACATGGTTTTGTGAAGGGGCGGTCACGTCTCAGTAACCTGATTGAGTTTTTCGAGGAAGTGACGAAGATGATTGATGAGGGTAGAGCAGTGGATGTTGTCTACATGGACTTCAGTAAGGTCTTTGAAAAGGTACCTCATTGCAGACTGGTGCAGAAGGTGAAGTCGCATGGGATCAGAGGTGAGCTGATATAGAACTGGCTCAGTTATAGAAGACAGAGAGTAGCAGTGGAAGAGTGCATTTCTGAATGGAGGGCTGTGACAAGGGGCGTTCCTCAGGGATCAGTGCTGGGGCCTTTGCTGTTTGTAATATATATAAATGATTTGGAGGAAAATGTAACTGGTTTGATTGGTGAGTTTGCAAACGACACAAAGGTTGATGGATTTGCTGATAGTGCTGAGGACCATCATCGGATACAGCAGGATATAGATCAGTTTGAGACCTGGGCGGATAGATGATAGATGGAGTTTAATCCAGACAAATGTGAGGTAATGCATTTTGGAAGATCTAATACAATAGGAAATATACAGTAAATGGCAGAACCCTTCAGAGTATTGATAGGCAGAGGGATCTGGGTGTACAGGTACGCAGGTCACCGAAAGTGGCAATGCAGATGGAGAAGGTAGTCAAGTAGGCATATGGCATGCTTGCCTTCATCGGCTGGGGCATTGAGTTTAAAAATTGGCAAGTCATGTTGCAGCTTTATAGAACCTTAGGCCACACTTGGAATATAGTGTTCAATTCTGGTCACCACACTACCAGAAGGATGTGGAGGCTTTGGAGAGGGTATAGAAAAGTTTTACCAGGATGTTGCCTGGCATGGAGGGCATTAGTTATGAGGAGAGGTTGGAGAAACTTGGTTTGTTCTCACTAGAACAACGGAGGTTGAGGGGAGACCTGACAAAAGTCTACAAGATTATGAGGGGCATGGACAGAGTGAATAGTCAGAAGTTTTTTCCCAGGGTGGAAGAGTCAATTACTAAGGGGCATAGGTTTAAGATGCGAGGGGCAAGGTTTAAAGGAGATGTATGAGGCAAGTTTTTTTACACAGAGGATGGTGGTTGCCTGGAATTCGCTACCGGGGGAGGTAGTGGAAGCAGATACAATAGTGACTTTTAAGGGGCGTCTAGGCAAATACATGAATAGGATGGGAATAGAGGTATATGGTCCGAGGAAGGGTAGAGGGTTTTAGTTCAGTTGGTTGCAGGCTTGGAGGGCTGAAGGGCCTGTTCCTGTGCTGTAATTTTCTTTGTTCTTTGTTCTTTGATCGAGATGACCCTTCATCAGACCTTCCTGTCGCTTGCCATTTCACCCTGCTCTCCTGTTCATATGTTTGCCCTTGGCTTTTTGCAATGTTCTAGTGAACCCCAATGCAAACTGGAAGAACAACAGTTCACCTTCCAATTGGGCACTTTAAAATTGAGTTCAACAACTTCAGAGCATAAACTGTCCCCTCCATCTTCACCCCATTTCCATTCACTTTATTTCATTTGTTCTTTTCAGCTTATTTATCCATTTTTATTACTTTAGAACAAAGAACAAAGAACAGTACAGCACAGGAAACAGGCCCTTCGGCCCTCCAAGCCTGTGCCGCTCCTTGGTCCAACTAGACCAATCGCTTGTATCCCTCCATTCCCAGGCTGCTCATGTGACTATCCAGGTAAGTCTTAAACGATGTCAGCATGCCTGCCTCCACCACCCTACTTGGCAGCGCATTCCAGGCCCCCACCACCCTCTGTGTAAAAAACATCCCTCTAATATCTGAGTTATACTTCGCCCCTCTCACCTTGAGCCCGTGACCCCTCGTGAACGTCACTTCTGATCTGGGAAAAAGCTTCCCAACGGTCACCCTATCTATCCCTTTCATAATCTTGTGCACCTCTATTAGATCTCCCCTCATTCTCCGTCTTTCCAGGGAGAACAACCCCAGTTTGCCCAATCTCTCCTCATAGCTAAGACCCTCCATACCAGGCAACATCCTGGTAAACCTTCTCTGCACTCTCTCTAACGCCTCCACGTCCTTCTGGTAGTGCGGCGACCAGAACTGGATGCAGTACTCCAAATGTGGCCTAACCAGCGTTCTATACAGCTGCATCATCAGACTCCAGCTTTTATACTCTATACCCCGTCCTATAAAGGCAAGCATACCATATGTCTTCTTCACCACCTTCTCCACCTGTGTTGCCACCTTCAAGGATTTGTGGACTTGCACACCTAGGTCCCTCTGTGTTTCTATACTCCTGATGACTCTGCCATTTATTGTATAACTCCTCCCTACATTATTTCTTCCAAAATGCATCACTTCGCATTTATCCGGATTAAACTCCATCTGCCACCTCTCCGCCCAATTTTCCAGCCTATCTATATCCTGCTGTATTGCCCGACAATGCTCTTCGCTATCCGCAAGTCCAGCCATCTTCGTGTCATCCGCAAACTTGCTGATTACACCAGTTACACCTTCTTCCAAATCATTTATATATATCACAAATAGCAGAGGTCCCAGTACAGAGCCCTGCGGAACACCACTGGTCACAGACCTCCAGCCGGAAAAAGACCCTTCGACCACTACCCTCTGTCTCCTATGGCCAAGCCAGTTCTCCACCCATCTAGCCATTTCTCCTTGTATCCCATGAGCCTTAACCTTCTTAACCAACCTGCCATGTGGGACTTTGTCAAATGCCTTACTGAAATCCATATAGACGACATCCACGGCCCTTCCTTCATCAACCGTTTTTGTCACTTCCTCAAAAAACTCCACCAAATTTGTAAGGCACGCCCTCCCTCTTACAAAACCATGCTGTCTGTCACTAATGAGATTGTCCCGTTCTAAATGCACATACATCCTGTCTCTAAGAATCCTCTCCAACAACTTCCCTACCACGGACGTCAAGCTCCCCGACCTATAATTTCCTGGGTTATCCCTGCTACCCTTCTTAAACAACGGGACCACATTCGCTATCCTCCAATCCTCAGGGACCTCACCCATGTCCAAAGAAGCGACAAAGATTTCCGTCAGAGGCCCAGCAATTTCATCTCTCGTCTCCCTGAGCAGTCGAGGATAGATGCCATCAGGCCCTGGGGCTTTGTCAGTTTTAATGTTCCCTAAAAAACCTAACACTTCCTCTCTTGTAATGGAGATTTTCTCTAACGGGTCAACACCTCCCTCCGAGATACTCCCGGTTAACACGCCCCTCTCCTTCGTGAATATCGATGCAAAGTATTCATTTAGGATCTCCCCTATTCCCTTGGGTTCTAAGCATAATTCCCCTCCTTTGTCCCTGAGAGGTCCGATTTTCTCCCTGACAACTCTTTTGTTCCTATCGTATGAATAGAATGCCTTAGGATTCTCCTTAATCCTGCCTGCCAAGAACATCTCGTGACCTCTTTTTGCCCTTCTAACTCCCCGTTTGAGTTCTTTCCTACTCTCTCTGTATTCCTCCAGAGCTCCATCTGTTTTCAGTTGCCTGGACTTAATGTACGCCTCCCTTTTCATTTTAATCAGATCCTCAATTTCCCTGGTTATCTACGGCTCTTGATATATTCTTATTTTTTATATTCTTATTATTTATATTCTTATTTTTATTTTTCCACTTCTAAAATCTCACTTTCCATCTTGTTTTCCAATCTGCCCACTCCCTACCTCACTGGGGCCAATTGCCACATTCCTCAGATTGTCCTTTGACAAAGGGTCATCTGGATTCGAAACGTCAGCTCTTTTCTCTCCTTACAGATATTGCCAGACCTGCTGAGATTTTCCAACATTTTCCCTTTTGGTTATCCTTTGACAATCTCCACCTTTGTTCTGCGATTTACACATTCCGATCTCTTAATGGACACTGTTAGCAGCATTTGCGGACTTTATCATCACCATTTACATTCCTTTGTCTTTTTGTCTATGCCATTCCAATCAATTACAGCTCCCTCCCACCTTCCTCACCCTCATCGTGTAAATTTTGTCCAATTTTCCTTGTTTCCAGCTCTGGCGAAGGGCCATCCAGACTCGAAACATTGGCTCTATTCTCTCTCCACAGATGCTGTCAGACCTGCTGAGATTTTCCAACATTTACTGTTTAGGTGCTGGGGATTACTGTTGGACCCGGCAGCACTGACATCCTCCCTCCCCCATGCTTTCCACGCTGAACAAAGCAATAGGCAAATTCCACACTAGGCAGGCCTTAACTGGCCGCCATCCAGTGTGATATAACGTTTTTCAGGAAGTTTGGGCAGAAGTGGTATCCACATCTGCTTGTGCTCCTGCCTAGCATACACGCCTGACATTCATGAAATTCAGCCCCTATTTAACAACCACTAAACATAAGAACATAAGAACTAAGAGCAGGAATAGGCCATCTGGAACCTCGAGCCTGCTCCGCCATTCAATAAGATCATGGCTGATCTTCCAGCCCCGACACTGGCAGGCATCTTTGTGATTGTCCTCTGAAATGACCTTGCAACTCACTCAGTTCAAGTGCAATGCTGGCCTTGGCAGCAACACACACATTGCATGAAATAATTTTTTTAAATGAAGCTTGCAACAAAGGTAATGTAATAATTGTGAGGGACCTTAATCTTCATATAGACTGGACAAATCGAATTGGCAAAGGTAGTCTGGAAGTTGAGCTTGTAAATTGCTTTCACAACAGCTTCCTGGAACAGTACTTCATAGAGTCAACTAGGGACAATAATATTTTAGATCTAATATTGTGTAATGAGGTAAGGTTAATTAGTAATCTCATAGTAAAAACTCCTCTGGGAAAAAAGTGAACACGATATGATTGAATTCCATATTAAGTTTGAGAACAACATATTAGAGCCTCAAAACAAGAATCTTAAACTTAAGCAAAGCTAAATACACAGATTTGATGAAAGAGTTGGCTAAGGTTTGTTTGGGTAAATAAACAGAAAAGTACGTCTATAAATAGACAGCGGGAAACAATTAAAGAAATCAATCAAAATTTTCAACGCTACTACGTTCTATTAAAAAGCAGAAACACTAAGAAACATTCATTTATGGCTTATTAGGGAAGTTAAGGAGAGCATGAGATTAAAGGAAGAATCGTATAATGTTGTGAAGAGTACAGTAAGCCTGAGGTTTGGGAGAGTTTTAGAAACCAGCAAAGGGTGACCAAAAAGTTGATTAAAAAAAAGGGAAGCAGTAAACGAGCTAAGAATATAAAAACAGAATATAGGAGCTTATACAAGTATATAAAAAGAGAAGGTGAAGTAAACATCGACCCCTTAGAAGTTATGAAAAGATCAATTATCATGGGGAATGAGGACATGGCAGAGATATTGAAAAACATCTTTTTCTGTCTTCACAGTAGAAGACACAAATAGAATACCAGAATCGGTGGGATTTTCTGAATTTTGCGGTGGCAGAGGTGGCCCGCCATTGGCCGGCAGTGGGGTCGTCTAATCCCGCTGTTGTCAATGGGGTTTCCCATGGAATGCACCCTTCACCATCAGGAAGCCCACGACGGGGGTGCGCCATCTGTGGGAACAGAAGATCTCGCCCATGTAAACGGCCAGAACATTCTGGCCAGAGTTTGATTAAAAACCAGGATCTTAAAGGAATTATTATCAGCCAAGAAAAGATACTGGAGAAACTTGAATTACAAACATCTGACAAACCTGAAGACCAGGTGGCCTACATTTTAGGATTCCAAAAGAGCTAGTCACGGAGATCTGCTGATCATAAATTTTCAAAAATTCTTGAGATTCTCAAATGGTCCCAGCAGATTTTCCATTAGCAAATGGAACATGGCTTTTCAAGAAAAGTGTGAAACAGGGGACCACAAATCAGTTAGCCTGACATCAATCAACAGGAAATTGCTGGAATCTATGGTTTACAAAAGTCTTAACAATCCATTTGGGAAATCATAGCATGATTAGACAGTCAACATGGTTTACAAAAGGGAAATCAAGTTTGATAAAGTTATTTGAGTTTTTTGAGGACGTAACGGGCAGGGTAGATAGAGGGGAACCAGTAGATGTAGTATACTTGGATTTTCAAAAGGCATTCATTAAGTATCACATAATAGATACAATACAAAAGATAAAGGCAGATTGCCAGAGACCAGACATGTGGTGGAAGGTGTGGAGCACAACCCTGTGGAAGTCCTGACATGCAGATTTACTTAGAGCAATAGGCAATGCCCCCATTGCCTGGGACCCTGTGTGAAAATCTCCGACTCTGAGACCTGGAACAGATTTACGCAACATACCTTGATAGTTATCCAGGAAATACTAAACAGTTTGAACCTAGTCTAACACGTAGATAACTCCACAGCTGACCCCCATTAAGCATCCCCACTGAAACTCTGGATCATCTGACAATAACCCTGGAGACCAAGAAACCCCCGACCACCCAACTCCCATCCCAACCATCCAGCTACGTGACTACACCCTGACCAGACCTGACTACCCTCCTGACCATTCCCGACTACCCACTGACTTGACAACTAGCCCTCTGATCTGATCACCTCTCGATATGTGACCATCCCCTCAACCCCAGAACTACCCATTCTGGCCACACACCTCACCCACCTGCCCACCACACCCACCCACACCCTAACCCTCATGCCCCCTCACCCACCTCACCCGCTCACCCCCCTACTCGCCTCACCCACAGATAATCCTAACAATAGATAGAAAAGAAGAATATTTTTAAAAGGTATGACATTTTTAAAATGTTGATCTTCAGAGAAATTTGGGTGTACTCATACAGGGAACACAAATGGTTGGCATGCAAATACCGCAAACAATTAAGAAGGCAAATGGCATGTTGGTCTTCATTGCAAGGGGATTGGAGCAGAAGAATAAGGAAGTATTGCAACAACTGTTTTGGCCTTTAGTGCGGTTTATGTGCATTTTTGGTCTCCATATCTAAGAAAGGATATACTTGCAATGGAGGCAGTTCAGTGTAGGTTCACTAGATTGTTTCATGGGATAAAAGGATTATCCTAAGATGAGAGGCTGTGCAAATTGGGCCAATAGTTTCTGGAGTTTAGAAAAATGAAAGATTTTTTATTGAAACACACAAGAGTCTGATGGGACTTGACAGGGCAGATAGGCAGACACTGAGAGGTTGTATTTCCTCGCTGGGGCAACCAGAACAGAGGGACACAGCCTCAGAAGAAGAACATAAGAACTAGGAGCAGGGGTAGGTCATTTGGCCCCTCGAGTCTGCTCCACCATTCAATAAGATCATGGCTAATCTTCATAGAAATCATAGAAACCCTACAGTGCAGAAGGAGGCCATTCGGCCCATCGAGTCTGCACCGACCACAATCCCACCCAGGCCCTACCCCCACATATTTACCCGCTAATCCCTCTAACCTACACATCTCAGGGGCAATTTTAACCTGGCCAATCAACCTAACCCGCACATCTTTGGACTGTGGGAGGAAACCGGAGCACCCGGAGGAAACCCACGCAAACACGAGGAGAATGTGCAAACTCCACACAGACAGTGACCCAAGCCGGGAATCGAACCCGGGACCCTGGAGCTGTGAAGCAGCAGTGCTAACCACTGTGCTACCGTGCCGCTTTTTGTGGACTCAGCTTTTTGTGGACTCAGCTCCACTTTCCCACGCATTCACCCTTAAATCCTTCACTGATCAAAAATCTGTCTATCTTTGCCTTGGTGCTGATCATTTAGGACCAATGTGAAGAGAATTTTTTCATAGCCAGAGGTTGTGAATCTTTAGAATTAGTTACCCCAGAGGGTTGTGGCTGGTCCAACGTGGAGAGTATTCAATGCTAAGAGACAGATTTTCATTTGTCAGGGAATCAAGGAAAATGGACCACAGACAGGAAAGTGGAATTGAGGCTGAAGATCAGCTGTAATCATATTGAATGGCGGAGCAGGCTCAGTGGGGTATATGGTCTATCCCTACTCCTATTTCTTATGGAATCCTCAAAAGCCAGAAATGTTTAATCCATGTGTAAATCTGTTTCTGCTACCTGCTCATCAATATCTATATCTTCAAAACCTTCTGCCATAGAAGGGCTAAAGCTCTCTTAATTCATAACAACGCTGAATGCGTGCTGAAAGCAATTGATTGTGTAAAAGCTATTTTGGGACACTTGAGGTCATATGTTCAGGTGCTATAAAAAGGCAAGTCTTTCTTAGTCGAGATACTGGTAAAACTAAGTTATTCCCAATTCCCTCGCATTTTAAAAGATTACTTTTCAAAATGGCTGACTAAAGCGTTATGGCCCGAATTTTCAGGATGGTGAGCACTCAAAGCCCACCATCCTGAGAGTCAGTGCATCACCCACTGACTCTGACATTTCCACTGCCAATTTTATACTCAATTGAGCATTGATTGGCAGCAAGCTGGACTTCTGTCTGCCCTTGGAAGGAAGCCCTGGCTTGGAGAGCTGTCGGCTAATTAGATTGACTGACAGGTCTGCAGCCCCTCCAGGCACAGCGCTGCAGTGGCCAGAAAAGATACTACAGTGCTGTGGTTGAGCCTAAGACCTGAGATTGCATTCTATGTAAGTACTGGATGCCCCAGGGCAGGAGGATAGGGGATGCTCTGGGAGGTTAGGGGTTGGGGGGTGGGGGGCAATCTCAATGTCAGAGATAGGCCAGCAGGGGGTACTGGAGGGGAGTGTGCCCCCAATTTGAAATCTTACAACTGAAGCCACTCCCCATGTCCCCCTCCCACACAAGATGGAGATTTGCAACTTCTCAATTTCCCACCAGCTCCGAACAGCACCTAAAGATCGAGGTTGGGTGGGAAAAGTCCCTTAAGTGGCCATTAAGTAACTATTTAAGGGCCTTAATAGGGGCAAGGGCTGGCTTTCTGCCCAAGGCACTGACTTGCCCACCATGAAATTGTGTCTGGGTTGGTGCAGGCAGGCAGGATCCTGGTGGGATTCCTGCTCATGCAATTTTACCCATCTTAGAACCAGCAGTTTTCACCTGAGTGTTGAATTTTAGTACTGTCATTTTACATCGTTTCAAAGCATAAAGTCAGGAAATTATTATTGGTGATATTAATGGATGACGATTTAACATTCTCACATGACATCCTGTTTGTTATTTTAGTGTGGGCATTAACCTGTCGATTTTAACACTAAAACAACAGACAGGATTGTCATATGAACATGTTAAGTGTTCATCCATTAATGTGAGTAATAATAATTTCTAGGTCATATTGTCTCACAGTTTTCAATTCCGATGAAACTAGCTCATTGAAATTTTACAATTGCAAGGCCATAAATTTTATCGGCATTTAATGATGGAGATAAACAATTTGCAAATCATTTATTTTCTGCGCAGAACTTGAAACATCCTGAGCTAAATATTGCAAAAGCATTTGCTGCAAATGTAAGGGTGACAGACATTTTACGAAACCTCTGTAAAAATGTTACACTTGGCAAAAATATGCATTACTGTCTCAGCGCGAAAGGCACTCATTTTATTTATTGAAGTTATGATTGGCAAATCACGCAAGAAAGATTACCATATGTGTGGCAAAATATCTCGAAACAAAAGAAGGATAAATAATTATGTTATCTGATAATGTGACATCTCAAGATGAAGTGCCATCTTACAACAATAATGGAAATAATTGTCGTGTACAGTTTAGTCTTTGATTGATGGGTATAGTTAAGTTATTGAATTAAGTGGACATTATTATAAGCTACGATTATAGTTGAGCCATTTCCACCTCATCATACGCTTGTAAGATAAATGAAAGCTAGACCTACACATCTGCAATTCTGAGTCCCTGAGAGTCATTAAAGATTTGAAGGTCAAAATTCTATAACAGGAATAGGAACTGTAAAGTCAAAACCATTTGTTAAACATCAAACAAAATAAAGAAATCTAAATGTTAAATATCTGGACTTGCAACAAAACAGTCCAAAGTATGTTGGAAGAATCAATGTACTTTGCTTACCTCCTGTTCGCACCATTAATGTGAATTGTAAATAAAAGTTTAGATAAAGTAGTCATGTTATTTCCCAGTTCAGGGAGAATTTGCCTAAAGTTGCATTGCTGAAATCACAAATTTAATCCTTCAGCCTTAATATTGTAAATAATATTGCAAACAAAATCAATTTAAAAATGTTAAACACATATGAAATATAAATGAGAATAACTGCAAAGGAAATAATAGAAAATTTTGGCTTAGGTAACATGCCACCAGTTGAAAATCCGAGTTCTTTCTATTTTGCAAGCAATAGCACTTACCTGTTAGTCTCTATTTTAAACAATATAATAATAAGCTGCAGGACCTTATTTTAACCCGTTTAAAACCCACCCACTTGCTGAGTTAAAATAGGATTCAGCATTGGTTTTTACAGGCACGTTGACATCAACCAGCCCTCCCTCACCACCGCCATATCTATCAACTCCTCCACTGTCGCTAATTTATCAGAATGTGTGCCTGACCATCTGAGCAGAAATTTCCTCCTATTAAATATTGGGAAGACTTGTCCCTGCTGCAAACTTTGTTCTATAGCTACCAACTCTATCCTTCTCCCTAGAAACCTTCTGAGGCTGAACCAGATAGTTTGTAACTTGAGTGTCGTATTTGATGCTGAAATAAGTTTCTGACCATCCATGTCATTAATAAGACCACGTATTTCCACCTACATTCTTGTCTCAGCCCTTGCCTAAGCACATCTGCTGCTAAAGCCCTCAACCATAGAATCCTTACAGCGCAGAAAGAGGCCATTTGGCCTATTGAGTCTGCACCGACTCTCTGGCAGAGTATCTGACCCAGGCCCTATCACGTAACCCACATATACATGGCTAATCCATCTAACTTACACATCTTGGGAAAGTAAGGGGCAATTTAACATGGTCAATCTACCTAACCTGCACACCTTTGGAGTGTGGGAGCAAAATGGAGCACCTGGAGGAAACCCACGCAGACATGGGGAGAATGTGCAAAAACCATATAGACAGTCACCTGAGACCTGAATCGAACCCGGGTCCCAGGTGCTGTGAGGCAGCAGTGCTAACCACTGTGCCACTGTGCTGCCCTTAAAGATCTACATCTTTGTTATCTCGAGACTTGATGGGCCAAATGCCTTCCTGGCCGACTTTTCACATTCTACACTCGGAACTCAAGGTAATCTGAAACTCTGCTGCCTGTGGTCCTAACTTGCCTCCAATCCATTTTTCCATTCTGCTTGACCACCTACATTGGCTCCCAGTTAAGCAATGCCTCAATTTTCAAATGCTCATCCTTGTTTCCAAGTTTCTCCGTGGCCTCACCCCTCCCTATATCTGTAATCTCCTCCAGACCCGCAATCCTCTAGGCTTTTTTAGTCTGGCCTCTTAGCTATTCAATTGTCTGGGCCTTGTCTCAGTCCTTACCTGAGCACATCTGCTGCTGAAGCCCTCATCCACCGAATCCCTTCAATGCAGAAAGAGGCCATATGGCCTATTGAGTCCGCACCAACTCTCTGACAGAGTATCTGACCCAGGCCCTATCCACGTAATCCACATATACCATGGCTAATCCATCTAACCTACACATCTTGGGAAACTAAGGGGCAATTTAGCATGGCCAATCTACCTAACCTTTGGAGTGTGTGAGGAAACAGACTCTGGGGAATCATTCCCACTGTAAACTCTCCTCCTCTCTTTTCCTTTTGAAAGATGCTCCTTAAAACCTATTTAATTGACCAAACATTTAGTCATTTTCCCTAATAAATCTGTTTGCAATGTTGCCTTGCATGGCACAAGGTCAAATCTTGCTTTATTATGTTCCTGTAAAAGGTGCTATATAAATAAAAGTTATTTGTGTTGTTGTTACTATGACGATTTAATAGATATTGACAGTAAATTGTGCTATTCCAGATTCTTTGATAGTGGTTTCATTAATTTGAATTTTTCTTAGTTTGATAATGTGCAGACTGTAATCTGTCGTTTCATCAACATTATTGGTAACAAGGGAGTCAATATTAAAATATCAATAAGTTGGAATAAATAATGAGTATGATATCTATCCGATCCGTCTCTTTCTTTTAAATAAAAGATTCTAACTGTGCTGACATGTGAAAACATATGGACAGAAATTTCCGTTTCCCAGACTAAGCGTGATGTGACGGGGATAGGCGGGTGTATATATATATTCCACTGATTGGCATGGCGGGTTCTCACACCATTTAAAAGTTCATTAATTATGCATCAACGAGCTGCTTGCTGAATCACATGGCAGCTTGTGGGCACTCATGCATTCGTCCACCAATACCTCATAGGCTTGATCTTCCTGTTGCCAAATTTAAGCCGCGCCCCAAAACACATCCACCCTCTCCAGACCAGCTGTGTGATGTCACCAAACAAAATGTCCACCGGGAGAAGCAAGCCCCGTGCGCCATGAATCAACCACCACTTCCTGCTGTTGACTCTCCTCCAGACTGTCCACAAATCCCAAGGTGTCCTCCTTCGGAGCAATGGCAGCAGGAGGGCAACCAACCTGATCTTGCAGGCCTGGGAGAAAGTTGTCAGGGTGGTCTGGAAAAAATACGTCCTGCGGTGCAGAATGAGGATGAATGATCGCCTTCGCTCTGCCAGGGTATGTCTACATTCTACTCATTCTAGACTCTCATCAGATCATCGAGCGGTTATCGGGCGGCACGGTAGCACAGTAGCACAGTGGTTAGCACTGCTGCTTCACAGCTCCAGGGACCTGGTTTCAATTCCTGGCTTAGGTCACTGTCTGTGTGGAGTTTGCACCTTCTCCCTGTGTCTGCGTGGGTTTCCTCCGGGTGCTCCGGTTTCCTCCCACATTCCAAAGATGTGCGGGTTAGGTTGATTGGCCATGCTTAAATTGCCCCTTAGTGTCCTGAGATGTATAGGTTAGAGGGATTGGTGGGTAAAATATGTAGGCATGTGGGGGTAGGGCCTGGGTGGGATTGTGGTCGGTGCAGACTCGATGAGCCGAATGGCCTCTTTCTGTACTGTAAGGTTTCTATGATTTCTATGATTCTATGTTAATCCCAGAGGAATCTCACACGCTATTAGCAGAAGGGGCACCTGCACTGAATGTTTCACACACTTTAACATCACCACCATCTCATCTTTTTGATTTGATTTGATTTATTATTGTCTATCTATCTATTTCCTTCTTAATTATATTTAGTGCCATAGCCCCCACAGCCTTTTAGAACATAGAACATAGAACATAGAACAGTACAGCACAGAACAGGCCCTTCGGCCCACGATGTTGTGCCGAGCTTTATCTGAAACCAAGATCAAGCTATCCCACTCCCTATCATCCTGGTGTGCTCCATGTGCCCATCCAATAACCGCTTAAATGTTTCTAAAGTGTCTGACTCCACTATCACTGCAGGCAGTCCATTCCACACCCCAACCACTCTCTGCGTAAAGAACCTACCTCTGATATCCGTCCTGTATCTCCCACCACGAACCCTATAGTTATGCCCCCTTGTAATAGCTCCATCCACCCGAGGAAATAGTCTTTGAACGTTCACTCTATCTATCCCCTTCATCATTTTATACACCTCTATTAAGTCTCCCCTCAGCCTCCTCCGCTCCAGAGAGAACAGCCCTAGCTCCCTCAACCTTTCCTCATATGACCTATCCTCCAAACCAGGCAGCATCCTGGTAAATCTCCTCTGCACTCTTTCCAGCGCTTCCACATCCTTCTTATAGTGAGGTGACCAGAACTGCACACAATATTCCAAATGTGGTCTCACCAAGGTCCTGTACAGTTGCAGCATAACCCCACGGCTCTTAAACTCCAACCCCCTGTTAATAAAAGCTAACACACTATAGGCCTTCTTCACAGCTCTATCCACTTGACTGGCAACCTTTAGAGATCTGTGGATATGGACCCCAAGATCTCTCTGTTCCTCCACAGTCTTCAGAACCCTACCTTTGACCCTGTAATCCACATTTAAATTTGTCCTACCAAAATGAATCACCTCACATTTATCAGGGTTAAACTCCATTTGCCATTTTTCAGCCCAGCTTTGCATCCTATCTATGTCTCTTTGCAGCCTACAACAGCCCTCCACCTCATCCACTACTCCACCAATCTTGGTGTCATCAGCAAATTTACTGATCCACCCTTCAGCCCCCTCCTCTAAGTCATTAATAAAAATCACAAAGAGCAGAGGACCAAGCACTGATCCCTGCGGCACACCACTAGCAACCTGCCTCCAATCCGAAAATTTTCCATCGACCACCACCCTCTGTCTTCGGTCAGACAGCCAGTTACCTATCCAATCGGCCAACTTTCCCTCTATCCCACACCTCCTCACTTTCATCATAAGCCGACCATGGGGGACCTTATCAAACGCCTTACTAAAATCCATGTATATGACATCAACTGCCCTACCTTCATCAACACACTTAGTTACCTCCTCAAAAAATTCTATCAAATTTGTGAGGCACAACTTGCCCTTCACGAATCCATGCTGACTATCTCGGATTAATCCGCATCTTTCTAAATGGTCGTAAATCCCATCCCTAAGGACCCTTTCCATCAATTTACCAACCACCGAAGTAAGACTAACCGGTCTATAATTACCAGGGTCATTTCTATTCCCTTTCTTAAACAGAGGAACAACATTCGCCATTCTCCAGTCCTCTGGCACCATCCCCGTGGACAGCGAGGACCCAAAGATCAACGCCAAAGGCTCTGCAATCTCATCCATTGCCTCCCACAGAATCCTAGGATACATTTCATCAGGCCCAGGGGACTTATCGACCTTCAGTTTATTCAAAACTGCCAAGACATCCTCCCTCCGAACATCTATTTCCTCCAGCCTATTAGCCTGTAACACCTTCTCTTCCTCAAAAACATGGCCCCTCTCCTTGGTGAACACTGAAGAAAGGTATTCATTCATCACCTCGCCTATCTCTACTGACTCCATACACAAGTTCCCACTACTGTCCTTGACCGGCCCTAACCTCACCCTGGTCATTCTTTTATTCCTCACATAAGAGTAAAAAGCCTTGGGGTTTTCCTTGATCCGACCCGCCAAGGACTTTTCATGTCCCCTCCTAGCTCTCCTAAGCCCCTTTTTCAGCTCATTCCTTGCTAACTTGTAACCCTCAATCGAGCCATCTGAACCTTGTTTCCTCATCCCTACATAAGCTTCCCTCTTCCTTTTCACAAGACATTCCACCTCTTTTGTGAACCATGGTTCCCTCACTCGGCCATTTCCTCCCTGCCTGACAGGAACATACCTATCAAGGACATCCAGTATTTGTTCCTTGAAAAAGTTCCACTTTTCATTAGTTCCTTTCTCTGACAGTTTCTGTTCCCAACTTATGCCCCCTAATTCTTGCCTAATCGCATCATAATTACCCCTCCCCCAATTGTAAACCTTGCCCTGCCGTACGGCTCTATCCCTCTCCAGTGCAATAACAAAAGACACCGAATTGTGGTCACTATCTCCAAATTGCTCTCCCACAACCAAATCTAACACTTGGCCCGGTTCATTTCCCAGTACCAAATCCAATGTGGCCTCACCTCTAGTCGGCCCATCCACATATTGTGTCAGGAAACCCTCCTGCACACACTGCACAAAAACTGCCCCATCCAAACTATTTGACCTACAAAGGTTCCAATCAATATTTGGAAAGTTAAAGTCCCCCATGACAACTACCCTGTGACCCCCACACATATCCATAATCTGCTTAGCAATTTCTTCCTCCACATCTCTATTACTATTTGGGGGCCTATAGTAAACTCCTAGCAACGTGACCGCTCCTTTCCTATTTCTAACTTCAGCCCATATTACCTCAGTGTGCAGATCCCCCACGAAGTGCCTTTCCGCAGCCGTTAAACTATCCTTGATTAACAATGCCACTCCTCCACCTCTTTTACCAGCTTCCCTACACTTAGTGAAACATCTATACCCCGGAACGTCCAACAACCATTCCTGTCCTTGTTCTATCCACGTCTCCGTAATGGCCACAACATCGTAGTCCCAAGTACCAATCCACGCCCCAAGTTCATCTACCTTGTTCCGGATGCTCCTTGCATTGAAGTAGACACACTTCAACCCACCTTCCTGTCTACCAGTACCCACCCTTGACCCTGATACCTTCCCCAATACCTCACCACCCTCACTGACTTCTGGACTACAATTCCCTTTCCCACTCCCCTGACAAATTAGTTTAAACCCCCCTGAAGAGCCATAACAAATTTCCCTCCGAGGATATTGGTGCCCCTCTGGTTCAGGTGCACCCCGTCCTGTTTGTACAGGTCCCACCTTCCCCAGAACGTGTTCCAATTATCCACGTATCTGAAACCCTCCCTCCTACACCATCCCTGCAACCACATATTTAACTGCACTCTCTCCCTGTTCCTCAACTCGCTATCACGTGGTACCGGCAACGTACCAGAGATGACCACATGTTTCGTCTTGGCTCTCAGCTTCCAGCCCAGCTCCAGAAATTCCTGCTTTAAATCCCCGTCCCTTCTCTTACCTATGTCATTGGTACCAATGTGCACCACGACTTGTGACTGTTTCCCCTCCCCCTTCAGAATCTGGAAAACACGGTCTGAGACATCACGGACCTTGGCATCCGGTAGGCAACATACCATCCATGAGTCTCTTTTGCTGCCACAGAACCTCCTATCTATCCCTCTAACTAACGAGTCCCCAATAATTATCGCCCTCCCGCTCTCCCCCTTTCCCTCCCGAGCCACAGAGACGGACACAGTGCTGGAGATCCTCTCACTGCGGCTCCCCACTGGTATGTCATCCCCCTCAACCGTATCCAAAGCGGAATACTTGTTGCTAAGGGGAACGACCACTGGGGATCCCTGCACGGACTGCTTCCTCCCAGCCCCTCTCATTCTTTTGTGGTAAAGAATTCCGCAGGTTCATCACCCTCTGAGTGATTTGATTTATTATTGTCACATGTATTAACATACAGTGAAAAGTATTGTTTCTTGTGCACTATACAGACAAAACATACCGTTCATAGAGAAAGAAACGAGAGTGTGCAGAATGTAGTGTTACAGTCATAGCTAGGGTGTAGAGAAAGATCAACTTAATGCAAGGTAGGCCCATTCAAAAGTCTGACAGCAGCAGGGAAGAAGCTGTTTTTGAGTCGGTTGGTGCATGACCTCAGACTTTTGTATCTATCATCCTGTACACTCAACATCTTCCACTCTTAACTGGGGATGGCACAGCACACAAAGCAGCCATGCTTATTTCCCAACTTCTCTTCCACCCGTTCTCATCACATTCCATTCCATCTGTCTTCACGGAGGCAAGGCTAGCCCACAACAAGAGAGAGAGAGATCCCAGAGTGGTGGGGGAAGCCCCGAGATGCAGGAGCTGACTCAATTCGAGGAGGAGACAGCTGAGTTGGCTGGGAAGAATAGGCGTCACTCCTGCACTGACGGTGAGATCAGCCTCCCCCTGGAAAATCCATACGGATGAATTATCCATTAGTCCAACACTTCACAACCTTCACAGTGAGTTAAATGTAATGTTGGATCCTGCCTACTCAGGAACTAATTCTATCTTCTCTCTCTTCCAAGCAGCAGTAGAATGAGATGAACGTCCAGCCAGTCTCAGTCCCAGCCCACCTCGGGTAATAATGCTGAGGACTCACTAGATGTAGAACCATCAATGTGTTCACCTGCACCCTCCACCAGCACAGAGACTCACACCTCCTTGAGTCCTAGATCAAAGTCTAAATGTTCTGATCTTGCCCACTGTGGGAAGTGTTGCAGTGGGACGGGTAATTGGATGGACCAGCGAAAGGTCCGTTGACCTCAGGCAGGAATTTCCAGACCTGGGGCAGGCAGGCAGGATCAGAAAATCTCGTCCCTAGACTGGGTTCATGTCCACTATCTGGAGAACATCTCATGGACACGTCTCCCCACCACGTGGAGACAGTGACAGCCCATGTCTCTGGCACTTGGAGGACTTCTAGACAACTGGCCCCTGCTGATTCTGAGTCAGGTGATAAGACATTGCCTTTGGCCATTGCACACATACTGGAGATGCAAAAGCAGGCAGGGGAACATCAGACAGACTTGTTAGAGGCAGTCACCAGACTAGAATGAGGGATGGAGAAGTCCGTGCATGTTCTCTCTGGTGTCATGGCTCCAAAATGCGAGTGCCTCAAGTCTCCACGGGAAAGCAGGAGGCTATCTTGGAGAACAGGCTTCAGCAGCTCCTGCCAGAATTGGGTGTGGACCCCAAATTCCAAGGCTCTAGCCATTGGTGGGATGAATTGGTGGCTAGGTGAAGAGAGGACCTAGCCCTCCCTCCAAATGCACCTTCTCCTCAGGAAGTCAGAGCGGGGCACTCAGACACCCATAGGGTGGAGGAGAATTGGCTGGACACCACAGAGCCATCCATCTCAGATACTCCAAATGTGTCCAGCTGTTCCCAGTCTTTTCTGTCTGTCACTCCATCAGCTTCAGCTGCTCAGGCTGAGGAGGGTGCACCTGTCCCACAGCAGACCCAGAGCAGCTTGGGGCCTTCCAAGCTCTGGGCCTCCGGAAGCTGCATGCCAAAATCATCTCAGGCAACAGGGCAAAGCAGTCAGCTGACTGCCTGCGCATCTGCTGTGAATGTTGGGATCGCACCCAGGCATAACTGTAGAGTGCATAAAGTTAAGAAATTATGATTGCACACTGACGGCACAGGTGCTCAGTCATTGTATATATAATGAACCTCCCTAAGTTCAATTTGATTTTGTGACCCAACATCTCAAAGTGTGAATTCTTCTTGCATCTGATCCTATCTGTTATCTTATTTCAAAGGTGACCTAAGCTCCCAATCCTCAATGATTTGCTTCCTGTCTCTCAGATTCATGTTATGTTTAGCAAAGTTATGTGAGTTACAACCCTCGTGTCATCCAAGGGAGATGTAAGCCAGAGCTTGAAAGTGCATGCAGATAGAGAAACGCTCTTGCAACACACAATTGAATGATATGTGTGCCCCTGTGTCTTAGAGGGTGACATCTAATGTTGTCGAGTTCACAGAGGCAGCTGGCCATTTAAATCACCAACTGCTTCCACTGAAGTGAGGATCTTGGAAGAACAGGAGTTTGGAATCTGGAATGTGCAGATTGGAACAAGTTTGAGGAGGTCTGAACTTGGTCTGAATTTGTATATCCAGGGTAAATCTTTGGGGAGGTAAGATACTCCTTTTCGATAGTATTCTGAGAAACCTTTGGAAGAGGTAAGACACCATTTGGGATTGATAAAGGTGAACATGATTATGCACTTTTATAGAATCATAGAATCATAGAAATCCTACAGTGCAGAAGGAGGCCATTCGGCCCATCGAGTCTGCACCGACCACAATCCCACCCAGGCCCTACCCCCACATATTTACCCACTAATCCCGCTAACCTACGCATCTCAGGACTCTAAGGGACAATTTTTAACCTGGTCAATCAACCTAACCCGCACATCTTTGGACTTTTATGCTTAAATTCACTGGAACTGTCACAGAACTGTCAAAGAGCTGTCCAGTTGTCGAAGAACTGTCCAGCTGTCAAGGAACTGTTAAGGAGCTGTCCAGCTGTCTAAACTGTCAAAGCTATCAGATAGTGTCAAAGCTTGCAAACCTGTCCAGGATTTTCAAAGCTGTCAAGGAACTGTCCAAGGATACCAGATGAGTCGACATGGACATAGTAAGGACAAAGGCTGGTGGGTGGGGGCATCTGTTGGCATTAATTGGCACTAAGTTGGCAGAGGAAGTGTGATGATACAAGTGCAATGAATATAAATATATATTTTTTTGTTTAAGGGGAATGTTTAAAATTTCAGATTTCTTCTGCTGGCAGCTGGCGTGTCTCGTAAACATTTAGCTCCAGGATGTGAAAGCAAATTAATAACTCATTTTCAGCTAAGAATTTGTTACCTAGATAGAGCTAATGGACTCTTGTTTGTACAGCCAGTTCCCCTGGGATTTCTGATTAAAATGATTGACAGGGTCATGTGATTATCTGGGCATGTACCAGAGAGAAAGGAGCTTTTGCAGTTTTAAAGTTGCAGTTCTAGCTGGAAGTGTGCTAACCTGCATAGGTCTGCAAGCTGCTCTAAAACTCAGTTTCTCTCTGAAAGCTTCAAGACTGTTAACACTATTTATAGCAAGTATCTTTATGGTTGCTAACTTTATTTAAAGTGACATTTAAGTCTGAGAGGAATATTGTTTATTTGGAATTGAAACATTCATAAGCTAGAAAGTAAAGTTGCTTATTTTCAATGTTAAATATTATTCAAATGTTAATAGCTAAGCAGCTTCATTTTGTTAGAGATATATTTAAACCATCTTCTTAAATAAAGTTTGCTTTGCTATGAAAGATCCCTAATTTGTCGTGGAATCATTCTTGGCAGAAAGTATCCTTTCCTCACATTGAGGACAAAATAGAAAAATTGTTGGGATCTAGTCTGGCATTCTAATATAATTTGGAATTCTGGTCCAGCACACTAAGAGGGAGTATGAGGCAATAGCAGTTGGTAGATGGGTACTAAGTTGGCATAGGGGCTATGGGAGCAATGGGAGTGGGTTGAGGGGCACTAAGTTAGCATAGGGGTGTGAGAGGCAATGAGGTGAAGGTCATTTTTTGGCATAGTCTGGCATGGATGGGCAAAAACGTGTATTGGCAGGGGTAAGGGGTGAGAATTGAAGGGATGCTTTTTGATTTATTATTGTTTTTTGTATTTATTTAAACACAGTGCTGGGACAGAGAGGCAGGCCTTGCAGCCAGCCTGTCTCTACACTCAACAGCCTACGCATTTGTCCTGGGACCACCCACCCTGACTCCCATTTCAGCTCACCCACCCACCACCAACCAAAAGTTTGACCTATGGGCGGATGCTTCTGAAGGTCAGATTCGCTGAGCTGGGATATCTCCCAACTCGGTGAACCGGACCCAAATCTGGCCCTTTGTGTCTGTTTTCACAACCGAGGGGGGGACAACGTAGTCATTGTAGTTAAGGAAGAGAGGCGTGAAACATTGGATGGGATGAACATAGTGAGTGAGAAATACCTGGGTGGCGCAGTGGTTAGCACTGCTGCCTCACAGTGCCAGGGACCTGGGTTCAATTCTGGGCTTGGGTCACTGCAGAGTTTGCACATTCGCCCCATGACTGTGTGGGTTTCCCCCAACAGTCCGAAAGATGTGCTGATTAGGTGCATTGACCATGCTAAATTCTCCCTCAATGTACCTGAACGGGTGCCGGAGTATGGCGACTAGGAGATTTTCACAGTAACTTCATTGCGGTGTTAATGTAAGCGTATTTGTGACATTAATAAATAAACTTTAAAGTGCTTATCATCCTTGAAAGTGGATAAATCATCAGGGTTGGATGGATTGTATCCAATCGTGCTAAGTGAAGACAGAGAAAAAATACTAAAGTTTCTGCTCATCATTTTCCAACCCTCTGCAACTCCAGGTGTGGCACTGGAGGTCTGCTGACTTTATACCGTATTTTGAAAAGGGAGAAAGTGACAGCCTGAGTTACTACAGGCCAGTCAGCCTGACCTCAGTGGTGGGTAAACTATTGGAAAAACTTCTCAGAGACAGTACAAATCATCATTTAAAGAAGCACCAATTAATCAAGAGTAGACAGCATGGGTTTGTTAAGGAAGATCGTGTCTGACTAACTTGATGGAAGTTTTTGAGGAAGCAACAAAAAGGATTGAGGATGGTAATGCATTTGATGTAGTCTAAATAGATGTTGGAAAGGCCTTTAACAAGGTTCCACATCACAGACTAGTCAGTAAATTGAAAACTCATGGGATCTAAAGTAAAGTGGTAAGTTGGATCCAAAGGTTTCTCAGTGGCAGGAAGCAAAGGGTTATAGAATCATCATAGAGTCATAGAATCTCTATGATTACGGTAGGCAGGTATTTTTGTGACTGGAAGGCTATTCCAATGGGGTTTCATAGGGTTCAGTACAGGGTCCCTTGCTGCCCGTGGTATATATCAATGACTTAGACCAGGGCATGTTTCACCTAAAACCAGGCACCTACCACCAGACATAACCATTGATGGCAGCAGTCTCAAAGTTATAGAAATATTTTCCTACATTGGTCGTGTGTTCCTGAGGAATGCCATTATTGATGAAGATATCAGTGCATGCATGCATTTTGCCTGCAGCCAAGTCTGTAATTTTGTCTGGAAGCAACATGATATTAAGCTGAAGGCTAGAATCAAACCCTACCAAGCCATTGTTCATACCACCCTGTTTTATCATACAGAATCCTTGGTCTGCTTGCGGCAACACATCAAAGCTCTGGAACGCTTCCACTAAAGACGTCTGTGTTTGATAATGAGAATAGGATGACCAGATCAAAATCACAAACAACAAGGTCCTTCACCATGTTGGTGTCAACAGCCTGAAGACCACCTTCTAGAAACTTTATCTCAGATAGGAGGAGATGACCCTAACTTTATTGAGTGTGGAAAATTGGAGATGAGCCAGGACTGCATTGGAATATCCAAGCTGAGAGGTAACAAATGCACAGATGAGGACTTTTAGCAGGAGGAGCAGTCAGGCAACATTATGGTGGTGGAAATAGGCTGTGGGCGTCGCTGGCTGGGCCCAGCATTTATTGCCCATCCCTAATTGCCCTCCATTTCAGAGGGCATTTGAGAGTCAACCACATTGCTGTGGGTCTGGAGTCACACGTAGGCCAGACAGAGTAAGGACGGCAGTGATGGATATGTGGCCAGAAGCTAATCTCAGGGTGAAAAATGACACTAGGTTGTGAACTGACTGGCTCAGGGTCAGACAGTTGCCAGCTACAGGAATGCAGTCATTGCAGTAACGGAAAGGGAGCGTGTGGCATGGACCAAAGACAAAGGATGGAATCTTCCAAATTTTCGGCAGTGTGGTGCAGTGAAAGGGAAACACAGCCTGGAAGCTACCCACTCCAATGGCCGAATATCATTTGGTTCATAGTTAAAAATAAGTGACGAGCAGGTCCCACAATGTAATGCTGCTGTTGTGGGTTCAGATTGAGCCTGTCCTGTCAGCAATGTAGTTATTAAAAGACCAGGAAGCCATGTTAAAGGGCATCTGATAGAAAAAAATATATAATCTCCCCCCCGCAACCCCCACCGAAAACTACCCCCCGAACAATTGTCCAAACATTCCCCTCCATATCTCCTCCCAAGGCACCCTCACCCCCACGCTACCCGACCCCTCCCACCCGCTGCAAAACACCCCCACCTGGCAATGCCACTGGCACTGCTCCTTGGCAGTGCCTGGACGTGACACATTTCTCCTGAATGATGATTCACCTGAACTCCTCTGGCGGGTTGTGTGCTTGGCAGATGCACACCAACGCCTCTACTTTATCAGAAGACTAAGGAAATTTGGCAAATCAGCTACGACTCTCATCAACATTTACAGATGCACCATAGAAAGCATTCTTTCTGGTTGTATCACAGCTTGTTATGGCTCCTGCTTTGCCTAAGACCGCAAGGAACTACAAAAGGTCGTGAATGTAACCCAATCCATCACGCAAACCAGCCTCCCATCCATTGACTCTGTCTACACTTCCCACTGCCTTGGTCAAAGCAGCCAGCATAAAGAAGGGTCCCACGCACTCCGGACATTCTCTCTTCCACCTTCTTCCATCGGGAAAAAGATACAAAAGTCTGAGGTCACGTACCAACCGGCTCAAGAACAGCTTCTTCCCTGCTGCTGTCAGATTTTTGAATGGACTTACCTTGCATTAAGTTGATCTTTCTCTACATCCTAGCTATGACTGTAACACTACGTTCTGCACTCTCTCGTTTCCTGCTGTATGAACGGTATGTTTTGTCTGTATAGCGCGCAAGAAACAATACTTTTCACTGTTTGATAATACATGTGACAATAATAAATCAAATCAAATCAAATTGGAGACCTGTCCTAATTCACATCAGTGGACCCTCATACCGATGTCAATGGATGATGTAACAGGGTGTGGGGGGGGGGATTATGAGACAGTGAGACCTGACAATTTATTGTCATGGGCTTCCCAATATTGAATGCCAAGATTCCCGTTTTGTTTTTGGCGGGGGGGGGGGGGGGGGTGGGGTGGTGGGTGGTGCGGGGACAATCACAATGGCAAATCCCACTGGCACAAAACATGATTTGGGCCTTTCACAATATTTTGTGCTTGGTGGACATTCACGCCTGCTGTGAACGGGAATGCGAAATCCTGGTTTATCCAGTAGTTATCTGGAGAAAGTTTCTGCTCATCCACTATATTAGGTGGGATTTTCCCGCCCGAGGTCAATGGACCTTTCCACGGTCCGCCCCTCACCTGCTACACTTCCCGTGGCGTTAGGAACAGGAAAATTTGCCCCATTAATTCAAGGGATGTGGACATTGCTGGCTAGGTCAGCATTTATTGCCCATCCATTGTTGCCCTTGAAAAGTTGAAGGTGAGTGCCTTCTTAATCCATTGCATTCCCTGTGGTGTAGGTACACCTACATATCTGGATGTTTGACAAGCAGAGATAAATTAAAGAGATCAAGAGGCGCCATCAGTTCATTTGAACTAATTTTTAATTGGCCTTTTTAAGCAATGCGGGCTTTAGTTTCATGGGCATAATGTTACTTGTGTTGCTTTGTTAATGCATTATACAATTTCAGGGGATGTAGACAGTAGATCAAGTGTGTCCACACTTGTTGTTTTTATTGGTAACATATCAAACGTCAGGCCAGATATAAATTCAAGTTGGTATTTCAGCCAATTCATACAAAATGTAAACTGTGGATAATCAATGTCATTGTTCAGGTTTGGAACTGGTTCACCAGTAGGACAACAGTGCCGAACCTTCCCAAACTTTCAGGCTTTGGGAATTCAAAAAGAATGCACCAGCAAGTAAGAAAAACAGGGGCAATTGTCCAAGTTTATACTTCTGGCCTTGAGCCTCATCCACCAAAGCAAGATAGGAAAATGCAAGTACATGGCCCACAATTTTGTACTCATTTGTTTTAATAGAAAAACAATAATGGCAACCATAGAACCATCCCTACAGTGCAGAAATAGTCCGTTTGGCCCATCGAATCTTAATTGACTCTCTGAAAGAGTGTCCAAACAGGCCCACCCCACTGCTCGATAACCACTGTGCATTTACCATGACTAATCCACCAAACCTACAAATCGTTGCACACTTAGAGGCAATTTCGCATGGCCAATCCACCTAACCTGAGCATCTTTGGACTGTGGGAGGAAACCGGAGTACTCGGAGGAAACCCACGCAAACATAGGGAGAACGTGCAGATTCCACACAGACATTCACCCAAGGCCAGAATCGAACCCAGGTCCCTGCTGCTATGAGATAGCCTTGTTAATCATTGTGCCACCGTGCTGCCGCATGTGTTCCACCAGATAGGCGGTATAATTTCAGAAAATCGGCCTTTATGATGCAGACAGTAACAGAATTGCTTTGATTTTTTTTGGCTCGGTGCTTCTTCTGAGAATCGATGATTGTATCTAGCCAATAGGCCAAAGTTTGAATGCCCTTCCTCCAGACACCAGAGACCAAAGAGCAAATAGGATATGTGATGTTTTTCCCTTTTAATCATAGAATCCTACAGTGCAGAAGGAGGCCATTCGGCCCATCGAGTCTGCACCGACCACAATCCCACCCAGGCCCTACCTCCATAACCCCATGCATTTACCCTCGCTAGTCCCCCTGACACTAAGGGCAATTTAGCATGGCCAATCCACCTAACCCAGACATCTTTGGACTGTGGGAGGAAACCAGAGCACCCAAAGGAAACCCACGCAGACGGGGAGAATGTGCAAACTCCACACAGACAGTGACCCAAGCCGGGAATCAAACCTAGGTCCCTGGTGCTGCGAGGCAGCAGTGCTAACCACTGTGCCACCGTGCCGCTCACACTTTAAAGGTCTTTAAGGACTTTAAAAGACGTTAAAGGTCAAAATTCAGAGAGAGTCACATGACCGGGGTAATCAATCAGTGGCTAGGCTAAGGGACCATCCTAACAAGCCCGGGCTTGCCCTGCAGATCCAATCCTGGAAGCTAACTGATGGCACGAGGCTGCAAAACCTCTGTATTATATTTGTATGTAAATAGACAGTACAGTTATCGTTTGCCTAACTGGTGAGCCAGAGATGGTACAGGATGGAACTGTAAGCGAGAGGACCATAATATCTTATGTTACTAATGCATCGGTGTTTGCTTCTCTGTATCTCAACCTGATTAAAAGAACCCACATAACCACATGGTGGCAGCTAGTGCACTTTTCCACAAAAAAGGAAAAAAATGAAAAGGAAGGAGGATTGTGTATCCTGAAAAAGAGCCTTTTGCTGGAGTATACCTGAGGCTGTGCTGAATAAGAAATGAGAACAGAAGTACAGAGTGCGGGAACAATGTTAACGTATCGTTAACTCAATTCAGTATCAAAAAGCCCGGAGATGAAGCTTCATCAAAAGTTTGAACAATACAGAAAAGTTTCTGGTTTATGTGACAAGAAGGAGACATTCATATCTTCCCTTTGCTTCAGGTCATTGGTGAAATAAAGAATATTACTATTTATGCCTTTCTCAATATCATTGACAAAAATATTGAACATTAAAAGATTCAACACAGCTCCTGGGAACTCAAGCTATCTTAAAACCCCACTCCTTTAATAATTGACCAACAGTTAAACAATTGTCAGCACGTCCTAATCTATTCAATTTCTCCAATAATAATGTGAAGTGAGTTTATCAATTTTACACTCCCAGTGGGTAGTCCTACTCAAAAGATGCAAGGAATAGTTCAGAATTACAGTGTTTTAAGCCTATGTCCAACTTTTTTTTTAACTTCGTTCTTTCATGGGAACAAAGAACAGTACAGCACAGGAACAGGCCCTTTGGCCCACCAAGTCTACGTTGATCATGTTGTCCTACCGGGATCAACCACCTGTATCCCTCTATACCCCGCCTGTTCATGTGCCTATCCAGATAAGTCTTAAATGTCGCTCATGTATCTGCCTCAACCACCTCACTTGGCAGTTCATTCCAGGCTCCCACCCACCTCTGTGTAAAAAAACTTCCCCCGGAAGTGGGCATCACTGGGCATCATGGGATATGGAACAGCATTTGTTGCCCATACCTAATTGCCTTTGAACTGTGGGGCTTGGCTAGGCCATTTCAGAGGGCAGTTGAGAGTCAACCGCATTGCTGTGGGTCTGGGTCACATGTAAGCCAGGCCAGGTAAAGATGACAGATTTCCTTCTCCAAAGGAGATTAGTAAACCAGATGGGTTTTTGTGACAATCAACGGTGGTTTCATGGCCAGTATCACTGAGACTAGCCAAATTTATTAATTGCATTTAAATTCCACTAGCTGCTGTGGTGGTATTTGACCCCAAAGCACTAGCCTGGGCCTGTTGGATTACTATGCCCTGTTACATTACCACGACGTCACTATCTCCCCCTCCACATCGAGTACAGCTGCCCACTAGAAGCTTTGGATTGATGCTTTTGTTCTTTCAATTTTTAGCATGGCAATGTATGTAAATCCTTTTGAAAATTTACCTCAACAATATCTACATAATGATCTCAATGAGGCCAATGAATTTGACCTCTTAGAGTATGAGCTCCCTGATTGAGGTTTTTAAATTTTAAAATTCATTTATCAGTGTCACGACAGGTGTACAGGCTTACATTAACACTGCAATGAAGTTACTGTGAAAATCCCCAAGTCCCCACACTCTGGTGCCTGTTCGGGTACACTGAGGGAGAATTTAGTATGGCCAATGCACCTATCCAGCACGTCCTTTGGACTGTGGGAGGAAACTTGAGCACCTGGAGGAAACGCACACAGACACGGGGAGAATGTGCAGACTCTGCACACACAATGACCCAAGCTGGCAATCGAACCCAGGTCCCTGGCACTGAAGCAGCACTGCTAACCACTGTGCTGCCGTGGTAATGACTGTGTGTCCAATCAGAGAGTCTCACCTGTGTATGTTATAAGGAGTGTGTGGTCTACTAATACTCCGGATTCTGACTTTGTACTGGAAGCACTCTTGGGAGTGGAGACACGTTTGTAAATAAAGGGAGTCTGGTGAAGGGTCACCGGCCTCTGAGGAGTTATTTCAAGCTACAGGACCATCTTCGTCCATTCTTTGTTCATATCTTAAAAATCTTAATTCAAGTTGAAACAGGGGACAATCCGTTCTCCTCCATGATTTTACTTCCAGAGATGGTCAATGGAAGTCAGGACTATTACTGAATCCTGAAGCAGCCTAATTGGTCCTGAGTTTGGTGTTTGGTATTAGAGATGGGTTTGGTGGAGGTAGGAGTAGAAGCAGGCCTACTCCAGTGTGGGCCCAATTTAAACTGTCAACAGCAGCCATTACTGTGGCTGCAGTTTCACTGCTTTTACTGCAATGTGAAGAACGAAAGAAGTCTTCGTGAATTCTACAACTCGGAACCCACGACTGGACAGCTGCTCGATTTGTAGACTTGTTTCCGCTGTTCACCTCTTTATCGGGCCCAGCCAATTCTCTGGGGCAACCATGACCGTCTCCACACTGCAGCCAAAATCCTCCTTCCTCATTCGGGGTTGAGATTTTCTGATGCTGCTGAAAATGATTGGAGTTTTGGTTGGAACACCAAACTTTCTGTTCTCGCACTCAATGGGTCCCGCCACAGACGAGACCAGAGAATCCGGCCTTGTGTCTTTTTAAATTCATTTACGGGATGTGGGCGTCACTGGGCCAACAGTAGTTGCCCATCCCTAACGGAAAGTCAACCGCATTGCAGTGCACTGTGGATCTAGAGTCACATGTCGGCCAGACCAGGTAAGGACGGCAGATATCCTTCCCCGAAAGGACATTCATGTACCAGATGGATTTTTACAACAATCGACAATGGTTTCATGGTCACCCTTACACTTCTAATTCAAGCTTTTTAATTAATTCAAATTTCAGCTTCTGCCATGGCGGGATTTGAACCCAGATCCCCAGAGCATTAGCCTGGGATTCTGGATTACTAGCCCAGCAACAATACCACTACGCCACTGCCTCCACATTTATCCATCTGGTCTGTCCCTGACATTGGGTGCAATCCATTCTCCCCCATGACAATTGCAACATCCCCCATTCACAAACTGTTAGTCAACTCTAACCAGTTCAATCATGGATTGGGTGGGATTGCTTTCCTCCCATCCTAATGGAAATGGTCAGCATCAGGAACCATGTTGGGAACTGTCATGCTGGCCGGCATTAATATGTTTGAGCACTACCCACCTCCATCCTCGTCCCTGCATTATATATCTAAATGTTTTGCGATAGCTGACTTCTCAGGATATATTAAGCATTCCAATTGTCTTCAATTATTGATATCTGCCTCTTCATAATATCATGCATAGTATTTTCTAATATCTTTCCTAACGTTAACGTTAAGTTTGTGTCTCTTAATCGTAAGACTGCTTTTTGTCCTTTATGTAAAGCAACTACAGAATGATCCACACTAAATTGACCTAGACTACTAATTTTGATAGTTTTAGTAATTGTTTAAATAATTTTAGCAGCTTTCGCTGATATTCTCTCAATACCTTTCTTACCTATCTCAGTAAAACTGAGATTGTCCCACTATATCATCAGTGGAGGGACACCGGCATCACAGTGCCAGGGACCTGGGTTCCATTCTCGGCTTGGGTCACTATCTGTGCGGAGTCTGCACATTCTCCCTGTATCTGCATGGGTTTTCTTCGGGTGTTCCGGTCTGCTCCCACAGTCCAAAAGACGTGCAGGTTAGGTGGATTGGCCATGCTAAATTCTCCCTCAATGTACCCGAACAGGCGCCGGAGTGTGGCGACTAGGGGATTTTCACAGTCACTTCACTGCAGTGTTAATGTAAGCCTACTTGTGACACTAATGAATAAACTTTCAAATACCTTTTATTGAACTAAAAGTCATCGGTTGCACTACAAATGCAAAATGTTTTTACAATGGATGTTTTGAAGTGGATGTGACATCTAGCTGATCAAAAAGGAAAATAATCCAGTTCAATTTTAATTTAACCTGGTGAAGTTTATCCTGAATGTTCTTTGCAATTTAATAACCCTGTTATGGATAAAAAAGGGGCTTTATCCAGGGTTTGTAAGTAAGCTTAAAGTAGGAAGTTTTATCAACAGCATGGCAGGAAATTGCTTCACCAAACTGAAGCATCTAACATTTAACATCTTGGATAATTTTCCTCTGCAAACGATTGTGCGCAAGTTGAGAGGTCATTTAGGATTAAAGGGAAATTTTCTTTCTGTGTCCAATTCAAGAAAATGACCTTTACGTTTTCTGCAATTATAATGATGACAGAATTGCCCTTTTAAACCTGCTCGTGCAAAGAGCTTCTACAATGCTAACTTGAAAATTGAGATATTTTGAATGAGGCCTGAATGTGCTCCCATGGTCTATCTGTGTTGTTTTCATTGAATTCTTTGAAATGGTATGCCTTCTTGTGAAATATCTTTCAGTATGAAATAAACGATGCATTTGATCATGGTTACATATTCAATGCACCATAGTAGAGGAGATCACATTGATGTAATATTTTAATGAGGATATGTGTTAATGGCTATATTGGCAGAAGAAATGCTTTTCTTTAAATGTAATCTCCTTTCTGACCTTGGATGATCATCGACCACAACTATTTTTCTTTTCATAACTCTTGAATTAAAGCGAAGAAGATATATGGGTTCTCCTCCGAGGTTAGGAGACTGACACTTATGCCAAATGCTGAAGCTTAGCCACCATCTCAGCGGGTGTTAAACACCATGACAAGTGAAAGAAACCTGTGTTTCCCTCCGCTGATATTACCAAGAAAACGGCTGTAGCTTGAATTTAGACAGACTCAAATGGAAGCAAGTTGTTCATGTCTTATTTTCCTCTTCCAGCAGCCATAGTCTTAGAGGTTTGCAGCATGGAAACAGGCCCTTTTGCCCAACTTGTCCATGCCGGCCATTTTTTTAAACTCCTAAGCTAGTCCCAATTGCCCACATTTGGCCCATATCCCTCTACACCCATCTTACTCATGTAACTGTCTAAATGCTTTTAGTCCTGGGAACCATCCATAAATAGGCAGCAAAGCTGAGAAAACTCCTGCTTTGGAGTGAACTAAGATTAGAATACAGCAGTGAGTAAAAGCAATTCAGAGCATTCAACTAAATCTGTTTTCATATATGTTTCAGTTAGTTTAGTAAATGTGGGTAACCCCTCGATGCTAATTAAGGAACAACTAAGTAATATTCATGCCACACAAATGCCAGGCAGTGACCGTCTCCAACAATAGAGAATCCCCCCTTGACATTGAATGGCATTATCAAAGCTGATTCCCCCATTTTCAACATCCTGAGGGTGACCACTGATTGAACTGGATTAACCATTGTTAGGGTCCCAGTCCAGTTATATTATGAAGCCAGACCAGATGCCAACATTTTTTTCCATTTTGACATAAATGTGAGAGGAAATATCTTTCCAGGAATGAATCTATTGACAAAATATGGATCTTTTATAGTGAAACAAACTTTATTTAATAGCACAGTTTAAATATAACTCTAACAAATTAAACAGCTTAACAATGAACAGCTGAACAATATTTAAAAATGGAAGGAAGCGACTTTACTTTCTAGCTTATGATTGTTTCAGTTCCAAATAATACCCTATGTACTCAGCTCTGTACCTAAACAACATCATCACATGATCCTGTCAATCACTCTAATCAGGAATCACAGGGGAACTTAAGTAAACGGAAGTCCATTAGCTCTACTTAAAATGAACAGTTGCAGGATTTAAATGAGTAATTATCCTGCTCTTCCAAAATCTGAGCTGTGTGCCTATCAGATATTGCCGCCGCCTATAGAATAAAGCTAAATTTTTAAACATTCCCATTAAACATTAAAAACAACATTTATATCTATAACAATTGCACTACTATCATCACATCATACAAATACTGTGGCTACAAAAGCAGGTCAAAGGCTGAGAAGGCATTTATAACAAACAATGACATTTTTTGTTCAAAATTTTAATTCTCCACCTGTGAATAACTTAGTTTTAAATTAGAAAATAGCTTTGTATTTTTTGTATAAGATTAGGGTGCGGCAGTGAGTTGTTTAATAAATTAGAAAAGGTTGCCATTACTGATACCATAACTTCAGAAGACGTACTCTGTGTAAATGCTGTTGCGATACTCGTGATGGTACCTGTGATGGCCCAGGAAGATGCCTGCATCAAAGATGGCACAGACCAAACAGATGGAGAAAAGGATACACAATCCTCTTCCCACTCCTTTCATCACTCTCCTTAGGAGAGCCCACTAGCGCCTCTACTTTCTCAGGAAGCTAAGGAAATTTGGCATGTCCGCTATGACTCTCACTAATATTTATAGATGCACCATAGAAAGCATCCTTTCTGGATGTATCACAGCTTGGTAATACTCTTGCTCTGACCAAGACTGCAAGCAACTACAAAGGCTAGTGAACGTAGCCCAGAACATAATGCAAACCAGCGTCCCATCCATTGCCTCCATCTACACTTCCCCCTGCCTCGGAAAAGCAGTCAGCATAATCAAGGACCCCACGCCCCCCCAGACATACTCTTTTCCACCTTCTTCCATTGGAAAAGTCTGAGATCACGTACCAACAGACTCAAGAACAGTTTCATCCCTGCTGCCATCAGACTTTTGAGTGGGCCTACCTTATATTAAGTTGATCTTTCTCTACACCCTAGCTATGTCTGTAACATTACATTCTGCACCCTCTCTTTTCCTTCTCCCCTATGTACCCTATGAATGGTATGCTTTGTATAGCGCGCAAGAAAAAATATTTTTCACTGTAACCCAATACATGTGACAATAATAAATCAAATCAAATCAAATCAAGGTTTCCACTGCTTCATTTGCTGCTCCCTCCTCCTTCCTCATGTTTTCCTTCCGCTTCCCCCGCTTTGTTCACCGTTTCCTTCTACTCACTTTGCCGCCTCCTTCAGTGCTCTCTCCCGTTTCCCACTTACCCTCCTCTCTGTTGCTCCCTTCGCTACTCCCTCCTGTTTCCCGCTTATGCCACTCTCTTCACCCGTCAGTTCCTCTCTTCCTCCCATTGCCCCCTTACCTCAGGTTTCTTCACCACTCCCTTCGCCACTCCCTCATGCTTTCTGCTTACGACAGCTCTCTTCACCACTCCCTTCACTGTCTCTTTCTGCCCTGGCTGCACTCCTCCTATATTGCACATCTCCTTGCACTGCTCAGAAGAAGCGTTGAGGAGGAGCAGCAAAGGAGGTGACAAAGAGAGTGGGAGGAAGCAAGCACATAAGGAGTGGTGGAGTGGAGGGCGGGAATCGATGGAACAGACTGCGGAAAGAGGCAGGAAGGATGGTGGGGAGTGGGTGGCTGTCAGTAGAAGGGATTGGAGAATGGGGAATGGGCAGCTGGGAATGGGTGGTGGGGAACAGGAGGCAACGAGAAGCAGCAGGCAGCAGCATGGAGTGAAACCAAGAGCGCTAGATTTGGGGAAATGGGTGGTGAGTGACGGATGCACAAGGGATGTCAGCAGCAGAAGAAAATGTGATGGTGTTGGCAGATGGAGTGGAAGCTGAGTTCCTGTTCCTTTTCAGCAGCAGACATTACAATCTTTTTTTAAAAAATCTTCCAACTGCTTTCTAAATTTTTGTGTCCTTACATCCAATAGTTTAATTTTGGAGCCAATTCAAATTTTCTGTTCCAGGAAAGACATTGATAAACTGGAAAGAGTGCAAAGAAGATTTATGAGTGTGTTGCCAGGACTAGTGGGCCTGAGTTATAGGGAGAGGTTGGCCAGGCTAGGACTTTACTCCTTGGATCGTAGGAAAATGAGGGGGTGACCTTATTGAGGTGCATAAAATCATGAGGGGCAGAGATAGGATGAATGCACATAGTCTATTTCCCAGGAAAGGGGAATTGAAAACTAGAGGGCAGAGGTTTAAGGTGAGAGGGGAAAGATTTAAAAGGGACCTGAGGGGCAACTTCTTCACACAGAGGGTGGTGCGTATATGGAATGAGCAGCCAGAGAAAGTGGTTGAGGCAGGCACAATAGCAACATTTAAAAAGAATTTGGATAAGTACATGGATGGGAAAGGATTCGAGAGATATGGGCCAAATGTGGGCAATTGGGATTAGCTGGGAGGGCACCATGGTCAACATGGACCAGTTGGGCCGAAGGGCCTGTTTCCACGCTGTATTGCTCTATGACTCTATCACCAGAATTCTACCGCCCCGCCCACCATGGAATTGGAGCAGGCGAGGGGCAGCCAATGGAAATGTCCGTTGACCTCGGGTGGGATTTTCCGGTCTCGGGTTGAGCTCTATGGGTTGTGACTCTAAATGTCTGCAAATTGCATTTAGCCTCAGCACCCAATGGCAATTAGTTCAGTCAAGAGGCAAGGCCAAAGTCTTTTGCAGGCCCTGCTTCTGAAGTAATGTTTTTAAAGTGAGAGCAAATGATCACAAAAACTCCAATTGCATTGCATGCACTTTGCATTTAAATTTCTGCCTGTCTTTGCACCTGTAAAGCCAATATCAGGGAAAAGAAAACTGTGCAATCGAGTCACCAAATTTCCAGCCAAGGTGTTTGTGATTATACTTTAGGAAGTTTGAAGTAATAAAGATTTTTTTGAACATAAGAACATAAGAACATAAGAAATAGGAGCAGGAGTAGGCCATCTGGCCCTTCGAGCCTGCCCCGCCATTCAACAAGATCATGGCTGATCTGAAGCGAATCAGTTCCACTTACCCGCCTGCTCCCCATATCCCCTAATTCCCTTATCGATCAGAAAACCATCTACCCGTGATTTAAACATATTCAACAAGGAAGCCTCCACCACTTCAATGGGCAGAGAATTCCAGAGATTCACTACCCTCTGAGAGAAGAAGTTCCCCCTCAACTCTGTTCTGAACTGGCCCCCCCTTATTTTGAGGCTGTGCCCTCTAGTTCTGGTTTCCCTTCTAAGTGGAAAGAATCTCTCCACCTCTACCCTATCCAGCCCCTTCATTATCTTATATGTCTCTATAAGATCACCCCTCATCCTCCTAAACTCCAACGAGTACAGACACAATCTGTTTAATCTCTCCTCATAAGCTACACCCCTCATCTCCGGTATCAACCTGGTGAACCTTCTCTGCACTCCCTCCAAGGTCAATATATCCTTTCGCAAATAAGGGGACCAACACTGCACACAGTACTCCAGTTGCGGCCTCACCAGTGCCTTGTACAGTTGCAGCAAGACCTCCCTGCTTTTATATTCTATTCCCCTCGCGATAAAGGCCAACATTCCATTCGCCTTCTTGATCACCTGCTGCACCTGCAGACTGAGTTTTTGCGATTTGTGCACAAGGACCCCCAGGTCCCTCTGCACAGTCGCACAATGTAATTTTTCTCTATTTAAATAATATTCCAATTTACTATTATTTCTTCCAAAGTGGATAACCTCACATTTGCTAACGTTATATTCCATCTGCCAGATCCTCGCCCACTCGCTCAGCCTATCCAAATCTCTCTGCAGACTTTCCGCGTCCTCCATGCAATTCGCTTTCCCACTCACCTTTGTGTCATCAGCAAACTTGAATACCCTAGATTCAGTCCCCTCCTCCAGATCATCTATGTAAATGGTAAACAATTGAGGCCCCAGCACCGATCCCTGCGGCACGCCACTGGTCACCAACTGCCAACCAGAAAAGCACCCATTTATTCCAACTCTCTGCTTCCTGTTAGATAGCCAATCCCCAATCCACGCCAACACCTTACCCCTAACTCCGTTTACCCCAATCTTCTGCAGCAACCTTTTGTGAGACACCTTATCGAACGCCTTCTGGAAATCTAAAAACACCACATCCACCGGTTCCCCTCTGTCAACCGTACTAGTGACATCTTCATAAAAGTCCAGTAGATTCGTCAAACACGACTTTCCCTTCATGAATCCATGCTGCGTCTGCTTGATCGAACCATTCTTATTCAGGTGCTCTGTTATTTCCTCTTTAATAATGGACTCTAGCATCTTCCCAACTACGAACGTTAAGCTAACCAGCCTGTAGTTACCTTTTGTCTACTTCCTTTTTTAAACAGCGGCGTAACAGTAGCTGTTTTCCAGTCAGCCGGCACTACCCCAGAGTCCAGCGAATTTTGATAAATTACTACTAACGCATCTGCTATTACCTCAGTCATTTCTTTCAGTACCCTGGGATGCATTCCATCCGGGCCCGGGGACTTGTCTACCTTCAGTCCTATTAGTCTACCAAGCACCACCTCCTTAGTAACAGTAATTGTATTAAGGACCTCCCCTCCCACCAACTCTCAATCTCTAATATTCGGCAAACTATTTGTGTCTTCCACCGTGAAGACCGACACAAAGAACTTATTTAAAGTCTCAGCCATTTCCTCGTTTTCCACTATTAAATCCCCCCTCTCATCTTCCAAGGGTCCAACATTCACTCTCGCCACTCTATTCCTTTTTATATACTTGTAAAAACTTTTACTATCATTTTTTATATTTTGAGCTAGTTTAGTTTCATAATCTATCTTTCCTTTCTTAATCGCTTTCTTAGTCGTTCTTTGTTTTTCTTTAAAGCTTTCCCAATCCACTAATTCTCCACTATTTTTGGCCACTCTGTACACATCTGATTTTATTTTAATACTCTCCTTTATTTACTTCGTTATCCACGTCCGGTTATCCTTTTTCTTACAGTCCTTCTTTATCACCGGAATATATTTTGCTGAGTACTTAAAAAAATCTCCTTAAAAATCCTCCACTGTTCCTCAGCTGTCCTACCTACCAGTCTGCTCGCCCAGTCTACATTAGCCAATTCCACCCTCATCCTATCGTACTCCCCTCTGTTCAAGCAGAGGACACTGGTTTGGGACCCTACTTTCTCATCCTCCATCTGTATCAGAAATTCCACCATATTATGATCACTCATCCCAAGAGGATCCTTCACAAGAAGATCCTTAATCCTACCTGTCACATTGCACAGAACCAGATCCAAGATAGCTCGCTCTCTCGTAGGTTCTGTAACATACTGTTCAATGAAACAATCCCGACAGCATTCCAAGAACTCTTCCTCAAGCCCTCCACGTCCAATTTGAGTCGACCAATCAATATGTAGGTTAAAATCCCCCATGATTATTGCCGTTCCACTTTTGCACGCATCCATTATTTGCTTGTTTATAGCCCTCCCCACCTCTAAGTTATTATTTGGGGGCCTATAGACCACGCCTACCAGTGTCTTTCTCCCCCTACTATTCCTTATCTCCACCCACAACGATTCCACGTTTTGCTCCTTAGAGCCTATGTCGTCTCTCACTACCGTCCTGATATTATCCTTTATTAACAAAGCTACCCCACCTCCTTTTTCTACCTGTCTATCCTTCCTAAATGCCTGATAACCCTGTATATTCAGTTCCCAGTCCCGGTCACCCTGCAACTAAGTTTCTGTGATGGACACTAGATCATATTCATTTGTATGGATTTGTGCCATCAACTCATTTACTTTGTTTCGAATGCTTCGTGCATTCAGGCAAAGTGTCTTTATGCCAGCCTTTATCTGGACCCGGTTTGTTGAAGGGCTACTAACATCTCCCAAGCCCTCTCCTCCTTTAGCTAGTTGTTTATTCACTATACTCCTGGCATTAGAGTAGACACCTCTCAATCCTATGGTCTGACCTCTCCCCTTCTCTGTTCCCAGTCCACCTGCCCTCTTGCACTGCCTATAACCCTTCTCTGTTTGCGAGCTACCTTCCTCACTCTCAGTCACGTCGCTTTGATCCCCTCCCCCCAACCTATCTAGTTTAAACTCTCCCCAGTAGCCTTAGCCAACCTTCCTGCCAGGATATTGGTCCCCCTGGGATTCAAGTGCCACCCGTTTTTAGTATACAGGTCACACCTGCCCCTAAAGAGGTCCCAATGGTCCAGGAACCTGAATCCCTGCCCCCTGCACCATTCCCTCAGCCACACATTCATCCTCCACCTCACTCCATTCATGACATGAACATGACATACATTGCTGGTGCGATGGACATGTGAATGACATCTCCATATCAATGTGAGAGTGGCAGACCAACTTTAGCCTCATATTCATTTCTTCACTGCATTTTCCATTCCTTAATCGATATTTGGCTCCCGATCCTCGTAACTACATTTCTTACTTTGCTCCCTCACACTTTGTTTTAAACATTGACTTCACTTTCTGAATTTTGTCTTCTTTCCCTGTTTTTCTTGTGCATTCTACTTTTTTATTCATTAGTTTTATGTTTATTTATTAGTCACAAGTAGGCTTACATTAACACTGCAATGAAGTTACTGTGAAAATCCCCTAGTCGCCACACTCCGGCGCCTGTTGGGTACACTGAGGGAGAATTTAGTGCGGCCAATGCACCTAACCAGCATGTCTTTTGAACTGTGGGAGGAAGCCAGAGGACCCAAAGGAAACCTACACGCAGGCACAGGGAGAACGTGCAAACTCCGCGCAGACAGTGGCCCAAGCTGGGAATCGAACCCAGGTTCTTGGCGCTGTGAGGCAGCAGTGCTAGCCACTGTTTCACTGTTCTGTTGCTCTTTCTTTTTTTAAATCCTGTTGGTACTGTTCTTCTTTTGCTCTCTGATTATCCTCTTATTTCCTGCACTTGTGAATGCATCATTGTAAACATTATTCCTTTCCCTGAGAGGAGTCCTTTGCATTTATACTTGAGACAATTCTAACATAAAAATGAAATCACATGTTCACAGTAACTCCAAAAACAAGTCAATATTGGGGTGCTGCTGGCTAGAAGCAAAACAGAAGATTGTTGCTGATAAAAAGAGGGAAGTTCGTGGCAAGGTAAGGGTATCAATCAGATGATGGCGAGTGGTAATATCGCTGGACTTACAATCCAGAGATCCAGGCACACAGGTTCAAACCCCAGCAAGGCAGTTGGTTGAATTTAGATTTAATTGATAAAATCCAGATTTGCAAACCAGTCTTAGTATGAGACGATTGTTGTAAAAACCCATCTGGTTCACGAGTGTCCTTTCAGGAAGGAAACCTGCCACCCTTACCTGGAATGGCTTATATATGAATCCTGATCCACAGCAATGTGCTTGACTCTCCTCGTGTCTGTGTGGGTTTCTTCTGGGTGCTCCGATTTCCTCAAACAGTCCAAAGATGTGCGGGTTAGGTTGATTGGCCATGGTAAATTGTCCCTTAGTGTCAGGGGGACTAGCAGGATAAATACGTGGGTCTACAGGGATAGGGATGGGTGGGCTTGTGGTCAGAGCAGACTTGATGGACCGAATGGCCTTCTTCTGCACTGTAGGGATTCTATAACTCTGAATTGCCCTCTAAAAAGAGATTCAGTTCAATGGCAGTTAGGGATGGGCAACACATTGCTGGCCTTGCCAGAAGCACCCAAATCGCTTTAAAAATATACTCGCTAAGTTAAATAAATTGAAGAAAGGTCTTAATGACAGACAACTCCTCAGCTGCACTCAGAAACAGAAATGAGACTATCTTTTATTGTGTTCCAGATGAACGCCAATGGTTATGTCCCTGTCGCATCCACACCACACCGGCCTGTTATGCTGATTTCTGACCATATTTGCAGGCAAGCTAATGAGAGGGCAGGAGATCGGAACATAGCTTGATCTTGGATGGATACATTTTGGGGTGGAATTTTCAGGTTATGTCCCTACATGAGGTTTCAGGACCATTCTTTTAATTAGCAGTCAATTTTAAAAATTCATACTGCTAACAAGATAAATCAATACTCCAATAGGAAACATATTCACAATTTCTGGGGGGAATACCCGGAAGAAAATACAGAACAAAGCATCTTTAATTCCGATTCAGGATTGGATTGACCCAGGAGGATTCCCAAGAAAAGCAGTTCTTAGAGCTTCAACTCTCTGGTTGATAATGGCCAGGCCACACCTCTTGAATCATATACATGCATCTGTGCAAACCATTTCAACCTTCACAGTGACCCTTATCTTTCACAGGTGCAATTTATGAAGCTGCGAAAAATGAAATCAGCTGCCAAATAACTCAATAAAGCTATGTTAAAATAATCGGCGCATACTGTACATCTATCAGAGATACAGTGCTTTAAAATGACAACATAATGTGACCTGTGGTGTATCACTAAGGCATTACCGCATGATTGGCTCTGCGTATGTGTGTGAACGCCTTTGCTGTAAGTAAATATTCTGTCTGTTTTGCCTGCATTTCTCATTTGCATTATGAACTATGGACACCATGGGATTTGAAGTGTTCGCAGAATTATCTAATATTCTAGATTTCTTTTAATTAGGTTGCCAATCCAATAATTACAAAGTTAACAACTAGATATATGAATTTGATTAAATGAATACATTTACTTCAAGTCTTCTTAATAGAGTATTTTGTTACAATTAAAGATGAAACAGTAAGTACATGCAAAAGTGAATTCATTTAAGCAATTTGACACTCGGGCTAACCAACCTGACTACAGTCTACATATTTATGTCTGCAACATTTCAAAGCACTGGATTTATAGCCGCTCAGGAAATTTTACTATAAATTCTACATTACAATTATTTCTTGATTTAGCCTTTTCACCCTTGTGTTTTCTTGCATTAAAAAGCTCAGCATTTCCTCTTGGTATTTCCATGAATCAATTTTTTTTATTTAGAAATCAATGTATTGGTAAATTAGAACCTCTGTCTAACCTTAATTTAAAAAATTGTATGTCTGCACACAATTCCTAGCTACAAAACTTTACTTCCTGTTGTCAGGTCTTTCGTGGTAAGTTTTGTATTGGTGTTTTTCCTTCACAAATTCCCATGTCCATATTTACAATGGAAATGTCTATGTAAACTTTGTCATGCTTTGTATTTGTGCAATCTAAAAGTCTGGGGTCATGTGCCAACCGACTCAAGAACAGCTTCTTCTCTGCTGCCATCAGACTTTTGAATGGACCTACCTTGTACTAAGTTGATCTTTCTCCGCACCCGAGCTATGACTGTAACATTACATTCTGCACCCTCTCCTTTCCTTCTGTATGTACGGTATGCTTTGTCTGTACAGTGTGCAAGAAACAATACTTTTCATTGTACACCAATACATGTGACAATAATAAATCAGATCAAATCTAATCTAGCCACCAGGTGATGTTGTGGAGTGCAGGTGTGCACTCTCTCTTGTATTCGGCCTGCTTTACATTTGCAAATTGGGGTTCAGGCTTCTGTTAAATTTGTTTGTGACTTATCACAACATACACCTTGAACTTTGCAGACAGTATTCTCAGGTTTGCAGCAGCCATAATGACTGGAGATTATCTCCACAGGTGTCACTATTAAAGAAACATGTAACTGTGAAGTGGATGATTAGGATGGAATGTTGTAAAAGAAAGGGAAATTGAGCTCTCTACTTCTCAGCCCATGCTCTCTCCTGTCTGCTCCTCACTTTTGCCTACATTCCTCCTTCTCCACATTGTTGCCATGCTTTTCTTTTTCCTTTGTTAATCACACTCCCTTTTCTCCCCATTCCTTATTACTTCTAACTCCACCTCTTTATCCTTTGACTTTCTACTCCCTATAGCCTGTAACTGTCTTTTAGTCACGTACTGGGCTTTCCCTCCATCTGCTTCCTTGCACTCACTCACTCCTCTAGCCTTTAAATCTGTCTTCCTTTGATTCCTCACTACCCATTTGTGCCTATTCCTTTATGCCTCTCCTATCTCTAACTTTCTCCACTCGCCCACTCCCTCCTAGCCAACTTTCTAGTGTATTTCACCCTCAACTCTCACCCTTGCATTACCTTTTACCTCTGCCCATGAGACTCAACAACCTCATCCCTCTATTCTCTTGACTCCAGTGCCATAGTCTTCCTTTGACCCAGGTTCAGTTGTTCCCTGCAGTCTAAATGGACCTGAAGACAGCACTGTGTTTTGACTGGTATCTAATCACTGGCAATCTATTAGTGCGTGTAGTGAATGAGAACAGTAGTTATTTGTATAGTTACAAGTAATTAAATGAGTGCTTGACTAACTTGTGACCATCGGGAGACATTCATTATTGCATTTGAATGATCATGCTGCTTTTTAGTGGTGAGTTCGTAAGAAAGAGAGAGAAACAGAAAGGCAAAGTTCTGGAGGTGAATGTAGAGGTGGATTTGGGAGGGGAGGGTGGAAAGGAATGCAAAGTCGGGAGGGAATTGCATGCATGTTAGCAGAGCAAGTCCAATTTCACCATGTGCCACGAATAATTATTGTATTTCTAGGTTTCCCATCTCCAAGCCAGGGTGGCATGGTGGCACAGTAGGGTGGCACGGTGGCACAGTGGTTAGCACTGCTGCCTCACAGCACCAGGGACCCAGGTTCAATACTCGGCTTGGGTCACTGTCTGTGTGGAGTTTGTACGTTCTCCCCGTGTCTGCGTGGGTTTCCTCCGGGTGCTCCGGTTTCTTCCCACAATCCAAAGATGTGGAGTTAGGTGGATTGGCCATGATAAATTGTCCATTAGTGTCAGGGGATTAGCAGGGTAAATATTTGGGGTTCCAGGGATAGGGCCTGGGTGAGATTGTTGTCAGTGCAGGCTCGATGGGCTGAATGGCCTCCTTCAACACTCTTGGGATTCTATATCTATGAATCTGTGAGAAGGCATTTTTGAATGTACCTACCTTATATTAAGTTGATCATTCTCTACACCCTAGCTATGACTGTAATATTACATTCTGCACCCTCTCCTTTCCTTCTCTATGTACGGTATGCTTTGTCATTATGTGCTTGGTGCGATCTAAGCTCCACTCTTGAAAGAGCCAGTGCAAAAATGGCATTTGGAGGTGTTAGGTTTAGGAAGGGGTTGGTGAAAGTTATTCAAGATGGACAAAGGCCAAGCAAGGGCAGCATTGAGATTTAACAGTGCTTCCATCAAATCACTGCTGGCAGACAGGAGGAAGATGGTGCTTCCCAGCGGTGGTCTATTGCTATTGCTCTCATCACAAAGATGTGGTTGGAGGTAGCTCAGAAGGTGAGCAGCAGGAGAATTGTATCCTAATTTTGGATGCTGTAGAGAAAGTGGCTTATGGCCAAAGCAGATGGGAATTGAACCCTGGTCCCTGGCGCTGTGAGGCAGCAGTGCTAACCTCTGTGCCACAGTCCTCCCCCAATTGTAACTTATGGGTTACAATTCCATGATCCTTGTATGCTGCACACAGGAAATCCAAATCCAGGGTTCCCTTGTTGCGTTTAAAGGAGTTGAATAATTTTTCAGGACATCTGTTACTCTCTGGCATAGGGCGGCATGGTGACACGGTGGTTAGCACTGCTGCCTCACAGCACCAGGGACCTGGGCTCGATTCCCGACTTGGGTCACTGTCTGTGCGGAGTCTGCACGTTCTCCCCGTGTACGCGTGGGTTTCCTCCGGGTGCTCTGGTTTCTTCCCACAGTCCGAAAGATGTGCTGGTTAGGTGCATTGGCCATGCTAAATTCCCCCTCAGTATACCCGAACAGGCGTCGGAGTGTGGTGACTGAGGGATATTCACAGTAACTTCATTGCAGTGTTAATGTAAGCCTACTGGTGTCTAATAAATAAATAAACTTTTAATAAACAGATCAGGAGAAGTGAGTACAGTTACTACTTTATATATATCCACCCATCACCTACACTCTGGTTTGCCGAGCATTCTGCATCACATCATTCCTCACGCCTACTTAAGTTTCAGGAATGCATATTTATCATTTTCTTGGCCCTTCCTCAGTTTTCACTTACCCATTCATTCCAATCCCGATGATGGATCTGTCTCATAGTTCCCTTCACCGAATTCACTGTATCCATGAAATGCGTACATGGCATACAGTCACTCAGTTGTTTTTGGAGAAGGGAGCACAAAATGCAAAGGAATGAACTGGAGTTAGCCGGCTACTAACTGTGTGCGCTTGACAGATACAGAGAGGGGTGCCCTGGAGACAAGCGCCCACCTTCTGCGTTTCTGTCACTCAAGAAGGTAGGAAGACTGGGAACTCACAGATACCTGGTGACAGAATTAAAACCGTCCCTCAAACACGCGCTGACTTTATTTCATAAATGACTGAGCTATGAGAAGGCTGGGTTTGCTAATTGGCAAGATTGTTACTCTGTCAGGACTAATTTATTTCCATTTCTTCTGATCCTCCAGGGCCCTCAGGAGAGCAGCAACAGTCTGTGGACACACCTGTGATGATTCCTCAGAGAAACTCGATCAATCTGAGTGAGCACCATCACAGGACATACAGCTACGCACCAGTACAGCCACTCACACTCCGCTGGGTCCAGTTTGACAGTTAGTTGGTGATTCACAATTAATGAGTGAGCTTGAGCAGATATTGATGGGAGGGACAATACTTATTTATTCATTCACAGTGATATTGACAAGGTTGTCAAAGCCAGTGTTTATTGCTGAATACTAAATATCCTTAAGAAGCCATTTCTTGACAACTGAGTGGCCGACAAGGGCTGTTTCAGAGAGTCAATAACATGGTTGGGCTTTTGGAGTCAGGCGTAGACCAAACCAGGTAAGGACGGCAGATCATAGAATCATAGAATCATACAGCGCAGAAGAGGCCCTTCGACCCATCGTGTCTGCACCGACACATTAGAAACATCTGAACTCCCACCTAATTCCATGGACCTGCACTTGGCCCAAAGCCCTGAATGTTATGACATGCCAAGTGTTCATCCAGACACTTTTTAAAAGAAGTGAGGCAACTCGCCTTCACCGCCCTCCAGGCAGCGCATTCCAGACCATCACCACCCACTGGGTAGAAAAGTTTTTCCTCACATCCCCCCTAAGCTTTCTGCCCCTCATCTCAAACTGATGTCCCCTCGTGACTGACCCTTCAACTAAAAGGAATAGTTGCTCCTTATCCACTCTGTCCATGTCTCTCATAATCTTGTACACCTTTATCAGGTCGCCTCTCAGTCTTCTCTGCTCCAACAAAAACAACACAAGCCTATCCAACCTCTCTTCACAACTTAAATGTTCCATCCCGGGGAGCAACCTGGTGAATCTCCCCTGCATCCCCTCCAGTGCAATACATCGTTCCGATAATGAGGTGACCAGAACTGCACACAGTATTCCAGCTGTGGCCTCACCAAAGTTCTATACAACTCCAACATGACTTGCCTGCTTTTGTAATCTATGCCTTGATTGATAAAGGCAAGTATTGGCATAGATTGGTGGCATAGTGGACAGTGAAGAAAGTTATCTCCAATTGCAATGGGATCTTGATCAATTGGGCCAGTGGGCTGACGAATAGCAGATGGAGTTTAATTTAGACAAGTGCGAGGTGATGCATTTTGGTAGATTGAATCAGAGCAGGACTTATTCAGTTAATGGTAGGGAGTTGGGGAGAGTTACAGAACAAAGAGATCTAGGAGTACATGTTCATAGCTCCTTGAAAGTGGAGTCACAGGTGGACAGAGTGGTGAAGAAGACATTCGGCATGCTTGGTTTCATCAGTCAGAACATTGAATACAGGAGTTGGGACATCTTGTTGAAGTTGTACAAGACATTGGTAAGGCCACACTTGGAATATTGTGTGCAATTCTGGTCACCCTGTTATAGAAAGGATATTATTAAACTAAAAAGAGTGCAGAAAAGATTTACTAGGATGCTACCGGGACTTGATGGATTGAGTTATAAGGAGAGGCTGGATAGACTGGGACTTTTTTCTCTGGAGTGTAGGAGGTTGAGGGGTGATCTTATAGAGGTCTATAAAATAATGAGGGGCACAGATCAGCTGGATAGTCAATATCTTTCCCCAAAGGTAGGGGAGTCTAAAACTAGAGGGCATAGGTTTAAGGTGAGAGGGGAGAGATACAAAAGTGTCCAGAGGGGCAGTTTTTTCACACAGAGGGTGGTGAGTGTCTGGAACAAACTGCCAGATGTAGTAGTAGAGGCGGGTACAATTTTGTCTTTTAAAAAGCATTTAGATAGTTACATGGGTACAATGGATATAGAGGGATATGGGCCAAATGCAGGCAATTGGGATTAGTTTAGGGGTTTTAAAGAAAAAGTACTGCATGGATTAGTTGGGCCGAAGGGCCTGTTTCCATGCTGTAAACCTCTATGACTCTATGACTCTAAGTCCCATATACCCTTTTCACCATCCTACTAACATGCCCTTCCGCCTTCAGAGATCTGTGTAAGATTTCTTATCCTAAAGGACAATAGTGAACTAGACAGGTTTTAACAACTCGGTAGTTACCTGGTTATCATTGCTAATACTAGCTTTAAATTTTTGATTTATTTAATTAATTGAATTTAAATTCCCCAGCTTCTATGCTGGGAGTTGAACTCATGGCCCCAGGTCATTAGTCCAGATCTCTGGATTGCTCATCTTGTAACATAATCACTATGCTGGTGTTCTCATTATGTGGACAGTCTGCATCAGGGATTTGGATACTCTCCAAGTTGTGTCAGGAGGATACCAGGAACCATGATTGAAAAGGTGAATGATAGAGATAGATCAACAAGGTTTACAGGTAATGGGGGATGTGCTTTTCCCCAATCTACCTGTCAATGGATGTAAAATCTCCTGCTAGAAGTAAGAGCTGCTTTCAAAGCCAAATTATTCCAATTCATGTTTCAATGGAGTAACCTTCAGCAAAATCTATAACTTCACTCAGACATAAGTGCACATGAGATAGTTCATGCACGGGGAAGGAAAGGTTTTCTCTGTGTGCTCAAAGTAAAAAGATCATGAAGTTCTTTTTAAAAGTTTATTTCTTAGTGTCACAAGTAGGCTTACATTAACACAGCAATGAAGTTACTGTGAAAATTCCTTAGTTGCCACACTCGGGCGCCTGTTCGGGTACACTGAGGGAGAATTTAACATGGCCAATGCACCTAACCAGCTCATCTTTTGGACTGTGGGAGGAAACCGGAGCACCCGAAAAAAACCCATGCAGACACGGGAGAACGTGCGGATTCCGCACAGACAGCGACCCAAGCTGGGAATATGAACCCGGGTCCCTGGCGCTGTCAGGCAGCAGTGCTAACCACTGTGCCACCGTGCCGCCCCAATTGTAACCTATGGCTACAATTCCATGATCCCTGTATGTTGCATGTCGGAAATCCAAACCCAGTGCTCTTTTGTTATGTTTGAAGGAATTGAATAATTTTTCAGGAAGTCTGTTACTCTCTGGCATCCTTTTGCCTATGTGTATCCTTCTTTCAGCTAATTTTCAAAATACGCTTAGCAGCAAAACACGATAATGTCCTTGGAACTGCTAATTTGAAACAATTACTGAACATGCCAGTCTGAGGGGGTGAAAATAACACCAGGAGCCCTTTAAGAATCATCTTGTTAATTTAATGACCCTGTAGTTACACTCAGCAGCCTTCTTAAGCCAATTCACCCACCCTCAAAGCAATAAACATTAAAACATTGCAGGAAAGTCGGAGTAAAGCAAAACAAAGTCATACCAAAATCAATCAGAATTATTTACAGATATTTCATAGTGTAGTACACATTTGGGAAGATTTGCCTGCATTAAAACAAGTTCATCGAACAAAAGAATAGTTTGGTAATATTGCATTGTTTTTGTCCCAATATTCACTCCGCCTCTCCTGAAGGTACACACTCCCGCTGATGTCCAGCTCCATTCATGTTTTCCAATAACCTGCATGTGTGTCATTAATCCATTGGGATTATAGATACTGAAGGTGGAATTTTCCCATCCCGTCCGCCGCAGGAATCGTAGGTCAACAGACCATGCAAAGGTCCATTGACCTCTGGCGGAATTTTCCGGCATTGGGGTGAGTGTGACTGGAAAATCCTGCCCTGCGTGTGTAAAGGTTGCCCTCAGAATATTGAGCAGCTGCAGTGGGTATCAATCATAAAATGCATTGCAACAACTCACTGAGGCATCTTTGTCAGCAATAGGGGAGGCTGTGGCCTAGTGGTACTGTCGCTGGTCTAGTAATCCATATACCCAGGGAGGTTGCAAGTTCAAATCCCACCACTGTAGATGAATCTCGATAAAAATCTGGAATTAAAAGTTTAATGAATACTAAGAAACCATGGTTAAAATCCCATCACTAATGTCCCTTTAGGGAAGGAAATCTGATGTCCTTACCTAGTGTAGTCTACACATGACTCCCCTGCCCCCCAACCATGACTTGGCAAACTATTCAGTTGCATCCAAGCTACAAAATCACTGTGGATGTGCCTACGCCACAAAGAGAGCAACAATTCAAGAAGGCAGCTCACCACCACCTTCTCAAGGGTGCTTAGGGGTGGCCAATAAATATTGGTCTGGCCAGTAATGCCCACATCCAATGAATAAAATAAGTTCCAACTCCTACCCACCCAGAAGGATAAAGGGAGCAGGCACATGGGTACACCACCACCTGTGAGTTCCTCCCACATCATATACCATCCAGATGTGGGAATATATCGCTGTTCCTTCACTGTCACGGGGTCAAAATCCTGGAGCTCCCTACCTACACCTTGTGTGTGCCTACACCACAGAGAATGCAGTGGTTTAAGACGACAGCTTACCACCATCTTCTCAAGGGCAATTAGGGATGAACAATAAATGCCAACCACATCCCATGAACAAAAAAAAGTCCAATTTTTCTTGCTTCAGTTCAGAAGGAACATCAATGCCATTTTTCCTATGGATAATGCAAGCAAGAAAGAGAGCATGCTGGATTCAAGGGTTCAAGGGACAAAAAACTATTCTTACATTGCCTTGTCTATCTATGCCTTATCACCATTCACATCTCTCTGAATATACAGAGGAATTTCACTTCTTCAACTTCCAGCTTGTTAACAACCACAGGCAGCCTATAATGCAGGTCTGTGCATAATTATCTTGATTTATCTTTGGTGCTGTCTTCAGCCCAGCCTTTTGGGTCTTGCCTTGAATTCATTATAAATATTAACAACAACATCAAATCCAGAGAAAAGAAATTAGTTCAACAGCTCAGTTCCAGCTGAGTACAATACTTAGCAGGAATAATTACGAACCAGCCTCATGCAATGCCTTTGTGGCTGCCCCGTGCATTTGATTTGATTTGATTTATTATTGTCACATGTACTGAGATATAGTGAAAAGTATTTTTTCTCGCGTGCTATACAGACAAAGCATATCATTCATAGAGTACATAGAGGTGAAGAAAGAAGAGGGTGCAGAATATAGTGTTACAGTTATAGCTAGGGTGTAGAGAAAGGTCAACTTAATATATGGTAAGTCCATTCAAAAGTCTGATGGCAGCAGGGGAGAAACTGTTCTTGAGTCAATTGGTATGTGATCTCAGACTTTTGTATATTTTTCCCGATGGAAGAAGGTGGAGAGAGTATGTCCGGGTTGCGTGGGGTCCTTGATTTCTTTTCTGAGGCAGCGGGAAGTATAGACAGAGTCAATGGATGGGAGGCTGGTTTGAGTGATGGACTGGGCTTAATTCACGATGTGGCGATGCCGGCGTTGGACTGGGGTAAACACAGTAAGAGTTTTAACAACACCAGGTTAAAGTCCAACAGATTTATTTGGTAGCAAATGGTATTAGCTTTCGGAGCCCTGCTCCTTCGTCAGATGGAGTGGATATCTGCCCATGACTTGCCTGGGCTTGCAAATCTCACTAATTGTCCTGGCTGGAGACAATACACATCTCTTTAACCTGTGCTTAATCCTCTCTCCACTCACATTGCAGATATCCACTCCATCTGATGAAGGAGCAGGGCTCCGAAAGCTAATGGCATTTGCTACCAAATAAACCTGTTGGACTTTAACCTGGTGTTGTTAAAACTCTTACTTAATTCACGATCCATTGTAGTTTCTTGCGGACTTGGTCAGAGCAGGAGCCATACCAAGCTGTGATACATCCTGAAAGAATGTTTTCTATCGTGCATCTGTAAGAATTGGTAAGAGTCGTAGCAGACATGCCAAATTTCCTTAGCATCCTGAGAAAGTAGAGGCGCTGGTGGGCTTTCTTAACTATAACATCAGTGTGGAGGGACCAGGACACCTGGTGTCCTGTCACGGGCATTCAGCCTCTGATCTTCGGGTAAGCGTTCTCCAAGGCGGCCTTTACGACACATGACAATGCAGAATCGCTGAGCAGAAACTGATAGCCAAGTTCCGCACACATGAGGACAGCCTCAACCGGGATGTTGGGTTCATGTTACACTATCTGTAACCCCCACGACTTGCCTGGGCTTGCAAAATCTCACTAACTGTCCTAGCTGGAGACAATGCACATCTCTTTAACCTGTGCTTAATCCTCTCTCCACTCACATTGTCTGTACCTTTATGACTTGATTACCTGCATTCTAACCATTATCTTGTAAATTAAGTTTGTGTCTATATATGCCCCGGTTTGTCAACACAACTCCCACTCACCTGATGAAGGGGCAGTGCTCCGAAAGCTTCCTCTAACCTACCTGCTTGTGAGCACCAGGTCTCAGACTCTGAGCAAGGCCAGACTGAATAGACCCTCTTCTTGAAGTGGCGCAAGTGCCTCAACGTTTTCAGAAAGTGAAATAAAAGAGATGGGCACGGGTTAGCTTTCGATTCGAAGGGAGTGATGAGAAAGACGGGTGGCCATAATAGCAGCTGCAGTTTGTTGTGTAGAGTGTGTAGAATGATAAAGTAAAACGCCGGGAGGATGACTAGGTGCAAAGAAGCTCTGCAGATGTTTCTGCAGTGTTGCCACTCACCACAATCTTAACATTGCTTCTGCTCATGACGGCGAGCATGTCTTCTTCCAGAAGGGAAAGGGTGTAGAAATTTCCTGCAAGTGCCATCTCCTGTAATAAGACGTATGAACATAAGAAATAGGAATATGAGTAGGCCATATGTCCCCTCAAGCCTGCTGCGCCATCCAGTGACCTGGTGGCTGATCTGGTTTCGGCCTCATCTCCAATTTTCTGCCTGTTTGCCATAACACTTGACTCCCTTATGGTTCAAAATGTGTAACTGCTGCAGGGTTGTGCGCAATCTCCTCCTGCAAAACGATGAATATGGTAATGACGGCCTTGTGCGATGTTTTGAGAATGTACCTGAAATAATTGAATAGCTTGTATGCCATGTGAAGGGTGGGGGAGGGTGGGGGCTGAAATGGTGGTGAATTGCAGAGATTGTGAAGAGAGGAGAAGGAGCTGGTGTGAGGTATGGTGCTGTGATTGTGGCAGAAAGGAGAGGTACAAGTGGGCGGGGGGGGGGGGTGGGGTGTTGTGAGTTTTGGGAGAAGCAATTGTTGTTAAACCCCCTCTGCAAACTCTTCTCATTGGTGATGCAAGTGTTGTCTTGTGCTGTTCCCCTGACGGAGCAGAATCTCCTTCCTCTCAATAGCCTGTGCCAGGGCTTTGAAAGCTGCATTTGAGAAGCATTTCCTTTTTTTTGTTTTTGATTTAATTTGATTTGATTTATTATTGTCACATGTATTAGCATGCAGTGAAAAGTATTGTTTCTTGCACGCTATACAGACAAAACATACCGTTCATAGAGAAGGAAATGAGGGAGTGCAGAATGTAATGTTACAGTCATAGCTAGGGTGTAGAGAAAGATCAACTTAATGCAAGGTAAGTCCATTCAAAAGTCTGACGGCAGCAGGGAAGAAGCTGTTCTTGAGTACGTGACCTCAGACTTTTGTATCTTTTTCCCAATGCAAGAAGGTGGAAGAGAGAATGTCTGGGGTGCGTGGGGTCCTTAATTATGCTGGCTGCTTTGCCGAGGCATCGGGAAGTGTAGACAGAGTCAAGGGATGGGAGGCGAGTTTGCGTGATGGATTGGGTTACATTCACGACCTTTTGTAGTTTCTTGTGGTCTTGGGCAGAGCAGGAGCCATACCAAGCTGTGATACAACCAGAAAGAATGCTTTCTATGGTGCATCTGTAAAAGTTGGTAAGAGTTGTAGCTGACATGCCAAATTTCCTTAGTCTCCTGAGAAAGTAGAGGCGTTGGTGGGCTTTCTTAACTATAATGTCGGCATGGGGGGACCAGGACAGGTTGTTGGTGATCTAGACACCTAAAAACCTGAAACTCTCGACCCTTTCTACTTGTCCCCGTTGATGTAGACAGGGGCATATTCTCCTTTACGCTTCCTGAAGTCGATGACAATCTCCTTCGTTTTGTTGACATTGAGGGAGAGATTATTGTTGCCACACCAGTTCACCAGATTCTATATCTCATTCCTGTACTTTGTCTCATCATTGTTTGAGATCCGACCCACTATGGTGGTATCGTCAGCAAACTTGAAAATCGAATTGGAGGGGAATTTGGCTGCACAGTCATAGGTGTATAAGGAGTATAATAGGGGGCTGAGAACACAGCCTTGTGGAGTACCAATGTTGAGGATTATCATGGAGGAGGTGTTGTTGCCTATCCTTACTGATTGTGGTCTGTGAGTTAGGAAGTTCAGGATCCAGTCGCAGAGGGAGGTGCCAAGGCCCAGGCCACGGAGTTTGGAGATGAGTTTCATGGGAATAATAGTATTGAAGGCTGAGCTGTAGTCAATAAATAGGAGTCTGACATAGGTGTCAGACATTTTCACCATTTTCCCTTTTAAGAATGGCTTCCTGAATCATAGAGTGCCTACAGTGCAGAAGGAGGCCATTTGGCCCATTGAACCTGCACCGACAACAATCCCACCCAGGCCCCATCCCCGTAACCCCACATATTTACCCTACAAATCAGCCCTGACATCCCCCTGACACTAAGCAGCAATTTAGCATGGTCAATCAAACAAACTCACATATCTTTGGACTGTGGGAGGAAACCGGAGCACCCGGAGGAAACCAACGCAGACACAGGGAGAATGTGCAAACTCCACACAAGCAGTCACCCAAGCCGGGAATCGAACCTGGGTCCCTGGTGCTGTGAGGCAGCAGTGCTAACCACTGTGCCACCATGCCACCCCTAGTTCAAATCAGAATCACCTGCCCTTTAAGATAGCTAGAATTCTTTCAACGGCAACAGTAAGAACCATTCTCCATTGATACAGGCAATGAATTCCCAGGTAGCGTTGGCTGCGTTCCTGACTCACAGGGCAGAAGTTTACACTCACCCCAAGGCGGGTTCTGAGGCAGGGGAAATGTAAAATCGAATGGACGGGATTCCCAGCGGGAAACCTGCCCACCCAAACCCAGGTGTGATTTTACACTTGGGGAGAAGTTAGGGTGAGGGCCTCAGGTGTCTAAGGGCCTTCATCTAAGGGGCCACTTATTGGCCTCTTCTGGGACTTATCCCACCCAGCTTTCATTTTTAGGCTGGCAGGTGCAGGTGCGGATAGGGTGGGAAAGTGAATTAGGAGCAGAAGTAGACAAATCCAGCACTTCGAGCCTGCTCCACCATTCAATCAGATCATGGCTGATCTCTCCCTGGTCTCAAATCCACCTCCCTACCTGTTCCCCATATCCCCCAATCCTTTTTTGTTATTAGAAATGGGAACTCCGCTCACCAGTTTAATAATTCAGGCTGGGTGGGAAATGGCCCTAAACTGGTCAATAATTGGCCATTTAAGAGCCTCAATTGAGGCAAGGGCGGGTAGCCTGTCAGAGGCCTTGTCCGCTTAAGCCTAAAGTTGCTGAGAGGTCGGGATAAGCGGGAACCCAGTGGGAAGCCCATCCGTAATATTTCACACTCACCAGCCCACCTCCCCCCACCTACAAGCCCACCAGCAGGAGAGCATTATATTCAGACCCTGATGTTGCAAGCAGAAACTATTAGTATTCAGGAACAAAGCAGCAGTTTCACTGATGAGAAGCCAAGTCAACCTGCACTATTCTGATCCAGCCCCAAGAGTCCAGCTGAAGATCTGAGTGGATTGGATTGTAAATTTGACTTCTCTGATTCAAAACATCTAGATAAGTAAGATGAATTACCTCCTTGAAGAAGGCAAAGTACAACTTCTGCCCCATCTTCTCTGCCTATTGAGATTAACTGGCTTGCGTATGAGTGGAATAAACAAGGTCAAATAGTTAAGTAGCAATTTCCCTGTTGTCCAACAACATGATATCTACTGGTCTGAGGCAAACAGTCTTCCATGCTAACTAGCGATCAGTAGTCTGAGCACTCAGTGCAACATTAGATCCTATTAATGTTACCAATCCCAGTCTGACACTAGTTTGGGCAGCACGGTGACACAGTGGTTAGCACTACTACCTCACAGCACCAGGGACCTGGGTTCAATTCCGGCTTGGGTCACTGTCTTTGTGGAGTTTGCACATTCTCCCCGTGTCTGCGTGGGTTTCCTCCCACAGTCTGAAAGACATGCTGGTTAGGTGCATTGACCCGAACAGGTGCCAGAGTGTGGAGACTAGGGGAATTTCACAGTAACTTCATTGCAGTGTTAATATAAGCCTTATTTGTGACTAATAAATAAACTTTACTTTTCCATCATTTCTAAATTTTGCTATTTGAATTATTTTTGTTTTCATAATTCACTTAACCATTTAAATTCACAATTCATTTCACATTCGGAGAAAAGTTTTAAAAATGCTATTGGACTTTTAATCCTTTTTTTCATCGTATATTGCTTGTGAGTTGTCATTGATTGCAATAGAGATGTCAGACGGCAAGATCTCAAATGATATCCTGAGTGGTAAATGAGCTAAAAGCACACACTAAATCTGGTATAATTTTTGCTTCACTTTCCCACAATCAGTTCCGACGGTCAAATATGTCTGCAAATTACTCAACTGTTATAGTCGTCCCAGATATAATAACATAGCTAGTTCAGGCAGAATTTTAAAAAATATATATTAAAGTAGCACTGAGTTTCAGATAATAACACATTAGAACTTTCATTCAGCAAAGAGCACAAAGAACCAGATGAAGAGGCTCAATGGAAAGCGAGAACCATCAATGTCCCCTGCTGCTCTCTTAGGTTGACAGGTTGCAGTTGAATACCAATTTAATGGATATCGATTGAGTGGAATCACCCATTTAACAGATTCAATTGGTGGCCCTGGAAAATTCACATCTGATTTGTGAAGCGACGTTGTGATCTAACATGTGAGCTAAGGTGATGTTGCTTGGGCTTTAAGTAGATACACTGAATGAGTGGAAGGAAGGTCTAAATCTACAGATCTTGAGCGCAGACCATTTAGTTCTCCAGGTTATAGTTGTAATGACTCAGGAAGCCTGACTGGAGAGGAATGATATTTATTGTTAAACACAATATAAAGCCAGTACTCCATGGTATATACACACATGTCCCTACCCAGACAACAGTTCTGCAGACCATTCCCGGTGTCTGCCTTATAAAGGGCTCAGGTGATAGCCCTTGGGCAGGACATTGTCTATTACCAAGGTAACTTGTATTCAATGAGCCCCAGAGGGAGATCTATTAGCGATTCCCCATGGAGCTCATGGGGGTTATCTCACCTCACTACCTCCAGGTTCGCCGATTCCCCCTTGCTCCTATGGTGATGGGGCCGATTTTATCATTTGGCCCGAGAACTCCGTTTCTGTTATTTGTATAGTCTGATTGGGGGGCGTATATCGAGTGGGCGAATGTTTCTTCCTTGTGGAACGTCAAAGGGCCACTATAGGGGGCTTGTCCTCAGTGGCGATCTCCAACTGTGATTCCGCTGCCTCTGAATCCATTTCTGAGGCTGAGTCCTTGCAGACTTCTCTTGGGCTTTCCCATCCACAGATCTTCAAGGCATCCACTTTGGCGATCTGTCTCCCTGAATGATGTTCTAGGGTGTATTCATAGACACCTAACAACAGTGCCCAGCATTGAATCTGGGCTGATGCTATGGGAGGAATCACCTTGTTCCCTGCGAGGAGGCCCAACAGAGGTTTGTGGCCCATCACTATGGTGAAATGCCATCTATGGATGTATTGGTGGATTTTTTTCACCATGAATATCATGGCCAAACCTTCTTTCTCAACTTGGCTGTACCTCCTTTCTGCATCCGCCAGGGATTGTGAAGCATACTTGATTGGACATTCTGTCCCATCCCAATGGTCCAACAATACCGCTCCTATCCCATAAGGGAGGCATCACAGGTTACGAAGAGTGGTCTCAGTGGATCGTAATGTGCCAATATGTTTGTCAACAGCAGTTTGACACTTGTAAGGCTTTCTCCTGTGGTGTTTGCCACGATCATTTCTGATTTTTGTTTTAACAGGACATGGAGGGGTGCCGACAGGATCACCAAGTTCAGTATGAATTTCCCGCATTAGTTGATGAGACCGAGGAAAGACTTCAACTCCGTGTGTTCTTTGGAGTCGGAGTCCCTTTTATAGCCTTCACCTTTTCCTCAACAGGGTTAGTCCGTCCCTGTCAACTCTGTACCCAAGATACATGACTTCATTTACCTGGAACATACACTTTTTCCTTTTTAGCCTAACCCCAGCCTCAGAGGAACACCGTACGTCCTCCTCCAAACTCTCAAATGTTCTTTCAAATAGCACCTGAGGTAGACTGCAACTCTGGGCACCCCGTGAAGGATGCTCTGCACCACCAGTTGAAAAATGGTGCAAACTGAGGACACCCCAAAAGGCAAGCTACTGTACTACAGTCTTTTATGAGTATTTCTCCTGATGTATTTCCTGGGTGACACCTCAAACTCCAGTTGCAAATAGGTGTGGCTCATGTCCAATAGGGTTCCCAGCCAGTTTTGCGTGCGAGTCTTGCTGTGCACAAATTGGCTGCCATGTTGCCTATGTTTAACGGTAGCTACAATCCAAAAATAACTGCATCGGCAATTTTCTTATATACATTTTTAAAAATTCATTCATAGGACATGCACGTCACTGGCTGGCCAGCATTTATTGCCCATCCCTAAATCCCTAAGGGCAGTTGAGAGTCAGCCACATTGCAGTGGCTCTGGAGTCACATGTAGGCCAGACCAGGTAACAATGGACATTCATAAACCAGATGGGTTCTTATGACAATGGTTTCATGGTCATCAGTAGATTCTTAATTCCAGATATTTTTTATTGAATTCAAATTCCTCCAACTGCCGTGATGGGATTTGAACCCAGGTCCCCAGAACATTAGCGGAGTTTCTGGATTAATAGTCTAGTGACAATACTACTAGGCCATCATCTCCCCTGCTGAAGTGCTTTCGGAATTCATGATGCTGTGATGGACTCTATTGAAATGCAAGTATTTTTTCTTAATATAAGAACATAAGAAATAGGAGCAGGAGTAGGCCATCCAGCCCCTCGAGCCTGCCCTGCCATTCAATAAGATCATGGCTGATCTGACGTGGATCAGTACCACTTACCCGCCTGATCCCCATAACCCTTAATTCCCTTACCGATCAGGAATCCATCCATCCGCGCTTTAAACATATTCAGCGAGGTAGCCTCCACCACCTCAGTGGGCAGAGAATTCCAGAGATTCACCACCCTCTGGGAGAAGAAGTTCCTCCTCAACTCTGTCTTAAACCGACCCCCCTTTATTTTGAGGCTGTGTCCTCTAGTTTTAACTTCCTTACTAAGTGGAAAGAATCTCTCCGCCTCCACCCTATCCAGCCCCCGCATTATCTTATAAGTCTCCATAAGATCCCCCCTCATCCTTCTAAACTCCAACGAGTACAAACCCAATCTCCTCAGCCTCTCCTCATAATCCAAACCCCTCATCTCCGGTATCAACCTGGTGAACCTTCTCTGCACTCCCTCCAATGCCAATATATCCTTCCTCATATAAGGGGACCAATACTGCACACAGTATTCCAGCTGCGGCCTCACCAATGCCCTGTACAGGTGCATCAAGACATCCCTGCTTTTATATTCTATCCCCTTCGCAATATAGGCCAACATCCCATTTGCCTTCTTGATCACCTGTTGTACCTGCAGACTGGGCTTTTGCGTCTCATGCACAAGGACCCCCAGGTCCCTTTGCACGGTAGCATGTTTTAATTTGTTTCCATTGAGATAGTAATCCCATTTGTTATTATTTCCTCCAAAGTGTATAACCTCGCATTTATCAACGTTATACTCCATTTGCCATATCCTCGCCCACTCACTCAGCCTGTCCAAATCTCTCTGCAGATCTTCTCCGTCCTCCACACGATTCACTTTTCCACTTATCTTTGTGTCGTCTGCAAACTTCGTTACCCTACACTCCGTCCCCTCCTCCAGATCATCTATATAAATGGTAAATAGTTGCGGCCCGAGTACCGATCCCTGCGGCACGCCACTAGTTACCTTCCTCCAACCGGAAAAACACCCATTTATTCCGACTCTTTGCTTCCTGTCGGATAGCCAGTCCCCAATCCACTTTAACACACTACCCCCAACTCCGTGTGCCCTAATCTTCTTCAGTAGCCTTTTATGGGGCACCTTATCAAACGCCTTTTGGAAATCCAAAAACACCGCATCCACCGGTTCTCCTCCATCAACCGCCCTAGTCACATCTTCATAAAAATCCAACATGTTCGTCAAGCACGACTTTCCCCTCATGAATCCATGCTGCGTCTGATTGATCGAACCATTTCTATCCAGATGCCCTGCTATCTCCTCTTTAATAATGGATTCCAGCATTTTCCCTACTACAGACGTTAAGCTGACCGGCCTATAGTTACCCGCCTTTTGTCTCCTTCCTTTTTTAAACAGCGGCGTAACATTAGCCGTTTTCCAATCAACCGGCACTACCCCAGAATGCAACGAGTTTTGATAAATAATCACTAACGCATCCACTATTACCTCTGACATTTCTTTCAATACCCTGGGATGCATTCCATCCGGACCCGGGGACTTGTCCACCTTCAGTCCCATTAGTCTACCCAGCACTGCCTCTCTGGTTACATTAATTGTATTAAGTATTTCTCCTGCTGCCAACCCTCTATCGTTAATATTTGGCAAACTATTTGTGTCCTCCACCGTGAAGACCGACACAAAAAACTTATTTAAAGACTCAGCCATATCCTCATTTCCCACTATTAACTCCCCCCTCTCGTCCTCCAAGGGTCCAACATTCACTCTAGCCACTCTATTCCTTTTTATATATTTATAAAAACTTTTACTATCATTTTTTATATTAATTGCTAGCCTAGCTTCATAGTCTATCCTTCCTTTCTTTATCGCTTTCTTAGTCTCTCTTTGTTGTTTCTTAAATTTTTCCCAATCACTTGTTTCTCCACTATTTTTGGCCACTCTGTACGCAGCTGTTTTTATTTTAATACTCTCCTTTATTTCCTTTGTTATCCACGGCTGGTTCTCCCTTTTCTTACAATCCTTGTTTTTTGCTGGAATATATTTTTGCTGAGAACTGAAAAGGATCTCCTTAAAAATCCTCCACTGTTCCTCAGCTATCCTACCTGCCAGCCTGCTCTCCCAGTCTACCTTAGCCAATTCATCCCTCATCCTATCATATTTCCCTCTGTTCAAACAGAGGACACTGGTTTGGGACCAAACTTTCTCCTCTTCCATCTGAATCAGAAATTCGACCATATTGTGGTCACTAGACCCAAGAGGGTCCTTCACAATAAGATCCTTAATTCTACCTACCTCGTTACACAATACCAGATCCAAAATAGCTCGTTCCCTCGTCGGTTCCGTAACATGCTGTTCAAGGAAACTATCCCGACAGCATTCTAAGAACTCTTCCTCCATTCCACCCTTACCGACTTGAGTCTGCCAGTCAATGTGCATGTTGAAGTCCCCCATGATTATTGCCGTTCCGTTTTTACACGCATCCCTTATCTGCTTGTTTATAGCCCTCCCCACCTCAACATTATTATTTGGGGGCCTATATACCACACCTACTAGTGTCTTTCTCCCTCTACTATTCCTCATCTCTACCCATAACGATTCCACGTTTTGTTCCTCAGAGCCTATGTCATCCCTCAGTACTACCCTGATATTATCTCTTATTAATAGCGCGACCCCACCACCTTTTCCTTCCTGTCTATTCTTCCTAAACGCCTGATACCCCTGGATATTCATCTCCCAGTCCTGGTCACCTTTCAGCCACGTTTCTGTAATGGCCACTAGATCGTACCCACTCGTGCTGATTTGCACCATCAACTCATATACCTTGTTCCGAATGCTTCGTGCATTCAGGCAAAGTGTCCTTATTCCAGCTTTTATCTGGACCCGCTTTGATGAGTCGCGAACACCCTCTCCCTCTACTCCCTTATCTAAATTACCGCCTTCATTCACTTGCACCCTCTCCTCTACCATTAATTTTGTAATTCCCCTTACCCCTGCATCCTCCACCCCATCAATTAGTTCCTTGATCCTAGTCAACTCTTCTAGCTCCCCTCCCCCCAACCTATCTAGTTTAAATTCTCCCCAGTAACTTTAGCCAACCTACCGGCCAGGATATTGGTCCCCGTGTGATTCAAGTTCCACCCGTTTTTTGTATACAGATCACCCCTGCCCCTAAAGAGGTCCCAATGGTCCAGGAACCTGAATCCCTGCCCCCTGCACCAGTCCCTCAGCCACACATTCATCTTCCACCTCACTCCATTCCTGCCCTCACCTTCCCGTGGCACAGGCAGTAATCCTGAGATTACTACCTTTGCTTTCCTCTTTCTCAGCTGTCTCCCTAATTCCCTGTACTCCCTTTTCATGACCCCTTCTCCCTTCCTACCCACATCAGCGGTACCAATATGTACCGCTACCTCAGGCTCCTCTCCCTCCCACCTCAGGATTTCCGGGACGCGACTAGCGACATCCTGGATCCCGGCCCCAGGGAGGCAGACCACCATGCGAGAATCCCGCCTACCTCCGCAGAAACGCCTGTCTGTCCCCTTCACCATCGAGTCCCCGATTAATACCGCCTTCCTCCTCTTTTCCTTAGCCCTCTGAGTTACAGGGCTGGACTCCACTGCGGAGACACGGCCACTGCTGCTTCCCCCAGGCGGGCTGTCCCCCCCAGCAGTACTCAAGCAGGAGTACTTGTTGTGCAGGGGCAAATCCACTGGGGTGCTCTCAACCACCCTAGCCTTACCCTTCCTGGCCATCACCCACTTGGCCTCCTCCCGTGGCCCTGGTGTGACCACCTGATGATAGCTCTTGTCTATCACCTCCTCATTCTCCCTCATCAGCCTAAGATCCTCGAGCTGCAGTTCCAGCTCCCTAACACGGTCCCTCAGGAACCGCAGCTCGACACACCCCTCACAGATGTGGATGTCCGGGAGGCCAGATGCCTCCAGGACCTCCCACATCCTACACTGGGAACAACACACTGGTTTCACACTCATACTGGACACTTTATGTCAAGTAAGACAGTGAAAAGTTAATAAGAGTGTAAGGAAACAAAAAAATAAATAATTAATTAAAGTCAGAAAACCCACTCTCTTACCCTCAGCCTGCTCCTGGGAACAAATCCCTGATATTAACAACTGATATTAAACCCAAACAACTGAGATTAAACCCAAACAACTGAGATTAAACCCAAACAACTGATATTAAACCCAGAACAACTGAGATTAAACCCAGAACAACTGATATTAAACCCAAACAACTGAGATTAAACCCAAAACAACTGAGATTAAACCTAAACAACTGATATTAAACCCAAACAACTGATACTAAATCCAAACAACTGATATTAAACCCAAATAACTGATACTAAATCCAAACAACTGATATTAAATCCAAACAACTGATACTAAATCCAAACAACTGAGATTAAATCCAAACAACTGAGATTAAACCCAAACAACTGATACTAAATCCAAACAACTGATATTAAATCCAAACAACTGATACTAAATCCAAACAACTGATATTAAATCCAAACAACTGAGATTAAACCCAAACAACTGAGATTAAACCCAAACAACTGATACTAAATCCAAACAACTGAGATTAAACCCAAACAACTGAGATTAAACCCAAACAACTGAGATTAAACCCAAACAACTGATACTAAATCCAAACAACTGAGATTAAACCCAAACAACTGATACTAAATCCAAACAACTGATATTAAATCCAAACAACTGAGATTAAACCCAAACAACTGAGATTAAACCCAGAACAACTGATATTAAACCCAAACAACTGAGATTAAACCCAAAACAACTGAGATTAAACCCAGAACAACTGATATTAAACCCAAACAACTGAGATTAAACCCAAAACAACTGAGATTAAACCTAAACAACTGATATTAAACCCAAACAACTGATACTAAATCCAAACAACTGATATTAAACCCAAACAACTGATACTAAATCCAAACAACTGATATTAAATCCAAACAACTGATACTAAATCCAAACAACTGAGATTAAATCCAAACAACTGAGATTAAACCCAAACAACTGATACTAAATCCAAACAACTGATATTAAATCCAAACAACTGATACTAAATCCAAACAACTGATATTAAATCCAAACAACTGAGATTAAACCCAAACAACTGAGATTAAACCCAAACAACTGATATTATTATTTCTTAATATTGATATTTTTTGCTTAATATTGGGGAGGCATTAATTAGGTGCTGTGATGCTTTGGAAATACATAGAATAAGACATGTGGACTCTTCTTGAGTAACTTTCAGTGTTTATGTCTACATTATCCAGTTGAAGAACAATGCAAATCCATAGAAATGTGTCCAAGATAAAAAGCAAAAATCAATACATCAAATGAGAATGCCTTCTAAAATGTATTGTTGGTATGTGCATGTTAAGCACAGGTTAGCTCCAGCTAAATGAAGCATTGCCATAACCCAGATTCTCAGAACTTTACATCTAATTAATTAGTTTTAGAATTATGGTGACAGTTACTTTCTTGGCAAACATAGAAGTTAATTTTTACAAGTGAGGTTTACTAAAAAGGAGTCACCAGATTGCCTGTTTTGGCAGTGTAAGCCAAAAGGATAAAAGTTGGCCAGGACATCAGGGAAACCGGGATTTTCCGGCCGTGCTTGCTCTAAGGCTGGGCATTCCCGCCCGAGATCAACGGACCTTTGCATGGTCTGCCCCCACCCGCTATGATTCTGTGGCAGGCGGAAAGGGAAAACTCTGCCCATCGTCTGATCTGATGGCGTCAAGTGCAGCCACCAGACCAAACAGACAAAATCTCAATTTAGCAGTTCAGCTGAGATAACACTTCTGAAAATGCAGTACCCCTTCAGACCTACATTCAGTTTAGTGTTCAACTCCTGAAGTGGAACTTGAACCTCTAGTTTTCTCCATGGGTGATACGACTGAGCCAAGACTATCCAAGAACAATGTGAAAATGCAAAACGGGTTAACAATGAAACGCGCCATGTAAATTTACGATGTGCAGTGGTAAAAATTCAATTTGTGTTGCGAGTGCCCCACGGGAAGGTTCTTGTCATTAAGAAGAAGTATTGAGAGAATATGAAGCCATTGCTCAGAGGTGAGGGAACTAAATTGGATTGCCTTATGCCAGTGAGACCTCATTTTTTCATTTCCAGTGACAGAGGGCAGGGAGTAGATTGCTGTTGTTTTTGCATTGTTCACCAGTCAGCAAATAATTCTTTGCAATCAAAATTTTTCAATAAGATGGAGCTTGTATAGTTTATCTCTGAGGACACCACATGTCACACGAAAACCAATGAAACCACCACAAGATTGTGAAGGTTTTGGGTGGTACCACAAAATAGGCAATAGCGAATTGGCAACTACAGCCCCCATATTTTTCTATTGCCAATTTGCTATTTCCCTTTATGTACCTTTGCCAAGTGAATATCACATTCTTTGTTTGCACAATTGCAGCCACGTTAATTATATTGTATAGAATCCCTACAGTGCAGAAGGAGGCCCTTCAGCCCATTAAGTCTGCATTGACTCTCTCTGATAGAGTATTTTACCCAGGCCTACCCTATCCATGTAACCCCACACATTTACCATGGCCAATCCATCTAACCTAGATATTTTGGGACACTCAGGGGCAATTTTAGCGAGGCCAATCTACCTAACCTGCACATCATTGGACTGTGGGAGGAATCCGGAATGCAGGGAGAATGTGCAAATTCGACACAGACAGTCTCCCAAGGCTGGAATTGAACCTTGGTCCTTGGTGCTAAGAGGCAGCAGTGCTAACCACTGTGCCACCGTGCCACCCCAAAATATTTAATACCCTACAGGATCATGAGAGGTCATTGGGGAAGATAAAACTGCCTGGCCTAGATCTGGAAAATACTTAAAGCTGCCAAAAAAGTACAATTGTCGTCATGGTGACTTGAACGATCAAATATTAAAGTACATAGAGCCAGGATCAATACAATGGAAAAATAAATAAATTTGATGATAAACGATCAAATTATTTCAGATAAAAAATATTTGACTTCCCATTTTTAGAACAGAATAGAATTCCTACATTGCAGAAGGAAGCCCATCGTGCCTGTACCAACTCTCTGAAAGAGCATTTTACCCAGGCACCCCTTTCATCTCCACAAGCCCACCCATTTACCATGGCTAATCCATCTAACCTACACATCTTTGGGCACTGAGGGGAAATTTAACACAGCCAATCCACCTTTTTGGCCAGTCCTGCCACACACAATTACTCAAACAATAGCACAGGTAAGCAACCTTTTCCCAGGCCACGGCCAATACTCCATTGGAAGCCCCTCAATATGATGTGAGTGAATGCGTCCTGTTGCTTTTTTAAAAGTATTTTAAATCTTTAACTTTAAAGTGGTTCCAACCTCCTGACACTCGCATGGTGGTTAGGCACTGGCTAATATTTATGGAATGAATGCGTTCCTGCCCCTGCTCCAATTTTCTATGTTTCATTCAGGCTGGCCGTAAGGCCGCTCTGCTGACTTTGATGGCTGACATGAGAATGGATCATCAGGGAACTCTTAATACGACAGTGCAAAGCAGGAAGAAAAACCATTGCAGAGATGCTGTGTCTAGAATTGGATGTGTAAATGGAACAAAACGGCCATTCAACAGAGCTGGACAAAGGAAAGAAAGCAATGGCAGAGAATGGTATGATCAACTGTTTTGACAAATCAAGGATGATGAGGAGGGCATAATGCATCAAGATCTTAACAGTAAGAATGACATTTGAGACTTTGATTAGTGAACCTCTTTGCTATGGGAGGGCCATAAACCTTATTGGGGATGGGGTTCAAACAGGGTGCTGCAGGACAGAGGTCTGAGACGCCTAAGGACCTTGAACTAGAAGTTGGAGATCATGAATATCTTTAAAGAAATCCATTTCAAATCCCTTGTGAACACAACCTTAATTTATGATTCCCTTCTTAAGTTAAAGACAGATGTGGTATGGTACTGAGAAGATTGATAAAAGCCTGATATAAATGATGCCTGAAGATTGACTAATCAATGAACAGTGACTGCGTGCTTTACTCCTACAAAATGTCTTTTTCCGATCACAGATTCTTGTTACAAGAATAACCTTGCCTCTGTACCTGCAAGAAAAAACTACACATTTACATAGACCAATGCACTTGGTCAGTGCTTATTACAGTGTAACAACAATGATCACAGTTGGGAGATGTCTTTTGCGTTTTTGAAGCAGTGTTTCATCCAACATATCATGATCCATCTGTAAATCATTCTTGTTATGCTGTAATCAATAGCTGCTAGCGAACATGCTCCATAACAATCTTTATCAGAAACCTTAGAGAAGCATGCATGTGGTGTTGGTCGGGCAGCAACTGTGAACAGCTATTTGCAGGATTATTCTTCCAGGGTACGACTGTTAAAAACAATATAACAAGAAGGTAAATACTTCTCATTGTATGTCCACAAACATTTATTTTAGCGCTAGCCCTTTGATATTTTTAGCACAGAAACCTGTCTCTATATTTTCAGTAGCATAAATGTCAATTATAATGAATAATTACTACAAGCTGATCTGAATATGCCGAGCTTTTTAACATGTTGTTAGATACTGACAGTTTCAAAAATATTTAAAATACCTTGCGTGTGCTTAAAATGTCTGGCAGTGTTCTGTAAGACGGACGTATAAGAGGCCACTGCAGAGTTAAAAGGCTAATGATTCCTTTATCTGTAGATCTATGATGAATGACGGTGTAAAATTGAATGAAGGGCTGCAATGAAATATCAGAGATATTCTGCACGTTATATTATTTGACTCCCCATCCTACAAATTGAAATTAGTCACTATTTTTCAGATGATTTGTTGTGCTTAACTCCACTAAGATGGTCCTTCCTATTGCATATTACTGTGCACTTTGACATGCATAATTGTCACGCTGATAATGATGCAAACCATTCTCTTACATTGCAGAAGCACTTGTGGCGTTTATGTAGGTTCTGATGAGTTGACGGTCTGTGAATGATATTATAATGAATATCTGACATTACAGATATTACACTATGGTTGCTGAGTATTTATATTTTGGAAGTGGGGGGGGGAGAAGGGATATATTACCACTTGTTTCCATCAGTTTTGCATTCAGATTCCGGTACAATCTGGACGCAGTTGGTGGATTTGTGTCAAACATCAAAAATATTAAACATCGATGAGCCACACACAAAGGCCGGAATTTTACCTCCCCACCCGCCACGAGAATCGGCGCGGGTGAGGGGCAGACATGGGAAGGTTCGTTGACCTCGGGAGGGATTTTATGATTGTGGGGTGAGTGAGGCCATAAAATCCCACCCAAAATGTCTTCTCTTCAGGTTTCCTGCAATCGTTCGCCCTGGTTCAAGATTCAACTGAAACCAAGACCTGGTCACAAAACTGGCTTTGTCCCCAGGTTGGAATTGTGAACCTCTTCCCATTGTTCTGCTTGACAAGGTTCTTCAAATTACGCCCATTTTGTTAGTAGAACACAACAGTAGGATTTTTTTAAAAATCTAATTTGCGAAGAAACGGACAGGTATAAACCAGTAAAATTATCAACTGGTGCAGCATAGTGCTTTATTCAAAAGTCATTTTAAATCAGGTTACTTGGACTGGGCAGCCTTAGTTTTGATGACAAGCCCATTTTCAATTGCCTTAACTAATGTTGACCAGATTACCACTTTTAAATCAGTTAAGAATGCATTTCATTGGAAAGAAAATACCGAAAATTATTATTTTCTATTATGCTGTCTAATTTTCTTTTACATTTGTAATAGAGCAAATGGTTTTTGGAAAATTGAGGTATAACCTAGTCAGCATAATTTTGTGTGCATTTTTCATGCAGTTCTATCCTGAATGGTTACAATTTAAGATTGTGTTTGTCACCACTGTGAGTTAATGATGGGCACCAGCCAATCACATGCCCCAAAAATTATTGTTTATATAGAAGATAGTGGATATATAAGTTATTGAATACTATGTTCATTTTTAAAATTCATTCATGGCACTTTTGCCCTTCCCTAATTACCCCTGAGAAGGTGCTGGTGAGCTACCTCCTTGAACCTTGGCAGTCCACTTGCAGGAATGAAGAAATTAGCTCAAAAGTGCTCATGAGTTGTACAGGTATTCTCCTAAGATGGAATTGTGAAAGGTTGTTCAAATTCTTCTATTCAACCTCTCCCATTTCTCATCTACAAGTTGCTCCTTGTTGACGTCATCCAAAAACAGTTTCCACGACACTATCAGCTCTCCTTCACTTCCACATCTCTTGACCCTTCCACTCTCTCTAAATTGTCAGGCACCGGAATAAGCAGGAATTTACTCCAACCAAATACAGGAAAGGTCAAAGTAACTGTCTTCAGTCGCTGCCTCAAACTGCATTCCCTCACCACTGGATCCATTTCCATGGTAGCGGCATGGTAGCACAGTGGTTAGCACTGCTTCTTCACAGCTCCAGGGACCTGGGTTCAATTCTGGCCTCGGGTCACTGTCTGTGTGGAGTTTGCACATTCTCCTCGTGTCTGCGTGGGTTTCCTCCGGGTGCTCCAGTTTCCTCACACATTCCAAAGATGTGCGGGTTAGGTCGATTGGCCATGCTAAAATTGCCCCTTAGTGTCCTGAGATGTGTAGATTAGAGGGATTAGTGGGTAAAATATGTAGGGATATGGGGGTGGGGCCTGGGTGGGATTGTGGTCGGTGCAGACTTGATGGGCCGAATGGCCTCTTTCTGTACTGTAGGGTTTCTATGATTTCTTCTATGATTTCTTCCTGACAACTGTCTGAGGCTTAAGTAGACTGTTCACCATTTTTGGTGTCATATTTAACTCTGAGGTTAGCCTCTTCATTCATGGGATGTGGGTGTTACTATTTATTGCCCATCCCTAATCACCTTGAAATGAATGGAATTGCAGAGGCAACTTGCAGGTCTGGATTCACATATAGGCCAGACCAGGAAGGATGGCAGATTTCTTTCCCAAAAGGGGTGTTCTAGATGGCTTTTTACAGCAAATGACAAAGGTTTCATCATTGGACATTTTTTAAAATCCCTGATTTTTCAAAAATTGAATTCACCATCTGCCGAGGTGGGATTCAAACCTCAGTCCCCACAGCCTCTGGATTACTAGTCCAATTACAATACCACTATACCACTATTTCCCCATAGTGACCACACATCTGCACCTTCACTAAGACTGTGTATTTCTACCTCCGTAACATCACCCAACTCCAAACTCCAGCTCATCTACTGTTGAAAGCCTCATTCATGTTTCTGTTATTTCTGGGCTTGACTATTCCGACATTCTCCTGGCTGACCTTCCATGCTTGTCAACTTAAAAATCATGCAAAAGCTCTGCTGCCTGTGTCTTAACCCACATCAAGTCCTGTTTACTCATCACCCCTGAGCTTGGGCCCTATACTGGCTCTTGTTTATGCAACAAGCAGCTCACTTTTAAACTTCCCATTCTAGTATTCAAATCTCTTCATGGCTTTACCCTTCCCTCTCTCTGTAATCTCCTCCATTTCCTCAATGCTCTGAGGAACCTGCACTCCTCCATTTCTGGCCTTTGGACCACCCCCAATTTTAAGCATTCCACCACGACAACCGTGCCTTCAGCTGCCAAGGCCTGAACTCTGGAATTCCATCCCTAAGCCTCTCCACTTCTCTTCCTTCTTCTGAGACATTCTTTAAAACTGACCTCCTCCATTAGCCCAACTGGATTGTTGTGGCTCACTGGGACAACATTGAGGCGCGAGATGAATACAAGTTGTCATTGTTTTCTACAGTGTTTTATTTCCCATGGGGATGCCACTGGTGTCATGATCGTTACTCCATTCAATAAGAAGGTGATATCAACCATTTTTTAAAGTTGGGTTTCACAGAAATAGTTACCATGGGGAGGTGGGGGGAACCACAAAAGTCAACTGAACATATAGTTCTTGGTGGTCTGGTATCACAAATGTGGTGTAATCCTATTCCATATATATGACAAATATGCCATTTACATAGAAACAAGAAGCGGGATTAGGCCATTCGGCTCTTCGAGCCTGCTCCGCCATTCATTTTGATCATGGCTGATCATCAAAATCAAAATCCTGATTCCGCTTTCCCCCCCATATCCTTGACCCCTTTAGCCCCAAGACTTATATCTAATTTCTTCTTGAAATCACGCAACGTTTTAGCCTCAACAACTATCTGTGATAGTGAATTCCACACATTCACCATTCTCCAGCAGAAGAAATTTCTCCTCACCTCAGTCCTAAAAGTTTTACCCCTTATCCTCAAACTATGACCTCTAGTTTTGGACTCCCCCACCAACGGGAACATTTTTTCTGAGTCACCTGTATCGTATAAAAACAGGACAAGTTTTCACAATTGAAGGGCCTCATTGATGGAACTCATGCAGGTCGATGGTCCCCACATGCTAACAGAAAAGTATTCCAACCTTTATTTTTTAAAATTCATTCATGCGATATGAGCATCACTGGCTGGCCAGCATTTATTGCCCATCCCCTAGTTTCCCGAGGGCAGTTGAGAGTCAACCACATTGCTGTGGCTCTGGAGTCACATGTAAGCCAGACTAGGTAAGGGCAGCAGATTTCTTTCCCCCGAAAGGACATTAGTGAACCAGATAGGTTTTTCTGACAATCGATAATGGTTTCATGGTCATAAGTACACTCTTAATTCCAGATTTTTTTATTGGATTCAAATTACACCACCTGCTGTGGTGGGGTTCAAACCCGGGTCCCCGGGACATTAGCCGAGTTTTTAGATTAATAGTTTACCGATAATACCACCAGGCCATCACCTCCCTATAATGTGCATTTGCTCACCATAATGAATCCAGACTGCAGGTCAGTGCGACTTTCCCTGAATGCAATCATTTAACAGCAGCCTGCAAAGCTGCAATTATTTGTGGGAGAAGAGAATGGATGGTTATGATAGTAGATTTAGATGAGGAAAGGTGGAAGGAGGCCCGAGAAGAGCATAAGCACTTGCTTGGACTGGTTGGACTGAACGGCCTGTTTCTGTGTCATATATCCTACATAGTCCTAGATAAAAGCATTAAAGTGATGCCAAGCCAGTTAGGAACTTGTCCAGGTTCCTTTTGAATGTTTGTGGCAATTTTACACTCATTGCATGAGGTGATAATTTATGGTAAAGGGTGGCAACCTTCTGTTAAAAGAGACGTTTCCTGACATCTAACCCAGCACTGTGCCTACATTACATTCATTCTTACCTTTGATTTTCCCTCAGCTGTTTAACACAAACCCCCGACCACATTGATCAAATCTAATCCTTCCATTATTAAAAAAAACAACCAAATCTCTTCAAAGTATACACTTTTTTTTACAGAAATTAAAAGCCTTTGAACAGGATATAAATCTGGACTTTTCCAGAGCCTCGATATCACCCATGACAGTTATCTAATTGAGCCTTAACCAAGGTCTTATTCAAGGAAAGTTAGTGATTTTTTTGTTTTGGGTTTGTTCATCTTGTCAATAAATTGTAGAACTCTATTTGCCTTTGCCCTCTCAAATAGTCCTTGTTGTGAACTCTGCTGTAACATCGAGGTCTTTCTCTGGCTCAATGGCCTTAATTTCACAACCTTGTATGGTGTACATATGTTTATCATTAGTCCGACTCACGTGCATGACATTGCATTTACCTTGACTAAAATGTATCTGACAGATACTAGCCCATTCCTCATAAATATTTGATCAAAAGCAGGATAAAGGGCTATGGAGAAAACAGTAAGAAGTTTAACAACACCAGGTTAAAGTCCAACAGGTTTATTTGGTAGCAAAAGCCACACAAGCTTTCGAAGCTCTAAGCCCCTTCTTCAGGTGAGTGGGAATTCTGTTCACAAACAGAGCTTATAAAGACACAGACTCAATTTACATGAATAATGGTTGGAATGCGAATACTTACAACTAATCAAGTCTTTAAGAAACAAAACAATGGGAGTGGAGAGAGCATCAAGACAGGCTAAAAAGATGTGTATTGTCTCCAGACAAGACAGCCAGTGAAACTCTGCAGGTCCACGCAACTGTGGGAGTTACAAATAGTGTGACATGAACCCAATATCCCGGTTGAGGCCGTCCTCATGTGTGCGGAACTTGGCTATCAGTTTCTGCTCAGCGACTCTGCGCTGTCGTGTGTCGCGAAGGCCGCCTTGGAGAACGCTTACCCGAATATCAGAGGCCGAATGCCCGTGACCGCTGAAGTGCTCCCCAACAGGAAGAGAACAGTCTTGCCTGGTGATTGTCGAGCGGTGTTCATTCATCCGTTGTCGCAGCGTCTGCATAGTTTCCCCAATGTACCATGCCTCGGGACATCCTTTCTTGCAGCGTATCAGGTAGACAACGTTGGCCGAGTTGCAAGAGTATGTACCTATGTACCTCTCGTATGTACCTCACGTGCTTGGAGGATCAAAGGGCCTGTTCCTGTACTTTTCTTTGTTCTTTCTTCTTTGTTTTTAAATTGGTATTTTTCCAATTGGCAGGCAGTCACTAGTGGGGTATCACAGGGATCTATGCTAGGATCCCAACTGTTCATGTTATATATTAAAGAGGTACCTATGTACCTCTAGTATGTAACTATGGAGAAAAGGCAGGGAAGTGGAGTTAGGATGAGATGGGGATCAGTCATGGTCATACAGAATGGCAGAGCAGGCTCGAAGGGCTGAATTGCCTACTCTCTCTCCTAATTCCTATGTTCCTATGCAGTAAAACATTCCTACCTCCACACTCAAATCCTCTTGCTATGAAGGCCAACATAACATTTGCCTTCTTTACTGCCTGTTCTACCTGTGCATTTACTTTTAGCGACTGATGTACGAGGACTCCAAGATCTCATTGAAAAACCTCTCTCAATTTGCACACTTTCAAATAATAATCTGCCTTCCTGTTTTTGCTACCAAAATGGATGACCTCACATTTATCCACATACTACTCACTCAGCCTGTCCAAATCATGCGGAAGCATCTCTGATCCTCCTCACAGCGCACCCTCCCACCCAACTTTGTATCATTTGCAAATTTGGCGTTAATACATTTAATTCCCTCTTCCAAATCGTTAATATATAACATGAACAGTTGGGATCCTAGCATAGATCCCTGTGATACCCCACTAGTGACTGCCTGCCAATTGGAAAAATACCAATTTAAAAACAAAGAAGAAAGAACAAAGAAAAGTACAGGAACAGGCCCTTTGATCCTCCAAGCACGTGCCAATCATGATGCCCTAACTAAACTACAAAAAATATCTTCTGCCCTTACATATTCTGTATCCCTCTATTCTCTCCCTATTCATGTACCCATCCATTTATTCCAACTCTTTGCTTCCTATCTGCTAACCAACTTTCTACGCATCTCAAAACACTACCCGCAATCCCATGCATTTTAACTTTACATAATGGGCTGCTTTGTGAGACCTTGTCAAAAGCCTTCTGTAAGTCTACATAAACCACATCCACCAGTTCTCCTTGGTCAACTCTACTTGTTACGTCCTCAAAGAATTGAATAGATTCGTCAAGCATGATGTCAAGGATAAGACTCTTAGCAGTGTAGAGGATCAGAAGGACCTTGGGGTCCGGATCCATAGGACTCTTAAATCGGCCTCGCAGGTAGAGGAGGTGGTTAAGAAGGCGTATGGTGTGCTGGCCTTCATCAATTGAGGGATTGAGTTTAGGAGATGGGAGATAATGATGCAGCTTTATAAGACCCTCATCAGACCCCACTTAGAGTACTGTGCTCAGTTCTGGTCGCCTCATTACAAGAAGGATGTAGAAATTACTGAAAGGGTGCAGAGAAGATTTACAAGGATATTGCCTGGAGTGGGTGGCATGCCTTATGAGGATAGGTTGAGGGAGCTCGGTCTTTTCTCTTTAGAGAGACGAAGGATGAGAGGTGACCTGATAGAGGTGTACAAGATGTTGAGAGGTATAGATTGGGTGGATTCTCAGAGGCTTTTTCCCAGGGCTGAAATGGCTGCTACGAGAGGACACAGGTTTAAGGTGCTGGGGAGTAGGTACAGAGGAGATGTCAGGGGTAAGTTTTTCACTCAGAGGGTGGTGGGTGAGTGGAATCGGCTGCTGTCAATGGTGGTGGAGGCAAACTCGATAGGGTCTTTTAAGAGACTTCTGGATGAGTACATGGGACTTAATAGGATTGAGGGTTATAGGTAAGCCTATATATAGGCCTAGGTAGGTAGGGACATGACCGGTGCAACTTGTGGGCCTAAGGGCCTGTTTGTGCTGTAGTTTTTCTATGTTCTATGTCCCCTTTGTAAATCCATGCTGACTTTGTCTGATTGTTGAGCTATGAAATCCTTGATAATGGACTCTAGCAACTTCCCCAGTACTGGCATTAGGCTCACTGGTCTATAGTTCCCTGTTTTCTCTCTATCTTCCTTTTTGAAGAGCTGGCTTACATTAGCTACCCTCCAATCTGTAGGAACTATTCCAGAGTCCAATTTTGGAAAATAATCATCAATGGATCTGCGATTTCCAGGGCCACTTCTTTAATACTTTGGGATAAAGATGGTAAATTGATGGGATTTATGACCATTTAGAAAGATGCGGATTAATCTGGGATAGTCAGCACGGATTCGTGAAGGGCAAGTCGTGCCTCACAAATTTGATTGAATTTTTTGAGGAGGTAACTAAGTGTGTTGATGAAGGTAGGGCAGTTGATGTCATATACATGGATTTTAGTAAGGCATTTGATAAGGTCCCCCATGGTCGGCTTATGATGAAAGTAAGGAGGTGTGGGATAGAGGGGAAGTTGGCCGATTGGATAGGTAACTGGCTATCTGATTGAAGACAGAGGGTGGTGGTGGATGGAAAATTTTCGGACTGGAGGCAGGTTGCTAGCGGAGTGCCACAGGGATCAGTGCTCGGTCCTCTGCTCTTTGTGATTTTTATTAATGACTTAGAGGAGGGGGCTGAAGGGTGGATCAGTAAATTTGCTGATGACACCAAGATTGGTGGAGTAGTGGATGAGGTGGAGGGCTGTTGTAGGCTGCAAAGAGACATAGATAGGATGCAAAGCTGGGCTGAAAAATGGCAAATGGAGTTTAACCCTGATAAATGTGAGGTGATTCATTTTTGTAGGACTAATGTAAATGTGGATTACAGGGTCAAAGGTAGGGTTCTGAAGACTGTGGAGGAACAGAGAGATCTTGGGGTCCATATCCACAGATCTCTAAAGGTTGCCACTCAAGTGGATAGAGCTGTGAAGAAGGCCTATAGTGTGTTAGCTTTTATTAATAGGGGGTTGGAGTTTAAGAACCGTGGGGTTATGCTGCAACTGTACAGGACCTTGGTGAGACCACATTTGGAATATTGTGTGCAGTTCTGGTCACCTCACTATAAGAAGGATGTGGAAGCGCTGGAAAGAGTGCAGAGGAGATTTACCAGGATGCTGCCTGGTTTGGAGGGTAAGTCTTATGAGGAAAGGTTGAGGGAGCTAGGGCTGTTCTCTCTGGAGCGGAGGAGGCTGAGGGGAGACTTAATAGAGGTTTATAAAATGATGAGGGGGATAGATAAAGTGAACGTTCAAAGACTATTTCCTCGGGTGGATGGAGCTATTACAAGGGGGCATAACTATAGGGTTCATGGTGGGAGATATAGAAAGGATATCAGAGGTAGGTTCTTTACGCAGAGAGTGGGTGGGGTGTGGAATGGACTGCCTGCAGTGATAGTGGAGTCAGATACCTTAGGAACATTTAAGCGGTTATTGGATAGGCACATGGAGCACACCAGGATGATAGGGAGTGGGATAGCTTGATCTTGGTTTCAGATAAAGCTCGGCAAAACATCATGGGCCGAAGGGCCTGTTCTGTGCTGTACTGTTCTATGTTCTGTGTTCTATGTTCTATCAAACTCTGGAGATTTATCCACCTTCAATCCCATCAATTTTCCGAAAACCATTTCTCTTAATACTGATTTCCTACAGTTCCTCACTAAAACTTGTTTCTCTCAGAACTTCTGATGCATTATTCTTGTCTTCCTTCGTGATGACAAAAGCAAAATATGAATTTAGTTCCTCAGCCATTTCTTTGTTCCCGGTTATGAATTCTCCTGTTTCTGCCTGTAAGGGGCCTACATTCGTTTTTGTCAATATTTTGCTCTTTACATACCTGTAGTAACTTTTACAGTCAGTTTTTATGTTCCCTGCCATTTTACTTACATACTCTATTTTCCCTTTATTCCTCAATCTCTTGGTCCTCCTTTGCTGAATTTTAAACTGCTCCCAATCTTCAGGTCTATTTTTCTTGATAATTTGTGGGCTTCTTCTTTGAACCTAACACTATCCCTAATTTCCCTTATAATCCATGGGTTGGCCACAGTTCCCTTACTACTCTTGTGCCAAACAGGAATAAACAACTTCTGGAGTTCACCTATTAATTTTTAAAATGCTGCCATTGTGTTCCACTGTCCTTCCTTTCAGTAGTGTTTCCCAGTCCATCATAGACAATTCATGTCTCATACCATCATAGTTATCTTGATTCGGATTCAGGACCCTGGTCTCAGAACAACTGCATCACTATCCACCTTGAATTCTATCATATTATGGTCACTCATCCCCAAATGTTCTCTCACAACAAATCCTTTCTCATTGCACCATACCCAGTCCAGGATGGCCTGTTCCCTTGTTGCTTCCTCAACATATTGGTCCAGAAAAGCATCCCGTATACACTCCAGAAATTCCTTCTTTATTGTACTGTGACTAATTTGACTCTCCCAATTTATATGTAGAATAAAGTCAGAGATATTCCTTTAACGCATGCATCTCTGATTTCCTGTCTAATGTTATTCCCAACATTGCCACTACAGTTTGGTGGTTTGTAAACCACCCCCACAAATGTTTTTTTGCCCTTTGGGGTATCTTAACTCGATACATACAGATTCCACATCATCTATGCTAATATCTTTCCTCAATATCGTATCAATAGCTTCTTTAATCAACAATGAAACTCCATCATCTTTTTCTTTCTGTCTGTTCTTCCTAAATGTTGAATAGCCCTCAATGTTTAGTTTTCATCCTTGGTCACCTTGGAGCCATGTCTACATAATGCCAACTATATCATAGCCTTTTACATTTATCTGAGCAATTAATTCATCCATTTTGTTTCAAATGCAAATATATTGTATGCTATATTGGTCTCAATAAACACACATTCCCAATAAGCTCACAGGCTGACTGTGGTTAGAAACACCCCACTCTGAAACCAAGTAAGTATCTGTGGATTTCTCCTCAAATCCCCCAAATGGTTCATGCACTGTGAATTGACTTTTCTTACGAGACTACTCCGGCTTCCACATGAGTGATTCCAAATTCTACTCTCAGGAAGACATGCTTTAGAATCTTCTTTCAAACAATGCTTTCTCTCAACTATTTCCAACAAAGATTTGCTTTCAGGTTTTACAATTCTCCTTTCATTGTTCCTTTATCCAGCTACCAATTATTTCACAATTGTTTCACAGGCTGTGTAGCAAGATCTCAAAAACCTTAGAATTACTTCACATATCTTTGGTTTCTCACTAGTCAACTCTTTCTCAGCTTCTCAGCTCTGCCTGTGAACTCAATGAACAGGATCCTGTTATAGTTCCATATGTTCCTTTAACTGCAGACTTACTGGAAACATCCTTTCATTTTCTAGTTTCCTTAGCTAACTGTTATTTAGATTCCTGGAACTTGCTTCCTTGCTCCTTACTCCATTGTATGGCTTTTCTTCTAGCAAAGCTGTGAGAGGAGATCCCCCTCTTGCAGTGAAGCTCCTTCTACTTCTGGCAGAACTGAGAGAGCTGTTCTGTCTCTAGCTTTCTAGTTCCCTCCGCTTTGAATTCAGCTAAAACTGAACTGAAAAAGCCTTCCTACACTAAAGGTTGTTAAGCTGATTTTCACAGTAACTTCATTGCAGTGTTAATGTAAGCCTACTTGTGACTCTAATAAATAAACTTTAAAAAAAAACATTGGAAAGCTTTGGAAATACTCAGTGGGTCAGAAAATAAGGCAAGTTGGGGTTACTATTTCTGCCCTATAACCCACTGTCAGACCAGCACACTTACCTTCTCTCTCCACATTTGCCGCTTGACCTGCTGAAAGTTTCCAGAATTTTCCATTTTCATTTTAGATTTCTCGCATCTGTACTATTTTGTTTTTGTTTCTCTCTCATCAACTAGCACTCCCCTTGTGTGCTTTACCAGGTAATCTTCTTGTGACCCTGTTAAACAAATAGTAAATTTAAAAATGCCTCTTTTTTGTGATATTTCTGTTATATTAAGTTCTCATTCTTTGTCCGGTGCTCTTGTTTACTTTTCACGCCATAACCTCTCTCAGCACAATAGAGACAGTTTGAATTGAAACCAAAAACCCTCATACATGCAAACACCTTTGTTTAACATGAATCTAACTATAGGTTTACCCATCTTTACACAGAAACACTAAATTAAACTCACTTAAATCTTTGCCTTATTTCTAATATCCAACAATACAAACATAGATCACTTGAAACTACCTGTTTTCTGACAACTGTGAAGATCAATAACCTCGACACAGATCCTTGTGGGATCCTACTAGTAATAGGGCAGAACTAATCTAATTCCTTATCCAACCCAAAATAATGCGAGTAATACCAATAGACTCAATTTTGTTAAATAACCAATTCTGTGGTCCCTTTTCAAAAGACTTTTGCAAATTTAGGTACCAACTGGTCTAGACCATAAGGCCATAAAAATTAGGAACAGGAGTAGGCCGTTTGCCCCTCAAGCCTGCTCCACCTTTCAGTAGGATCATGGCTGAGCTAACATTCCCCATGTTCACTTTTCTGCCCTTTTCCTGTAATCCTTGATTCCCTTACTGATCAAAATTCTATCCATCTCAGCCTTAAATATACACATGGGCTCTGCTCCCACAGCTCCATGTCGCAAAGAGTCCCAAAGACTCACAACTGAAGAAGAAATTCCTCCTCATCTCAGTCTCAAATTGGTGCCCCTCTATTTTGAGGCTATGTCCTCCGGTCCTAGACTCTCCCATGTCTATATACATTCACCAGTCCAGCAATTCCACCAAAACATACACCCAAGTTAGTGGGACATGATCATCTTTTCCAAAAGACGTTTGAGAAGTTCTAACAAAATCCTTCTCTATCTGGGTTGTCATGCAAAATAATTCTAATGATTCCTTCCAGCAATTTGCATCTAATCAAAGTCAAACTAAGAGGCTTGTAATTTTCTGGCTGTGATTTATTTCCCATTTCAAATATTGGCATTGCACAGGGCTTTTATCCAGTCCATGGGAACAACGTCAGATCCCAGAAAACAGCAAGTTGTTAAAATATAGCAGGGGGCTTGCTAAACACAACTGTCATTTCCTTGAGCATCCTTGGGTGAATGCAGAAGCGATATTTAACACTGAAGGTGAGGGAGATCAGCATTGAACGCTCAATACTTCATAATTTTGCAATCTAAAGAAGAGTGGAAGTATAACAACCTGAGGAAGATCAGAAGATTGCAGTGCCTAGGAAGAGGAGGAGGTTGAAATAGAGTGAGCTGATTTTCACAGTAACTTCATTGCAGTGTTAATGTAAGCCTCCTTGTGACACTAATAAATAAACTTTAAAAAAAACATTGGAAAGCTTTGGAAATACTCAGTGGGTCAGAAAATAAGGCAAGTTAGGGCTACTATTTCTGCCCTATAACCCACTGTCAGACCAGCACACTTACCTTCTCTCTCCACATTTGCCGCTTGACCTGCTGAAAGTTTCCAGAAATTTCCATTTTCATTTTAGATTTTTCGCATCTGTACTATTTTGTTTTTGTTTCTCTCTCATCAACTAGCACTCCCCTTGTGTGCTTTACCAGGTAATCTTCTTGTGACCCTGTTAAACAAATAGTAAGTTTAAAAATGCCTCTTTTTTGTGATATTTCTGTTATATTAAGTTCTCCGAATTCTATGTCCATGCTTCAATTTGATGACTTGATATGAAACAACTTGTCATGGTCATAAACCTACGAATGTTTTGAGCAACTTTTGCTGGCAGGTTTCCGTTAATTACTGCAGATGTGTTGTGATAGTCGTAACCTTCAAACCCCACCCGAGATTGGCTCCTGCTCTGCCCAAGACTGCAAAAAACTACAAAGGGTCGTGAATGTAGACCAGTCAATCAGGCAAACCAGCCTCCCATCCATTGACTCTGTCTACGCTTCCCGCTGCCTCGGAAAAGCAGCCAGCATAATTAAGGACCCCACGCACCCCGAACATACTCTCTTCCACCTTCTTCCGTCCAGGAAAAAGATACGAAAGTCTGAGATCACGTACCAACTGACTCAAGAACAGCTTCTTCCCTGCTGCCATCAGACTTTTGAAGAGATCTATCTTGCACTAAGTTGATCTTTTTCTACATCCTAGCTACGACTGTAACACTACATTCCGCACTCTCTCCTTTCCTCTCTATGAATGATATGCTTTGTCTGTATAGCGCAGAAGAAACAATACTTTTCACTGTATGCTACCACATGTGACAATCATACATTAAATCAAAAACGTTATAACATATGCTGCTGATTAAATAGTTCTTGTCTATACTCTGGAATTTCTCTATTTCTTTCAAAGGTCTGGCTGGAATGGGAACTTGTGCTGACTACATGAGATTGAGATTGCCTTGGGTTGCTTTCCAGCCCTGTTTTGGATACTAGGTCTCCCAGCTGAAGTTTTTACTACCACACAGCGATTGTATTTCTTAGCTCTTTTCCATCTGGTGACTTCATTTTCACCCTAAACATTTTTGAAAATCTACTTTCATGTTTGAGGAATTTTTTGAAACCAGCGGACAAAGTTGATGGTTGCATTTTTCAATCCCTATAAATCATATTCCTTTTCACAACCAGTAAGGTGGTGGCCAAGTGGTATTGTCACTGGATTAGCAATCCACAGAACTAAGGTAATGTTCTGGGGACTCTGGGGTTCGAATCATACCATAGTTGATAAAATTCTAGCAAAGTAGATGGTTGTAAAAACCTGTCTTGTTCATGAATGCCCTTTAGGGAAGGAAATCTGCCATCCTTGTCTGGTGTATATGTGACTGCACATCAATGTGGTTGACTCTTTTACTGCACTCAGTTCAATGGCAATTACCAGCCACAGTAAGAAGTTTAGCAACACCAGGTTAAAGTCCAACAGGTTTATTTGGTAGCAAAAGCCACAAGCTTTCGGAGCCTTAAGCTCCTTCTTCAGGTGAGTAGGAATTCTGTTCACAAACAGGGCATATAAAGACACAAACTCAATTTACAGAATAATGGTTGGAATGTGAATACTTACAGCTAATCAAGTCTTAAAGGTACAAACAATGTGAGTGGAGAGAGCATTAAGACAGGTTAAAGAGATGTGTATTGTCTCCAGACAGGACAGCCAGTGAAATTCTGCAAGTCCAGGCAAGCTGAGGGATTACAGATAGTGTGACATGAACCCAATATCCCGGTTGAGGAAGCACTTCAGCGGTCATGGGCATTCGGCCTCTGATATTCGGGTATGCGTTCTCCAAGGCGGCCTTCACGACACACAACGGCGCAGAGTCGCTGAGCAGAAACTGATAGCCAAGTTCCGCACACATGAGGACGGCCTCAACCGGGATATTGGGTTCATGTCACACTATCTGTAATTCCCACAGCTTGCCTGGACTTGCAGAATTTCACTGGCTGTCCTGTCTGGAGACAATACACAACTCTTTAACCTACCTTAATGCTCTGTCCACTCACATTGTTTGTACCTTTAAGACTTGATTAGTTGTAAGTATTCACATTCCAACCATTATTCTGTAAATTGAGTTTGTGTCTTTATATGCCCTGTTTATGAACAGAATTCCCACTCACCTGAAGAAGGAGCTTAAGGCTCCGAAAGCTTGTGGCTTTTGCTACCAAATAAACCTGTTGGACTTTAACCTGGTGTTGTTAAACTTCTTACTGTGTTTACCCCAGTTCAACGCCGGCATCTCCACATCATAATTACCAGCCAGCCAATGATACTCACATTCAATGAATAGAAAATAAGAGAGGATAGAGGGAAAAGAACAAAGAACAATACAGCACAAGAAACAGGCCCTTCAGCCCTCCAAGCCTGTGCTGCTCATTGGTCCAACTAGACCATTCGTTTGTATCCCTCCATTCCCAGACTGCTCATGTGAAAAATAAAGGGAGTGGACTAATTAACTCTGAGGGTACGTTCACTCAACATGGAAGGAAATTAATTGTGTCTTGATCAATTATAGAATCATAGAATCCCTACAGTGCAGTGACAACAATCCCACCCAGGCCCCAACCCCACGTATTTGTCCTGCTAATCCCCTTAGACACTAAGAGGCAATTTTAGCATGGCCAATCAACCTAACCTGCACATCTTTGGACTGTGGGAGGAAACTAGAGTAAACCCACACAGACATGGGGAGAACGTGCAAACTCTACACAGACAGTGACCCAAGGCCAGAATTGAACCCAGGTCCCTGGCGCTGTGAGGCTGCAGAGCTAACCACTGTGCCACCGTGCTCGCAACAGATAAAGGAAACATGCCAATGACTATTGGCATAATGGCCAGATCTAGATCCAGCTAGGTGAGTGTGAATCTGTACATCATAGAAAGGAATCATAGAAATCCTACAGTGCAGAAGGAGGCCATTTGGCCCATCAAATCTGCATCAACAACAATCCCACCCAGGTCCCATCCCTTTATCCCCACATATCTACCTCGCTAATCCCTCTGACCTACACATCCCAGGACAATAAGGGGCAATTTAGCATGGCCAGAGCACATAGCTCGCACACCTTTGGAGCATGGGAGGAAACCAGAGCACCCGGAGGAAACCCACGCAGACACGGGGAGAATGTGCAAACTCCACACAGACAGTGACCCAAGCTTGGAATTGAACCCAGGTCTCTGGAGCTGTGAGGCAGCAGTGCTAACCACTGTGCCATCATGCCACCCTTATATGCTGTGTAATAACGATGCACTCAACGGTATTACATCTTTAATGTCAACTGCAAAACGAGATGAATCTGAATAAAACACGTTCAAAGACCTGTTAAGCTTAATGCTGTTATTTGAGCCAACATCTAAAATAGCTGATATTTCCCATGCCCATGGCCTTACTGTGATAAATAAACATACAATGCATCTCTTTTGTTGTGTTTTTAAAAAAAACTATAAAGTACAACCTTCCCCCTTGCTCTGACAAAACAAGATTTATCTGATGTTGTTCAGAGCGCCGATTGTTGTAAGTTTGCAGTGGAGTGTCCTTTAGTTACACTGATGTCATTTATTGGATCAGTCCCAATTTTAAGGATCACGAGTTAGTGATTGCTCTCGCGAGTTAAAGTCTGCCTTAGTGTACCACGAGAGAAAGAAGAAAGTAAAAGTTTGTTCTTGTTTTCGATCCTGGTTCAGTTTCGTTTCACGGTCCGCTACAATGTCCCGAATGCTCAGCTTTGATCTGCCAGATATTGAGGTAAGAATACTCGATAGTTCATCGAGGTTTGCGCTGAGATCTCAGATTTGATTTATTGCTGTCTTTTTGGTTTTTTTTTCAATGGAGCAGTGTCCATTCTTGTTACCGAAAGTTTAGGTGCATGGTTCAAATCGATGTTTGGGTCGGACAGAATAATGATATCAGGTCAGATTTATCCTGTTGACTTCTTGTATCACTCCCCTTTCTGTGCTGAACTTTGGTTATTTTTGGCTGTTACCTCTGGAGGCTCCAGAGGATTTATACTTAGTCCTGCCCCATTTCTCGCTGCCCCTCGGTAACATCTTCCTAAAAGTTGTTTTTCTTAGTCTATGCTGAGGACACCCAGCTCCACCTCCCCTGGCACTTTTCTCCACCAATCCTGTTTAACCTACTCGCCTGGCATCCACTTCTGGATGAGCTGCAGTTTTCTCCAGTTGAATATCGGGAATACCAAATATTTATAGTTTCTCCCCACGCCGCCCTCCAAGCTTTCTTCCTTCACCGCTGATTCCAATCCTTTCTCTGGCCACTGACTTGGGTTAAAACGCACTGATTAAATGTTTCCGATTGCAGTGTCCTAGCTGACTGAGTTGGAAAATTGAGCAGGGAGGCAGTGGTATTGTCACTGGACTAATAACCCAGAGACCAGGACAATGCTTTGGGGACCTAGATTCAAATCCCACTGCAGGTGACGAAATTTGAATTCAATTAAAAGTCTAATGATAACCATTGTTGACTGTTGTAAAAACCCATTTAGTTCCCTAATGTCCTTTTTTAGGGAAGGAAACCTGCCACCTTTACCTGGTGTGCCCTATATGTGATTCCAGATTCAAAGGAATGTGGTTAACTGCCCCCCTCAAGGATGTGTAATAAATCCTGGCCCAGCCAGTGATGCCCACATCCCATGAACAAATAACAAAACAAAATCCTCTCTACGAAGGAGTAGATAATTCTGTCCAAAAGAGAAAATGCTGGAAAATCTCAGCAGGTCTGGCAGCTTCTGTAAAGAGAGGAAAGAGGTGACCCTTTGTCAAAGCTGAAAGGCATAGAAAGTGGGAGATATTTATATTGCAGAGTTAGGTTCATGGGGATGAGAAAAATATCAGCCATGATTGAATAGTGGAGCAGACTCGATGGGCCGAGTGGCCTAATTCTTCCTTCTCTTGGAGCAATAAATGCCAGGTAAGGACAGCAGATATTCTTCCTAAAAGACTGCAGTGAACCAGATGTATTTTTTAAACAGCAGCCAACAATGGTTTCATGTTCACCACGAGACTCCAGGTTTGTTTCCTTCTTGAATTCAAATTTCACCATCTGCCACACACAGATTTGAACCCGGGTCCTCAAAACATTACATTGTCACTGGACGAGTAATCTTGAGACCCAATGTCATCACACCATCACCTCCCCCTTTTGTAGGCTACAGCTCAAGAACAAACAAAAAAAAATCTGTATTTTACAGGTGATGTTAAAATTCGAGTTTGAGCTCTTAATTTGCATTCATCTCGACCACAGCTGAGCAATAAAAGAAGAAATGTGAACAAGTATCTTGGAGCTGTTGTTGGGTGGAGTCATGTTTCATGTTGACTGGATCGCTCTTCAAAATGTGCGAATAATTATTTGTTCCATGAATTCTGCACCTGAATACCTTAGAAATGAATCAATATACAACCAGCTGATGGTTCAATAATTTCCTTTATTGGAGAGGGCATGGGCATCATTAAACAGCAGAAATTCTAAGAAATATCTAGGATCTAGTTTATCACCAATGTTTGGTTCATTGCGTGGTCCCAATATCTGTGATTAATTGGTGATGACCAGAACATTTCAAACCACATGTTCATCTCTCTGAATTGCTTTTGACAATCCACTGCCCTCCACATAAGCCTGTGGAGTATTGTTTGGTATTAATCAGTTGAAGGGCTAGAAATTCCCTTGTGTGGCACCACTTGTAGCAACCCATGTGCTCACTGTTCTATTAGGGTAAGCTGGTGCATCCTCAGTATGCGCTAGTTGGGTCTGAAATGCTATCTGGATAGAGCTCCACCAGCTGATGTGATGTTGGGATCTCAGTTAGGGCACTGAATGTTCCGGCATGATTTGCGTTACTTGCGCAACATCAAAACCAGTGTAATGCTGGTAGCAAGGCTCAGCAGCCATGTTATACAAAGAGCTAAGCACCTTCGTTGCAAGTATGTTAAATATTTGGAACTCATTCTATTAAAGTGTCTTTCTAGGAGTATACTGGAGTGCTTTTGGAAGTCTTTTGGGAAATTCTTGGACTTGTCAGAGAGTGGCAACACAGGGAGTGGTGCTGCATCTTTACAAAACTAACCAGTAACTCAGTGTCAGTAAAACAAGGGAGCTTTCTCAGAAGGCTAAGGAAATTCGGCATGTCTCACCAATTTTTACAGATGAATCCAATCTAGGTGTATCACAGCTTGGTATGGCTTCTGCTGTGACCAAGACTGCAAGAAACTACAAAGAGTTGTGAATATAGCCCAGTCCATCACTCAAAGCAGCCTCCCGTCCACTAACTCTGTCTATACATTCTGCTGCCTAGGAAAGCAATCGGGGACCCCACGCACCCCGGATATACACTCTTTTTCATCAGGGAAAAATATACAAAAGACTGAAAACACGTACCAACAGACTCCAGAACAGCTTCTTCCCTGCTGACATCAGACTTTTGAACAGTCCTATCCTATATTTTGCTGATCTCTCTGTTCACCCTCCCTGTAGTTGCAACACTATATTCTGCTCCCTATTCTTTTCCTTTACCCCTATGTCCTCTATGAACTGTGTGTTTTGCCTGTATAGCGCACAAGAAACAATACTTTTCAATGTATCCTAGTACATGTGACAATCAAATCAAGTTATAAGTTACCTGTCCACACATGGGCTGCAACAGGTACGGGAACAGCACTGGCAGGGTATCTGGGTCTACAGGATGATAGGGTGCTGGAGCAAAGGCCATGGAAGCTCTGTGCGATTACCTCTGCCAAGTTAGATCTGGACTCCTCCATGCTTCGTGTTCTCTGAGAAGGGGTATAAGGCAACAAAAATGTTCTCTGTGACATCAGATGCCATAAGTCCCATCAAAGCTGGCCCTATGATCGATAGCGCCATCTTCTCTGCTCCCTTCCATTATGTGCTGCCTTGTCCTTCAATAGAGATGCTGAATATCAGTGATTGTGTTTGGGTGATGTGCTTGCCATAGCTGAATAGATGGAGGCAGGTGAGAGTCTGGCACCATTGGAAGTTTTATCAGGGTGGGGTGATTTATGAGTGTTGCTGGGGTGAGTGATTGGGGTCTTTGAGTACATTGAACATTAGTATGGCAGCAGGTAAGGGACGTCACATGAAGGTGCATTCACTGATGAACTCATTTGACTTGTGGCACAGCGATCAGGTCCTAGGGTCCAGATTTAAGGAATTGGCCTCCTTTGGCCATCTGATTTTTCTGCCCTCACTAGGTGGTCCTTGAAGTCCTCTGTGGACCCATGACATCACTCTTCCTGCTCACCTGCATCATACCCAATGGATCCCTCCATCTATTCTGGTGTTCACTATGCAGTAAGCTACATTGCAATAATGTGTTTGTGCAGCTTCTCATCAAGATACAGCCTGTCTTTAAGAATAGCCAGATGGCTGTGCCACACGGTCTTCAAGCAATGCTATTGAGTCCTCCTGCTGCACACAAGAGGCCTCAGGCAACAGTGCTTGGCCCAAAGCCACAATCATTCTGGTGAAGTGGGTACATGACATTGATTCCTGGGCTCCACAATTTCTAACCTAATATCTTTTTCATGGACATATTCAGCACTTTAATTCTTTAATGAATGGCACACTGGTGGTAATCCTCACAATTGAGTCTGTTCACAGCGCATGCGGGTGCTGTTTTTCTTCATTGTGTAATGAACATTGATAAGTTTATCAATGATTGAACTTAAAGGCTTAAGTCATTGCTTCAATTCTGTCAAACTCTGGGGCCACTCATCTTATGGAGATTTGCATGTAAACAGGTTGTTTTGAAATGTCTGTTTAAACTAGTTTCATTTTATCGGAACAGAATAATGACATGGGGAATGTGGTCACTGGGTATGACCTAGATTTTCTTGCCCTTTCCAAAGTTAAACTTTTTTTTTGCAAACTTAAACTGTAACTAGTATTAATAGGAATTGTCCTAACCCTGGCCAAATCAAGTGTCCTATCTACCTATCTATTATAACCAATCAGTGAAAAGATGAGTCTGTCCAGTGTCTGTTGTTGTCCTTTGAACTAAACCTGCAAGTTACTGGCGTACTTCATGATGCAATGCAAAATACATTTCTTATTTAAACAATAAATGTATCCATTCTATTCCATTTTGTACTTCAATGATTGCCAAAATTCCTTGGTACACCTTTAAATTTGTGTATTGTTCATAGCTTTAACACACTATAAATGGATTAGACTAAATGCACTTCGCAAGAATATATTTATGGAGACATTTATTATGCACTGACAAATATCCACGTTCACTTAGGAGGTCAAAGAACAGTGTGGGAAGTCAAAGTACAATAAGCATCAAGCATATCGGGTTAAGTGTAATATAACCAGATAGAATTTAACAACTTTCTACTCTGCCCTTTGATTTTTTTTTTCACCTCTGATTACAATAAACTTCTCATCCTACTTAATGTACCAGCTTTGTATTTAAAGGGAGGTCAAGAACTCAGCTTGATTGACCCAGTGAAGCCTCTAATAGCCTTCCTCGTGTAAGCAACATATTTAAAACTCTTTTTTAAAAAAGATTATTTTGGGCCCACCAATCAAATTATTCTCCATATTGATTAATCCGGGAACATGCTTTTACCAGTGCACCAGATCTGGGAACCATAAATGATTACCTGGTGGCTTCAAGTGAGAATATGGGCAGAATTTGCACTCTGTGGGTATTAATGGTATTTTCCTTCTGTTTGATGGTGTATATCTAGTCCTGGACATCCCTGTACTTTATCAACTGCAGAATAGCTGTTTCTAGCTATTGGTGTAGCTCAGTGATGGGCAATCTAGGCTAGTGAGTGGGCCGCATGAGTGACCCTCCTTCATCTCAGTGGGTCACAAGATTGAAATCAGGCTTGTTCACTTACCATGACCCCATGAATAAGATTAAGCATTTAATATATGCTGAGTATTTCATAACCAGTTATAGAAAATGCTTAATCATTTATATATTAATAGAACTATTATCAACTTCAAATAGTAAAAACAAAATAAATACTTACACTTTGGACGCAGAGGGAGCACATTGCTCTCTGTCAATGCTCTGAGCAATCAGCATGCAACTCGCTTTACCCGTGCTTATAACTTGCAGTCATACCAGTAGGACAAAAATTACATAAGCTGCAGGTTGCCCACCACTGGGGTAGCTGATGCTGATCTGATGTCCAAATCAATTTCCAGTTTCTAAAGCCATACTTGACAGCTTTTTTAACAGTGAATCCAACCTATTGGGGGCAATTTCCCCCAACCCGCTGCGCTAAAAAAGTTAATACAGTAGGCCGGGAGATTCCAGCAGCACCTGATCCGCACTGGCCACCTAGCCCCGATAGTGCCTCCCAGCTCTCTGACAAAGGGTCATCTAGACTCAACATTGGCTCTGTTCTCTCTCCTCAGATGCTGTCAGACCTGCTGAGATTTTCCAGCACTTTCTGTTTTTGTTACAAAATTTTAAGTATTTGACATTTCCTATAACTGTCCAAGCATGCATAAGGTAGACACAGATGGGATTTGTTTTGTCAAAACTAGTGGAGACTTTGCCACTGTAACTTATTCCCAGCCCAATACAATTTGTCATATTTTTACTGCATTACAAAGTCAAAGTCTGCAATTGTCAAGTGGGAACAAATAGCTAATAAAAATTCAATTTGGGAGGGATCTCATGATGTAACTGCTGGAATGGCTGCATTTTCGCAAGCTCTGGCACTATTCCTCTTTTCATCCTATTTATCGTGATGCATGACACATAATTATCTAATTCTGGAGTGTGTCCTCTGTGCTATGTCCCTAGAAGATCCTGGTTAAGTTTGGGTGATGGGGAGCTGAGGAAAATCCTCATTTGATCAAGGCAGTCAGAACCAGCCTGGATCGGGCCTTGTTCCGAGCTGCGGTTTAGCTGGTGAGCGGACTTGCGCTCTGGTGATGTTATCGACATCGAGATGATGGCTGTCAAAGTTGTGGATGACGATCTCGGTTCCCTGGCACAAAATATTGGTGCTCACGTTGACAAACGACAAGATATCCGAAAGAAAATGGATGAAGTGGAGTAAAGAATCCTGTCATAGAACATAGAACATAGAACATTACAGCGCAGAACAGGCCCTTCGGCCCACGATGTTGCACCGACCAGTAAAAAAAAAACTGTGACCCTCCAACCTAAACCAATTTCTTTTCGTCCATGAACCTATCTACGGATCTCTTAAACGCCCCCAAACTAGGCGCATTTACTACTGATGCTGGCAGGGCATTCCAATCCCTCACCACCCTCTGGGTAAAGAACCTACCCCTGACATCGGTTCTATAACTACCCCCCCTCAATTTAAAGCCATGCCCCCTCGTGCTGGATTTCTCCATCAGAGGAAAAAGGCTATCACCATCCACCCTATCTAAACCTCTAATCATCTTATATGTTTCAATAAGATCCCCTCTTAGCCGCCGCCTTTCCAGCGAAAACAATCCCAAATCCCTCAGCCTCTCCTCATAGGATCTCCCCTCCATACCAGGCAACATCCTGGTAAACCTCCTCTGCACCCTCTCCAAAGCCTCCACATCCTTCCTGTAATGTGGGGACCAGAACTGCACACAGTACTCCAAGTGCGGCCGCACCAGAGTTGTGTACAGTTGCAACATAACGCTACGACTCCTAAATTCAATCCCCCTACCAATAAACGCCAAGACACCATATGCCTTCTTAACAACCTTATCTACTTGATTCCCAACTTTCAGGGATCTATGCACACATACACCTAGATCCCTCTGCTCCTCCACACTATTCAAAGTCCTCCCGTTAGCCCTATACTCAACACATCTGTTATTCCTACCAAAGTGAATTACCTCACACTTCTCCGCATTAAACTCCATCCGCCACCTCTCGGCCCAACTTTGCAACCTGTCTAAGTCTTCCTGCAAACTACGACACCCTTCCTCACTGTCTACCACACCACCGACTTTGGTGTCATCAGCAAATTTGCTAATCCACCCAACTATACCCTCATCCAGATCATTAATAAATATTACAAACAGCAGTGGCCCCAAAACAGATCCCTGAGGTACACCACTTGTAACCGCACTCCATGATGAATATTTACTATCAACCACCACCCTCTGTTTCCTATCCGCTAGCCAATTCCTGATCCAATTTCCTAGATCACCCCCAATCCCATACATCTGCATTTTCTGCAGAAGCCTACCATGGTGAACCTTATCAAACGCCTTACTAAAATCCATATATACCACGTCCACTGCCTTGCCCCCATCCACCTCCTTGGTCACTTTCTCAAAAAACTCAATAAGGTTAGTAAGGCACGACCTACCTGCCACAAAACCATGCTGACTATCACCTATCAATTCATTACTCTCCAAATAACTATAAATCCTATCCCTTATAATTTTTTCCAACATCTTGCCGACAACAGAAGTGAGACTCACCGGTCTATAATTCCCGGGGAAGTCTCTGTTCCCCTTCTTAAACAATGGGACAACATTCGCTAACCTCCAATCTTCTGGTACTATACCAGAGGCCAACGACGACCTGAAGATCAGAGCCAGAGGCTCTGCAATCACTTCTCTTGCCTCCCAGAGAATCCTTGGATAAATCCCATCCGGACCAGGGGATTTATCTATTTTCAGACCCTCCAGAATATCCTGCACATCCTCCTTATCAACTGTAATACTGTCTATTCTACTCCCTTGCAACCCAGTGTCCTCCTCAGCTATATTCATGTCCCCTTGCGTGAACACCGAAGAGAAATATTGGTTCAATGCTTCACCAATCTCCTCCGGTTCCACACATAACTTCCCTCTGCCATCTATAACTGGCCCTAAACTTGCCCTAACCAACCTTCTGTTCTTGACATACCTATAGAACGCCTTAGGATTCTCTTTAACCCTATCCGCCAAAGTCTTCTCATGTCCCCTTTTAGCCCTTCTAAGCTCGCTCTTCAACTCCCTCTTAGCCAATCTAAAGCTTTCTAGTGCACTACCCGAGTGCTCACGTCTCATCCGAACATAAGCCTCCTTTTTCTTTTTAACCAACAAAGAAACTTTTTTGGTGCACCACGGTTCCCTAGCCCTACCAATTCCTCCTTGCCTGACAGGGACATACCTATCACAGACTCGCAGTAGCTGCTCCTTGAAAAAACTCCACATGTCGGACGTTCCCAGTCCCTGTAATCTCCTAGTCCAACCTATGTTTCCTAATTCAGTAGTTTCTTCAGTGGAGACTCACCTTTTAGTCTTTGGCAATCCTGCTGCATCTGGTTAATTCAGGAAGATGGAGTCAGAGAAGAAGTGTCCATATGCTTGATCTCCTGAGGGGAGCTGAGGAAAAATTCCTGGCTGAATTTGAGAATTGGCTGCCATGCTTCTGTAAACTTGATTTGAAGGCTGGGCATTAAGTTCAAAGAGGTACACTGTATCCGGTCTCGATTTGTTTCAGTTATATACCCTGATCACTAATCTTATGTTGCCTTGACCTCCGTGTTTATTGCAGGGTTTTGGAGGCAGTCAGATGGGATGGGACCTCGCCTCCTGCCAGGGCTTAGGTTTCTCTCTCTGCCAGGGCTACTGAGCAACAATACAATGGAGGTATGGAGACCTCAGTGAAGCTATGGATCGATTCTTGATGTTGCTCAACAATCCTGTCAAGACTTTTGACCTTTTTCAAGCTCTGTGGATGGTTATGTCATCCTGCAGTTCATCATTAATACTGAAATGCTCCTTTTGTGATTTATAATCCTGATTTTTGTGATGTTTGCTGGAATTTTACCACCCTGCCTGCCATGGGAATCGGAGCGGATGAGGGGTGGAGCATGGGAAGGTCTGTTGACCTCAGGCGGGATTTTATGGTTTTGGGACAAGCAAGGCCATAAAATCCCACTAGTCGTCTTTTATCCTGATGAGGGTGTGTGTTATATGAACACTGAAGCCTATGTTGCCTGCTGTTCTTTGAAAACCAGGGATATCCATTTATTTATGGAATTCATTCACCAGTATGATCTGGTGATTTTAATGAGGGAGACCTTCGTTTAAGATGTGTAAGTGGGCCTGCCCACCCTGCTTCCGGCCCTAGAGTCTGGTGTTTATTTGTAATAGAGATATTTCCTTTTCTTGTGGACAGATAATGGTCTCCATTGTTCTATTGGGGAGTGTGCTGGGTTGATTGTATGGCACCAAGGTTGTGCAATATTTATCCTTTTATTTGTATTGTAATCCTGGCATTTGTAAAGGAGTTTATATAATATAACATCCTTTTTACTTATTGATATGAGTAGCACCAGAGCAGGCTGGTGGGCAAGCTGTTTGGTATCAAAGTGGTGGGTATGACTTTAAGTCCTCATAGTGGGTGAGGAAAATCCCCTTAAGAATTAATGGTGTCACTTTTTTTTTCTTGGCTGGGTAGGTTAAGGCGGTAGTTACTTTGATTATCCATTCCCAGATCCTGTGGAGAATATATTAGATGAGGGAGTGGATTATCCTTCCCCGAGATGTCTCCTTTTTAAGGACTTCTGGACAACACTCTCCTTCTTGAAGTTTAAGTGGGAAGGGAGGGGGAGAGAGAGAGAGAGAGAGGGTGCAGTATCTTGTTGTCTGCAGGTCCTGATTGTGAGCCCAGATACTAGGGCTCCACGTTACCTGAGGTTATGTAGTGTGACATGCAGGATATCAGGAACTATGTCTTGCATCTCTCGTCCTGGTATTTCTCTCTTTCCAAGATTTCCTTTTCACTATCTGGGTAAGTGGGGTGCTGATATAGCCTCTACTTGTTACATTTAGTCTTATAGGGGTTCCCCTCATCTTGTCGGGAGGAGGAATATTGTATCTCCTCTATCCCGTTTGTGCGTGTCTTGACAATTCTCCTTCTTCCAGCTGGTGGGGACTCCTTGGTGGAGAAATGGGTTACATATTCTGCTGATGGTGGAGCTTGAGCGACAGCTCCAGCGTGGCTGGAGACGAGTGAGGCTGGTTTTGAGAATCCTTGGCTGATTGACTCTTTTACCTGTGTCGATATCCCTGCCTTTCGTTGGCTGTGTAGGCAAGGGAAGCAATTATTTTGAACTTGTATTTGGAAGGTGTGGCAATTATACTCCTAGTGGAAGGTATCCTGTTATATGTGGGGTCCAAGGGTGAGTTTAGATACTTGGGCTTTGTTTAATCTGCACTCTTCCTGTGCGGCTGTTTAGCTCTGTTCCTGTTATCCTGTGTGAGAGTGGACACTGTCACACTATATCTTGGGTTTAGAGTTGTATCCTGATGTTCCCTCCTTCTGAGGGACCCTTTCATGTTTGGAGGTTTTGGGGTGCTGTTTTAGGCTCCAATTTTATTTGACCCCACAGGGGCTCCATTATTCTGTGTAGCTCAGTCTTTGTGAAAAAGTTTTTAAAAATTTTATTTATTGGGGTCACAAATAGGCTTAGATTAACACTGCAATGAAGTTACTCTGAAAATCCCCTAGTTGCCAGACTTTGGCGCCTGCTCGGGTACACTTGGGGAGAATTTAGCATGGCCAATATGCCTAACCAGCACGTCTTTCAGACTGTGGGAAGAAATCAGAGCACCCGGCGGAAACCCTCTCAGACACGGAGAACGTGCAGGCAGTGACCCAAGCCGGGAATCGAACTGGAGTCTCTGGCACTGTGAGGCAGCAATGCTAACCACCGTGCCACCCCTGTTATCCTGTGGGTGAGGATGTGCACCTATGTGTCAGGTGCACATAGCTTTATCCTGTTATCCTTTCCCTATCTGTGCAAAGGAAGGTGCTGATTACAATAATGTACCATTTGTAATATTTGCTGGTCTTTTCTGTATGTATATTTGGAATGATTCTGTGCTGTATTGGATTTTGGGAGTTTGTTGTGTTGTTTGGTTAAAATGGAAACTCTTCAATAAAAAATGTTTTTTTTTAAAGAAATCAGCTTGATTACCAGTTAATTTTATTTTCAGTGCAGGAGATGTTGAGAGTCTCATCTGCTTCATCACCTTAACTGTTCAGGACTCTTGTGACATTATTGAAGTGCAAAGAATTTTGTCAGTATCCCTTCAATGAATTCCGATTATATAAATCGCAACATGTCGCTTATTCAGAATCGTATAATATTACAGCACTGAAGGAGGGCACTTGATCTGTGCTGACTCTTCGAAAAAGATGTCCAGTTAGATTCCATGTAAGCTTTTTTTTTGTCAAATGATCCCGAAAATCATTTAGCTTCAAATACATGTCGAATTGTCTTTTGAAAGGTACTGCAGCATCTGACTCTGGGAGCGTGCTGTGTAGTGCATTTTAAAATATGAAAACCCTCTTTTTAAAAAAAAAACTTCTTCTCTTCATTCACTCTCTCGTTCTTTCATTATTGCAAATTTATGGCCTCCGGTTAGCAACCATCTTGCCAGCAGAAACTGTTTCTCTCTCCCCATGCTCTATCAAAACCCTTCATAATTTTGAATACCTCTATTGGGTCTCTCCTTAACCTGCTCAGCTCAAAGGATTCCAGCAGTGTTGCTGTTTGAGGGACTGATTCTGGCAGCTTTTAAAATTATGAAAATATTTTAAGTTTATAACCATTTTTGAAGTGTCATAAATCACTTTTTTTTTTAAAACTGACCTCAAGGGGCAGTTCTTCAGCTTATGACATCACCAGGGGGGGCATGGCTTTGCTTGTCATGTGCCAAGTTGAAGACCAGCCATTTACCCGCTGCTGCTGCCATCGAGATCGTAGAATCTGGCGCTCAGCCAAATCTCCATTTACTGCTGCGGGCGAGGTTGGAGAATTCCGGCTGAAGATCTCCATTTGCTTCGAAGCTAGGTCATGCTGCAGCTATGGGTAAGTATGGATATTTTTATGTAGTCCACAGCAAGCACCAACACCTTGAGAGGAAAATCTGGGTCAGTGGCTGGGATTCTCCGGTCCCGCGGCTGAGTGCCAAATTCTCTGTTCTCACAGGCAGCACTGGCCAGAATTTGCTGATGTCAATGTGTCTGTCCGTTTCACTAGTCTGTAAGTTTGGCACTATCTTACTCCCGGTTACGACGTATGCAAGTTTTTGTACCTTTGAAATTGTGTGACCTATATCCAAGTTCGGGTCACTTGTATATCACAAGAAAAGTAATGGTCTTAATAATCCTGGAGGATTCCATTCCTTTCCAGTCAGGAAAAACACCTTTCTACCACTACTCTCTGCTTTCTATCTGTTAGCCAGTTATGTACAAAGTTACCACCATCCTTTTTAATACCACATGCTTCTACTTTCTGAATACATTATGTTATGTGATACTTTATCAAATGCTTTTTGCAAAACCTTCATGAAAGAATGCAATCAAGGCAGTTGGAGACAATTTGCCTTTAACATATCCATGCTGGTTGTCATTTATTAAACCATGTTTCTTCAAGTGAGACTTGATTTTTGACCTTCACGATGATGCCTAATAATTTTCCCAACATAGATGATTGGTCGAGAGTTACCAGAACGATCCGTCTCTTCTTTTCTTTTACAGATGCTGCCAGACCTGTTGAGATTTTCCAGCATTTTCTCTTTTGGTTTCAGATTCCAGCATCCGCAGTAATTTTGCTTTTAAATATTTTTCACTGTGTCCCAATACATGTGACAATAAATCAAATCATTGGCCAGCTCAATACCGCTTTTCCCGTCTGATATTGGACTTTGCCAATGTCGGAGGAAAGTTTCCTGTGTATTTTTCGGAATTCTTTCCTTTTTATCTATTTTGCTTTGCTTACCATTCTATATTATGGCAATTGAAGTTTGCTACTATTAATTATATCTGTTCAGAAGACCGTGGTTTGAAGGTGGGAGGCTTAGAAGACAAAAATCCTTGGGGTCCCAGCCAGGCATTTTCCCAGAAGAAAGGATGGAGGAGCCAAAACTATAATTCCGAAAAGTATGGAGCTATGGTTTCCATTACAGCAGGTCGCTGCACTTCAGAAGTCATTCATTTTGTGCAACACGTTGAGATATTTTGACATGCTATTTATATAAATGTTGTAACCCTTGTATATACATATTGTATACATCTCAGTAAATAGTGGTGCTGGCTTTAGGCATGCTTGATAAATTACCTTTTGAACCTAAGCCTTTTTCTTTGAAGGGCCTTCTGAAAGTGCTGAACGCAATCTCGGGTAAAGACGAATTGGATTTTAGAGAAAAAAACTGTATAATTTGACTAAAATGAAATAAGAAAATCCAGACAGCTGTAATCCACTTGTATTGTGTTTCTTTCTTTTCTCCAAGTCTCCTGATCTCTCTCATCAGATGTAGCACACTGAAGCTCAAAATTAAAAGTGCATATCAGTGCAGTGCAATATTTATTCTGAAGCGTGTGCATATATAATAAATTAAGTGAGGCAATGAATACAAATAAAAATTTGAATGGTTTTATCAATATGTCTGAGGCCGCATTTGGAATATTTTGTGCCGTTCTGGTTGCCGCACTACCAGAAGCATCTGGATGCTTTGGAGAGGGTGCAAAGAAGGTTTACCAGGATCATAATTTCATAGGAGCAGAATTGGGCCATTCAGCCCATCAAATCTGCTCTGCCATTTGATTATGGCTGATATGCACCTTCTCCCCATAACCCTGCAACCCATTACCAATTAAAATTCTGTCTAACTCCTTAAATTTACTCACTGTCCCAGCATTCACTGCACTTTGGGGTGGCGAATTCGACAGATTCACAACCCTTTGAGCGAAGTCGTTTCTCATCCACTCTGTTTTAAATTTGCTACCCCTTATCCTAAGACTGTGACTTCTTGTCCGAGAATGTCCCACAAGAGGAAGCATCCACTCCACGTCTATTTTATCCATACCTTTTATCATCATTGTATACCTCAATTTGATCTCCTGTCATTGTTCTAAATTCCAGAGAATATAGGCCTAAACTGTTCAAACCCTCCCAACTAGGATGTTGCCTAGTTGGAGGGTTTTTAGGTATGAGGAATGGTTGGATAAACTTGGAATGTTTTTACTGGAAAGACAGAAGCTGAGGGGTGACCTGATAGGATGGATAGCCAGAGGCTTTTTCCCAGGGTGGAAGGGTCAACTACAAGAGGGCAGAGGTTTTAAGATGAGAGGTGGTAAGTTTAGGGGAGATATGTGGGGAAAACTTTTCAGAGGGTACTGGGTGCCTGGAATGCACCGTCAATGGAGGTCGTGGAAGAAGGCACGCTAGCAACGTTCCTGATAGACACATGAATGGGAGGCAAATAGAAGTCATGTATTGTCACAGGCTTGGTGGGTTGAAGGGCCCGTTCCTATGCTTCTTTGTTCTATGTCAGCCACTTCCCAACTGAATGCTTTCCCAAAGAAAGCTTACCCCTGTTGGAAGGATATCTTGCATCCCTAGATGGCAAGTGATTTCAGTTCACGACAGTCATCCACTACAGTTCTTCTAACATTTGTAAACTGTGTAAGTAGTTAGATCTTAGGAGGGGGCAGGCTACAAGAAGATGGCATTATGGTGAACAGAAAACTGTTCTTGTTCGATGACCTAGTCATGAAGCAACAGTCATAAAGTGGCAATTTCTTTTACAATGAAAGCTGAGAACACTGTAATATTTTGGACAGTATCAGAAGAGGTGGAGGGAAGGTATCATGAATTAACCTTTTGTGAACATAGTGTAACCACTTAATTTCTGCTTCAAATTGATGTCAGCCTAGATTTTCTCCACCATTTAGTCTGGGTGCATCTTTGGCTTGGTGAAATAGAATCATTGTGTCATGCAGTACAGAAAAGGCCCTTCATCCCATCAAGTTTGCACTGACCATTTCTACCACTAAAAGCAGCACAGTGGTTAGCACTGCTGCCTCACAGCACCAGGGACCCAGGTTGAATTCCAGCCTCTGGTGACTGTGTGGAGTTTACACATTCTCTCTGAATGCATGGGTTTCCTCCAAGTGCTCCTGTTTCCTCCCACAGTCCAAAGATGTGCGGATTAGTTGATAAATGATAAATTGCTCTTTAGTGTCAGGGGATTTGTGGGGTAAATGGAGCTAAGGGGATAGGGCCTGGGTGGGATTGCTGCTGGTGCAGGCTCGATAGGGTTCCTACAGTGCAGAAGGCCATGATTCTAAGGTGCACGAATCCTATTTTCCTGCACTTGTCCCATAGCCTTGATAGTTATATTTCAAGTGCTTATCCAAAGTTTTTTTTTGCAAGGTTGTAAGTTTTCCAGCCTCGATTATCTTCCCAAGCAGTGCATTCCAGATTCCCACCACCCTCTGAGTGAAAAAGATTTTCTCAAATTTCACCCATTTTTAAAAATGACGCCTTCCTGCCTTAGCATTTATTATTTTTAGTGAGGTCTCCTGGGAAATTCTGCCTGGAGCAAGTGGAAATTGGCTGCTGGGAAAAGGGAAACCAGTGTGTGATACAGCTTGCTCAGATAATAAGACAAAAATGTAAGCAATTACAAAGCTTGACTGACTTCAATCTACTGTACGGATTATGCTAACAATGAAAATGCCTGCACATGTAATACTGGAAAATTGGATGAAGGAATTGGAACCTTAAAAGGATATGGTGGCATACTTCTTTTAGCGAGGAAATGTTTGGACTTAAGTTGCAAGAAAGGATTAATACATGGCCCACAGTCATAATGCCAAAGTGCATGTCTGTTGGAGACAGGAGAAAGATAAAGGGAAGGGATCCTCTGCTCAGAGTGACAGTGCCCACTCCTACTGGCACTGAGCCCGGAGGAGGTGAAGAGCTGGCTTTCACTAGCAAACTGGGTCTCTCCCTTGCTGCATCTGTACATAGTCAATATTGATTAATGTTAGTAGTGCCTCTATCTAATTGCAGTCTGAGGTGATCTTCTAATGAAAAAAAATCAGGGTGGGAATTAGGGATGCAGAGTTTCTTTTTGATTTATTATTATCACATGTATTCGTATACAGTGAAGTATTGTTTCTTGCTGGATTCCCATTTGGTTTGCGCATGGTTAACATCCAGTCAAAATAGAGAATAACGTTGGTATGACTCACTGGATAGCACCATGTTATTATTGCTATATTTACATGCACAGGCAGATACATGTTTGGGGGGGGGGGGGGGAGAAAAGTGAAGCTGGAAGATTGGTCAATGTAAACCCTGTGGGGAAATATGGCAGAGGGTGTTCTCACCATATTCTCTGCCTAAAATTGGGTGCCTTGACGAATGGACACCGCACGACAATTACCAGGCAGGAGTGTTCCCTTCCAGTTGGGGAACACTTCAGCATTCAACTCGGGTAAGCATTCTCCAAGGCGGCCTTCAAGACACGACAACTCAGGATCACCGAGCAGAAAGTGATAGCCAAGTTCCCCGTGCATGAGGACGACCTCAACTGGGATCTTTGGTTCATGTCGTACTACATGTAACCCCCACCATTTGGCCTGGGCTTGCAAAATCCTATTAACTGTCCTGGCTTGAGACCATTCACACCTCTTTCACCTATGATTATCCCTCCCTCCACTTGCACTGTCAAGACTTGATTACCTGAAAAGACTCACATCCCAACCATTACCTGATAGTCTTTGTCTATAATATGCCGTGTTTGTAAAACCTACCTCTCCACTCACCTGATGAAGGAGCAGCGCTCCAAAAACTTGTGATTCCAAATAAATCTGTTGGACTTCAACCTGGTGTTGTAAAATTGGGTGGTAATCGGATTTAATTTTTACACCATCTATTCTGTTTGTATGAGATAATTCGCCAATGAATTTTTTTTCCATCAATAATGAAAAGGTAATTAATATTTACCCTCGGAATAATTGCCGTCAGAGATAGTGATTAGCTTGTTCAGTTTAATCCAAACTGGCTACAGCTCATCAAACAGATCCAAAAAATGTTAAATTGAAATCAATAATACAAATGGGAAGCTGTGCCCATTGCAGAGTAGACAAGCGTGTACTTGGGAGGCAGCGTGTTCCTTTTTTTCAGCCCTCTTGCACTGGAGGATCAGCTTAGAAAGTAGAATTGAAGGTGAAAGGAAATCATTTTCAGCGGCGCAGTGGTTAGCGCTGCTGCCTCCCAGCTCCAGGGACCCGGGTTTGATTCCCAGCTTGGGTCACTGTCTGTGTGGAGTCTGCATGTTCTCCCCGTGTCTGCGTAGGTTTCCTCCCACAGTCCAAAGATATGCGGGTTAGGTTGATTTGGACATGCTAAATTAACCCTCAGTGTCCCAGGATGTGATAGGTTAGAGGGATTAGCGGAGTGAATGTGAAGGGATTGGGCTTGGGATAGGATTGGTGTCGGTGCAGACTCAATGGGCCGAATGGTCGCCTTCTGCACTGTAGGGGTTCTATGATTTTGGTCTAATCCGATCTGAAAGTTGACGATTCTTCGTCAGGTATCCGGAAAGAAATGCTGAAATTTTCAGCAACTTGCATCATTTTTGTGCTCTGTATAAAAATAAAAGATGACTTTACTTTTTGAATATGTTGGAGTGGTGGTTTTTTCCTTCATTTGAAATGATATTGTTCAATTTACTTGAGGATATCCGTTACAGAGCATGGGCGATTGTGCAAAATGACATATTGATCACATATTGTGAATGTTGCATTAGTTCTGTTGTTGCTCCTATCCGCTTTGCTGAGGTTGCAAATCCACAGTTGTTGGCAGTTTATCACTCTGGCATGTGTGTTTTGCTGTGAAAATCTTTCATCCAATAACTTGGAAACATTTTAGATCAAGGTAACGACACTGGAAGACCGGGTGCTTAATGGCACTGAACGTATTATAGACAACCTGCTGGGGAAACAGTCGGCTCGCAACTCCTACCGGAGCAGAAACTATTTAGCATTCTGTGTGTGTGTGCTTCTGTGAGTTTGCCTGCTAGCTGAATTTCAGCTGAGCTGAAATTTTACCACAACCCCATATTCATAGAATCCCTCCCAGTGCAGAAGGAGGACATTCAGCCTATCGAGCCTGCACCAACAACAATCCCACCCAGACCTATCCTTATAACCGCCATGTACTTTACCTATTAGTCCCCATGACACAAGGGGCAATTTAGCACGGCCAATCCACCTAACCCACACACTTTTTGGACTGTGGGAGGAAACCAGAGCACCTGGAGGAAACCCGCACAAACTCCACACAGACAGTGACCCAAGCTGGAATTGAACCCGGGTCCCTGGCGCCGTGAGGCAGCAGTGCTAACTGCCGTGCCACCCTATATTCTCTGTAGCCACTTACTACAGTCAGTATTCCTGGTTATTTTGGACCGCAGTTTTTTTTTTTGCGTACACAGCTATGTGCAACTGTTGTGCATACCAGGTGTGTGAGGCCTCATGATGGTGATTGAAAAGTGCAGGGGAGTTCTCCTGATATCCCTGTCCAAAATGTATCCCTCAACCAACACTATCAGTAATAGATAAGCTGACCTGATGCAAGGTCATTGACCTGATACATTAACCCTGTTTCTCTCTGCATTGGTACTGCCTGATCTGCAGAATATTTCCAGCATTTTCAGTTTCTTTTTCTGATCATTCATCTCTCATGGCCATTGTTGCATGGCAATATCAGGGATCGTGTCTTTTTATATTTTAATGCATATGTCCGTTCATATTTTGTTTGATTTCAGTGTAATACATACAGATTTCCATAGAGCAAGCCCAAGGGAGCCAGGCCTCACCCGGGGGGGGGGGGGGGGCGGGGGGAAGGTTAATGCAGGCAGCTAGAGACCTCCTCTGCCGACAGATAACGATTAATGCATGCTATCAACTTCTAATGTGCAGGAGATCATTCCGAATTATCACGACAATGGGAGAACCGGCATTAAGACAGTCAGGCTCCATACAGTCTAGAGAGGTCATAGTCTTCTGTAAAACATGATTACCTAGCAGAAGGGGGGAACGATTAACACACCGTTGTAAATCGGTGGGACAAATACAATGCTTTTACATTATAATCGGGTAAACGGAACTGTCCAGAGAACTGATTTAGCGGAGTTGAATTGAACAATGCAGTTTGCATAATGAGATTAGGAGAACCATCTTGTATCCAACTTGAGGAATTATAGAGGTTTGCGGCATGAAAACGGGCCCTTCGGCCCAACTTGTCCATGCCACCTTTTTTTTAAACCCCTAAGCTAGTCCCAATTGCTCGCATTTGGCCCATATCCCTCTCTACCCATCTTACCCATGTAACTGTCTAAACGCTTTTTAAAAGACAAAATTGTACCCACCTCTACTACTACATCTGGCAGCTTGTTCCAGATACTCACCACCCTCTGTGTGAAAGAATTGCCCCTATGGATGCTTTTGTAACTCTCCCCTTTCACCTTAAACCTATGCCCTCTAGTTTTAGACTCCCCTACCTTTGGGAAAAGATATTGACTATCTAGCTGATCTGTACGCCTCATTATTTTATAAACCTCTATAAGATCACCCCTAAGCCTTCTGTGCTCCAGAGAAAAAAGTCCCAGCCTCTCCTTATATCTCAAACCATCTAGTCCCGGTAGCATCCTAGTAAATTAATATGCTAATGTAAACCTTTGCGACTCAAAAGTGTAATAACCTGTATGAATCTACGATGGATGGAGAGAACTTGCAGGCAACCTGAGATTTCAGGCTGGAGTTCATCTCTCCCCCATGGATTTGGAATTAAAACTTTCCTTGAAGTTCGGTGCTGTCTCCATGCCTCGACTCATTTTATTTCCCTCCTACATCCATTTATAGGACCTTGCTGTCCACAAGCTGGTTTCTGCATTCCTCTACATTTTTAAAATTTGCAATGCATCAAAAGTAATTAATTGTCTGTTAATGGCCTTAAGGGTGTGGAAGGTGCTTTATAAGATTTTTCCATCTTTCTACTTGTAATACATGTGCATTTGATGAAAAGGAAGCACACAGGTGCCAGTGCAAAGTTTACTTGTCTAACCTAATCCCACAGCAGTGCTTTCCTCCCGAGTAGTTTTTCTAGTGCCTGGGCAGTCAGAAAGGATCAATGGGTGGAATCTTGTTGAGGTTTTGGAGGTCTCGCCTGGAGAGCCAACGAGAGACCCACGCTGTCTCTTTTCTCGATCAGACAGCGGTGAGGCCTGGGGTGGAACTCTTGCCAACCAGCACTGCTGGCCAAAATCCGATCCTGTGCTCAGCAGCGCCACTGGGGAGGCTGTGGCTACTGCCTGAAGAGCAGTCAACAGGCTGGTTAGCTGGATTGGCCATGCTAAATTCTCCCTCAGTGTACTCAAACAGGTGCCAGAGTGTGGTGACAAGGGGATTTTCACAGTAAATTGATTGCAGTGTTACTTGTGGCAATAAATAAACTTTAAACTAAAGGGGGAGGGTTTGGCGGGCGAGGGCTCCTGGGGAAGAGGGGTGCAAGGTCAGCAGCAAGTGCAGGGGGTAGCTCTCAGTACCATCCTTTCCCAATATCCAGTCCCTCTAAGACAACAGTGCCTTTTGATTGAGGGACACCCCTCAAGATAGAATCCCTACAGTGCAGAAGAAGCTTTAAATGAGTCAAGACATGGACACTGTGCCAAACTTCAAGGAAGGTTTTTATTTCACATGCATGAGGGAGAGATGGACTCCAGCCTGAAAGCTCAGGTTGCCTGCAAGTTCTCTCTGACCATCGTAGATTTGTACAGGTTATTATATTTTTGAGTCGCAAAGGTTTACATTAGCATATTAATTCCTCGAATTGGATACAAAATGGTTCCTCTAATCTCATTTGGCCCATCGAGCCTTGCACCAACCACAATCCCACCCAAGCTTTATCCCCATAACCCCATTTATTTACCCTCCAATCCCCCTGACGCTCGGGAACAATTTATCATGGCCAATCAATCTAACCCACGCATCTTTGGACTGTGGGAGGAAACCGGAGCACCCGGAGGAAACCCACACAGGCACTGGGAGAATGTGCAAACTCCATACAGTCACACAAACCGGGAATCGAACCTGGGTACCTGGCTCAGAGGCAGCAGTGCTAACCACTGTGCGGCCATGACAAGCCTCCACACAGTTTTACCTTTCGCACATGGCACCAGGTCTGACTGCAGGATGAGGCCCTTAAGTGGACTGTAAGTGGCCTCTTAAATCCCTCAGTTGGCAGTGGGGCAGTTGACCCTGAGCTTCCCATTCCTGTCCAGAACTTCATTCTGCCAGAAGCATGGTTCTGGCACACCATTATCCCAGCAAAGTAAACACCCTACTCACCTCCAAGCTCGCCACCCATGAGAGCATATTTTCTGGTCAATGTGCGTTGAGTACATTCTGATTGTTCCAAGTCTTCGCACCTTAATTATAATCAGGAAAAAGATAATCAGGAAAAAGGAAGGGCGGCAAAGTAGCACAGTGGTTAGCACTGCTGGTTCACAGCTCCAGGGACCTGGGTTTGATTCCCGGCTTGGGTCACTGTCTGTGTGGAGTTGGCACATTCTCCTCGTGTCTGCATGGGTTTTCTCCGGGTGCTCCGGTTTCCTCCCACAGTCCAAAGATGTGCGGGTTAGGTTGATTGGCCGTGCTAAAATTGCCCGTTAGTGTCTTGAGATGGGTAGGTTAGAGGGATTAGCGGGTAAATATGTAGGGATATGGGGGTAGGGCCTGGGTGGGATTGTGGTCGGTGCAGACTCGATGGGCCGAATGGTCTCTTTCTGCACTGTAGGGTTTCTATGATTCTATTCTATGACATAAAAGTCTGAGATCACGTACCAACCGACTCCAGAACAGCTTCTTCTCCGCTGCCATCAGACTTTCGAATGGACCTCCCCTATATTAAGCTGATCCTTCTCTACATAAGACCATAAGACCATAAGACATAGGAGCGGAAGTAAGGCCATTCGGCCCATCGAGTCCACTCCACCATTCAATCATGGTTGATTTCAACTCCATTTACCCGCTCTCTCCCCATAGCCCTTAATTCCTCGAGAAATCAAGAATTTATCAATTTCTGTCTTGAAGACGCTCAACGTCTCGGCCTCCACAGCCCTCTGTGGCAATGAATTCCACAGACCTACCACTCTCTGGCTGAAGAAATTTCTCCTCATCTCTGTTCTAAAGTGACTCTCTTTTATTCTAAGGCTGTGCCCCCGCGTCCTAGTCTCCCCTGCTAATGGAAACAACTTCCCTACGTCCATCCTATCTAAGCCGTTCATTATCTTGTAAGTTTCTATTAGATCTCCCCTCAACCTCCTAAACTCCAATGAATACAATCCCACGATCCTCAGACGTTCATCGTATGTCAGGCCTACCATTCCTGGGATCATCCGTGTGAATCTCCGCTGGACCCGCTCCAGTGCCAGTATGTCCTTCCTGAGGTGTGGGGCCCAAAATTGCTTTTGGGCCCCACACATCCTACCTATGATAACGCTATATTCTACATCCTCTCCTTTCCTTCTCCTCTATGTGCTCTATGAACATTGTTTTGTCTGTATAGCGCACAAGAAACAGTACTTTTCACTATCTCAATACATGTGACAGTAAATCAAATAATTAGACTGTTAAAACTTCGAATCACTTAAAACGTTATCGTTAACACTTACTACAATAGCAGGTTTAGTAAAAATTATCATCCATGTCCAGTGGACTGCTTTCAAATAGCAGTTTATTGGCTTTTAAAAGACAACAATGTCATTACCTAATCAGTACTATTAGATTTACCTTGTCTCAGCTTGTTCATGTCATCATTGTCGCTTTGCATTGTGGGCTTTGGCACTTCACCTGAATAACTAAGCAGTGTTCCAGAAATCAATTCATCATCCTGCTTATCTGGCTGGTTAAATAATGCAATTTTAAGCAACTGTTTTCATACTTATCTTGCAAAACAGTAGGGTACACACCCGGCGGCGTTCCGAGTTGGTGGGGCTATTTTGTGCATTTTATTTTTGAACAGATTCATTCAAATGTTCTTGACAAGTAACCTCTCTATTCTGCTCACCTTACGGTGAGATTTGTGGCATGGATAGTATAGAATTGAAGATGTCGCCTGGAAAAAGCAAATGTAAAGCACAATGAGCAGCCACTTATTGTCTATTCGAGTTATCTTCAAATTCCTAAGTATTGCACCTTTTAATGGAGGAGTAAATCTGATGGCCCAGGTTTTCCTGTCTAAACAACAGTCTGTTGTTTATGCAGAAATGGTACAGCAACTTCAACTGAGGAGAAAATGTCAACTTAAATATTGTTGTGTTGAGTCGTGTCCTTCTGTTAACTTTGTGGATACAGTGTCTGTGTCCAGCTTACCATCTAAACATATTAAATGGCATGAAGTTGCTGTATTTTGGCAAGAGATACAAGCTGAACCCACCACAAAGTCTTCTCCATTTCGATCCAAGTACCCCGTTAATAATGGGAAACACAGGAAGTCACCAATAAGTTAGGGAGGCAGAGAGGACCTGGGGAAGATACTGAGAGTCAGTATAGACTTGATGGGCAAATGGTCTATTCTGCACTGTAAGGATTCTATGATGTTTCTTGTGACAAACGTTATGTCGAATGGCTGGCTCTGAACTGCCACGGCGACGGTGCTCCTTGCTGATTAGATGCATTGGCCATGCTTAATTCTCCACTGGGGTCTCAGTCCAAACCCCTTATGCATTTGTGGAAAAGCACAAACAATGCTATACCTTGCTGAGGAGTGACCCCTAAGTCATAGAGTCATAGAGGTTTACAGCATGGAAACAGGCCCTTTGGCCCAACTTGTCCATGCCGCCCTTTTTTTTAAAAAAACCCCTAATCTAATCCCGATTGCCCACATTTGGCCCATATCCCTCTATACCCATCGTACCCATGTAACCAGCTAAATGCTTTTTAAAAGATAAAATTGTACCCGCCTCTACTGCTACCTCTGGCAGCTTGTTCCAGACACTCACCACCCTCTGTGTGGAAAAAATTGCCCCTCTGGACACATTTGTATCTCTCCCCTCTCATCTTAAACCTATGCCCTCTAGTTTTAGACTCCCCTATCTTTGGAAAAAGATATTGACTATTTACCTTGTCTATGCCCCTCATTTTTTTTATAGACCTCTATAAGGTCTAAGTGATGTACGAATTGCCTTCAACTCAATAAATGAGGCTATCCCGTGGCTTGGGGGATTTGCATTCACTAAATACCAAGGTGTAAGTGTTAAATGCTGTCAAAATAAACCCTTTTCTGGCACTAAAAAATGACTCTAATGGATGTGGAGCCCAATCCATGTTTTAGTTCTTGGAAATTTAAAAAAATATAATGTTTTAAAGTATTGTTTGCTTTTCCTGTTTTTTTCGCTCTCTTTCTCAATCCAATCTTTATCCGATTTCTGTTTCTGTACCTGATTTGACATTGTACCCCCCCGCTTTAACTTGCACTTCCTCCTCCTTTGCACTGTTAATTTCATGGTCCTTCTATTAAATTGATTTCAGAAGATTACACAGTTGCTTGCTTTGTTTCCTGTCCTGCGCCATAATCGCTCACACACTTTCAGCAACTTGCCCCATTTTAAAAACCCGAAAATATCAGCGAGAAGGCCTAACTAATGGATGTGCTGTTATTTGCCCTGCTTCAGCAACATTTGGTCCCTGGTGAATGGTTTTCACTGGGGTCGGCCGGATCCAACCTTGTGTGATGTTCCCAACTACACTCTGGACTAAAGGCAAAAGACTGTGGATGCTGGAATCCAAAGCAACAACAGAAAATGCTGGAAAACCTCAGCAGCTCTGGCAGCATCTGTGGAGAGAGAATAGAGCCAACATTGAAACGTAGGCTGTATTCTCTCTACAGATGCTGTCAGACCTGCTAAAGTTCTCCAGCATTTTCTGCTTCTGCACTCAGACCCTGCTATTAGCCTCTTGGGTTAAAACTGGATTCCTCCTCATCAGCTGAAAATTTCACCCCGAACCCCATCTATTCACTGGCTACAATTGTCTCTCGCAAGTAATGATTACTTTTACAGTAAAGCCATGCCCTGGTCATTTTTCTTCTCTGCCATGGCTAGTTGGTTAATACAGTAAGAGTTTTAACAACACCAAGTTAAAGTCCAGCAGGTTTATTTGGTAGCAAACACCATTAGCTTTCGGAGCGCTGCTCCTTCGTCAGATGGAGTGGAAATGTGCTCTCAAACAGGGCACAGAGACACAAAAATCAAGTTACAGCTGTCAAGTTACTGCTGTAACTTGATTTTTGTGTCTCTGTGCCCTGTTTGAGAGCACATTTCCACTCCATCTGACAAAGGAGCAGCGCTCCGAAAGCTAATGGTGTTTGCTGCCAAATAAACCTGTTGGACTTTAACCTGGTGTTGTTAAAACTCTTACTGTGTTCACCCCAGTCCAACGCCGGCATCTCCACATCATAGTTGGTTAATGCCAGCTGGTTCCTTTTTTCTCCTGGGATCTGAAATTCCCATCTTTAGAACTGCTCTGCTTTCCTCCCACCCTCCTCAGCAACTGCTTCCCCCCCCCCCCCCCCCCCCCCCCCCCGATCTTCTTTATAACTGCATTCACTCTCCACCGTTGCCCCACCATGTTAGTTCTACTTGGCCGGATTTTCAAGGGGGAGAGGGGACATGGGATGGAGTTGATGTTCTAAATATCTATTACAGACTTCACTATATATAAAAAGGTCCCCATTTAAATATCCTCAACTACTTAATCCTTTGTATAAAACAAACATTTGTTTTCATAACCCCACATCAAAGACTGCTCACTAATCCTTTAATAATCTCAGTAGCTGTCAATCTGACTGTGAATTTGCAATGCCCCATTGTGATTATGATAGGATGTGGAAAGCAGTCAAGCATTAATAATGACAGCTCTTAGTGTTATATCAACAAACAGCTGTTGAAGCTGCTAAAAGAAACATTTCTACTGGCAGAATCTTGTCTTGCTGATAGTGAACACCCACCATGGGTTCTCCGGCGGTGGAGAGGTGGATGCATACAACAGGAAACCAGAAGATCCCACTGCTGACCAATGGTGGGCTACTTTCGCTGCTGCGCAACATGCTGCAGGGGGCACGGAATATCTGCCCCTTGTTATCAACTCTCTCAGACATGGGCAGGCTGTTACATTTTTTCAATTTTTAAAGGGCTGACCATTTAAATTGCTTAACAGGTCTATAGACCATCGCTGCCCTTCAAGAGCACTTGTGATTTCTCTAAAAAAATTGTAGCCCCCACACTAAAGGATAAGACCCTTGCTCCAATGAAAATGGGGTCTGGTGAATAAAACACTTGAGTTGAAATGGCCTTTCTGAGCTTAGACTTTCCTTACATGGGAGTCATGTCTTGCCACCTTTCCATACCCTGGCAAGAATACAAATGGGAGTGGGACTTTGAGACAAGGGACCCTCCCATCATTTTGGAAGGTCCCTGGAGACTCCAGGAGAATCGAGCCCATAATCTCTTTCCTCGCCACCATCCCTCGCTTCCCCCACCCCGTCCCGGACCCTCCAGCTCTGTTTGACGTTCTCTAATTGGCCATGGCCGCTTGCGTGCAATGTTACCACAAACTGACCAGTATATATTTATTTACGGCTCCTCTTTTTCCTGTTGAGATTCTCAGCTTTGGCCTTCTACCTTCCTTGGTCATATGGCAGAGATTGTGAGCTTGCTGTGTGATTAATTATGTACAACATTCGATTAATCTGTGGCAGATGATCATATTACAGTGTTTCAGGTTCTTCCAAATTTGTGTGTGTGTAATTGCGTAAAGTACAGTTGTACAGAGATTTATAAGTTATTTGGTAGGTGCACTTAACATTCCCTCACTTATATTTGAGGAAGGACAAATCAAATACATGAAATGTGAGGCAGACTTTAAACGTTAAAAGCACAATTCGTTCTGATTTTTGACTCCGAATTTAGGACCTTTTAGCATTCACAGAACATATAGCCAATGTGTCTTTTATGGGAAAAGTCTGCTTTACCATTTGGAAATTAGTTATTTTTCTCATTATAAACTACTCCCCCAGTAGGAACGTGTAATCTATTGCTAGGAGGATAAAATGTTTATTTTAAAGGCCTAATTGCTAATAAATTCAAATGCGATCTTGCTTCCATTCCAGTAAGGGTTGCTGCCGGTAAATTTGGAATAGTACATTTCATCCAAACATTATATTCCATTCCACCCACTCCAACTGTGGGTAAAATTTGAGATGTATCTGGGTCACCCTCCCTTGATACTCCTTGAATTTTGGTATCATAGGGGTACATGCTGGTTGATAGAGCCATGGAGTTAAAATAATGCTGGCATCATATAAAAAATAATTGGATACTATAGCGGGGACTTTAGATGCTTGTGGATTGATGAAACGAGGTGGGCAGAATAATTTTCCTCATTCTTAATTATCCCGTGACATGTTTTGCAATACTCCTGAAGAGATGCTTAATCTCCTGTATGGAGCCTGCATGGCTGCTATCATTATGTACAGCCTGGCAGTAAGTTGAGCAATTTATCATGAAATTCTCTTGTACGAGAGAGAGAGACTATATAACATGGTAAATTCATTGAATTATAAGGTATGTTCAGTAACTTTCCAGGCTAAAACAGGTTGTTGTCAAGATCTCAAGGTTTATTCAAGGGCCAGTTTCTGTAATCAACATACAGTCCACTCTCAATGCTACAGTAAAAGTCTCACAACACCAGGTTAAAGTCCGATAGGTTTATGTGGTAGCACGAGCTTTCGGAGCTCACCTGATGAAGGAGCAGCGCTCTGAAAGCTCATGATACCAAATAAACCTGTTGGACTTTAACCTGGTGTTGTGAGACTTCTTACTGTGCCCACCCCAGTGCAACGCCATCTCCACACCATCACTCTCAATGTTGGCACTGATGAGACTGAATTGAAACATTGGGGTGGATTTTACGGGTGAAAGAACACTTGCCTCCATTGATGATGATCTGGTTTTTTTCTCGGTTATAATTCTTTGATATGATCTGGAGCTTTTTACCATTACAAGTTAATAGTTTATTTTTATTGATTCGCGTCTTGGACTCATTCACCTCCTGTTTCATCAATGATCTCCCCTAATATCAGAATTGACAATGTTTGCTGTTAATTGCAGTGTTCAACTCCTCTCAAAATGAAGCAGTCTGTGCTCACATACAGCAAGACCTGGACAACATTCACACTTGGCAAATATCAAACCACTCGAGTGTTAAGCAATGACTATTTCCAACAAGTGAGTCTGACCATCTCCCCTTGACATTCAAGGGATCACCATTGATCAGGGCTACAAGAACATGACGGCATACTCTCCAATCGCCAAGATGAGTGCAGCTCCAACAAAATTCAAGAAACATGATAACGATGCAGGATGTACCAATCCTTTTGATTGGACCTCAGCCACCACCTTAAATACTCACTCCTTCCACCACCAGCATGCAGTGGCAGTAGTGTGTACCATCTACAAGATGCATAACAGCAACTCACTAAGCCTCCTTCAACAGCATCTTCCACAACCTGCGACCTCTGCCACCTAGAAAGACGAGGGTAGCAAATGCATGGGAACACCACCAACTGCAAGTTACCTTCCAAGTTACACATCATCCTGACTTGGAAATATATTACCGTTCCTTCACTGTCGCTGTGTCAAAATCCTGGAATTCCCCTCCAGCAGCACTGTGGGTGTACGTACGCCTGATGAACTACCAAGATTCAAGGAGGCAGCTCACAACCACCTTCTCAAAGGCAATTGGAGAAGCACAATAAATGCTGGTCTAGCTAGTAACACATGTTTTTTTTAAAAAAAGCATGTGATTTTTCTCAGCACTAAAAACATTTGATTACTTGTTGGGTCTCACAGTGTCACTGCCTCATAGCACCAGGTACCCGGGTTCGATTCCCAGCTTGGGTTACTATCTAAGCGGAGTCTGAACATTCTCCTGGTGTCTAATTTCTCCCTCAGTGTACCCGAACAGGCACCAGAGTGTGACGACTAGGGGATTTTCACAGTAACTTCATCACAGTGCTTAATGTAAGTCTCCGTGATGCTAATAAATAAGCTTTGCTTTCCCCACATCAAAATCACTGTACAGTGATTTCCAACATCTATCTATTCCGGCCACTGGAGGTGCAGGTTTGCTTTGTGCTTTAGTGCCAACTATTTTTAACTCCTGCACGCACCTTGTGATTTTTGTGCCCCTTGCCCAGGCATGCAGCCATTTAACAGTGAGCTTGCACGAGACACAGTAGGTACCAGATGTCCTAACATCATGAGCCCCATGTCTGTTTTCAGGTCATGTCCAATTACACATTATTTCGAACATAACTAGCATCCAGTTGTTGCAATTTAGCAAGCAAAACAAATTGCTAATCTGAGCAACTCAAGAAAATATAAGTAATACAAGTGCTGGGATGATAATGGGTCATCTTTAACTAACAGAACACACAGTAATTTTGTTGAGAGAACTTCAGTCAGAATTGGAATTAAATCCATGAATTAAATGTTGCACTTTGTTTGCTACCCTTCCAATATTTCCTAGAGTTTGATTGGAACAGCAGTGTGCAGGTAGTATGTATTATTTAGTTTGGGCTGTACCGCACATGGTCCAGAAGCTACTAAAACAGTTGCTATCAAAGGAACTTCCTCCCCAGCCGCAAAGCTTCCAGTTCAGATGGGGTAAAACTATGAGGCACTGTGCAGGTGGGAGGCCTACGGTGAGTTGGCAGGCTGTCAACAATTTTGACACTTAACCAGTGGTAGGCTGGCATGCTGCCTGGCAATCAATCAGGGCTGGTTGCACAGTGGATATAGCTGGAGGCGGTTGGTAAGCAATTTGGTAACGATTATATGCCAGTCACATCACAGATGAGTTGGGCACAAAAAAAAAGAAAAGTAGCTGTTGGATGGGTCGTGGGATCGAAGAGACGTCCTGATTCTCTGTATGCGGAGCGCAGCTTATAAACCTCTTTATGATTCTCACCTGTATATCCTGAAATGTCATTCATCTGCCTACTCGAACAGCATGTGTTCTTGCAGTTGGCAGATAGATTCCTCGTGGTGAAAATTATAATCCGCTTGTATATAGAAAGCCCAATATCAGCTGCAACAATATTGTGACCAGCCAAGCATAGGCTTGAGTGTTAATTGATAATTGGCACATTTAGCTTCGTCGTGTAGTCAGAAACAGTTGGTGGTTTGGTTAATTAAAAAAAGAAAACTGAGAAATTAGTTTTTCAGTGCAGTAATGTGAAAATGCAAATTTAGAATTGATGTTCTAAATCATTCAACTAACATGGCTTCAAAATATCTCAAAAACATATCATTTAACAATTGCGTCTAAGAGTTATTAATTAGAATTGTTCACACTTTTTTATCTATCTTGTGATTTTTTTTTGTTGTAGTCCCAATAAAAATGCAATTAAATAGGTTGCTGTCTGCACACAAGACTGGATTCTTTTTTTTTGGCGGCTGTCGGGGCCCATATGGGGGTTCTATGCCTGCTCGTGTTGTCACTGTGCCTACTGGCACAGCTGTCCAGGAGGCTGCCTCCAAATTGGCTCGCCAACTTATTAAAGATGGCGGATGAGTTCCCAATGCTGGAAGCCCAGTCAGAGGCCTTGCAGTGATGAGAGACCCACCAGGTTAGGTAGGAGCAGCTGATAGAGGCAGGTGAATGCAAAAATAATCAAGTGATGAGGCCCGGACCCAATACGACTATCAGAATGAAGGAGAAACTCCTTCTGGAGGAGCAGTGATGGACACGGTTGTGGCCTTTCATTCCTGTGGCCCCATCGTTCAGGGGATGGAGCCGCTCAGCCTGCCATTGGGAAGCCACCTTGATTGAGCTGGCAGCCTCTGCACATGGCAGGGAGAAGTGGAGGGGTGACATCATCAGTGGCAAAGTACCGATACCGCCACAACATGGCCCCTAAATGGGGTCTTACTAGCCCTACTTGGCTATCTTCTCGACAGCAACGAGCTCAGTTCCCAGTCTGCCCCTGGGAAAGTTCTCAGGAGGCGGGAAGTTGTCCTGACATAGCTCCGCACCATATTCCTGACTCTCTCCAATCCCGTCTCCACAACCCTTGCAAAATTCCATCCAACGTACACCCCAAAGTCAACAGTCTGTCTTCAGTTTTGATTGCTCAAGCCCCAAGGTCTCCGTAGCAGTAAGTTTGGATTCATCATAGAACCCCTACACTACAGAAGGAGGCCATTTGGCCCATTGAGTCAGCACCGACTCTCCAACAGAGCATCTTGTCCAAGCCCTGTCCTGTAACCCCATGTATTTACCCTGCTAATCCCCCTAATTTGCACATGTTGGGGCACTAAATGGCAATTTAGCACAGCCAATCCACTTAACCTCCAAATCTTTGGTCTGTGGGAGGAAACCCACGCAGACACTGGAAGAAAGTGCAAACTCCACACAGACAGTGACCCAAGGCCGGAATTAAACTCTAGTAACTGGCACTGTGAGGTAGCAGTGCTTGCCACTGTGCTGCCCCTTTGATGTTTCCTTTACTTAAATTGATGTAATCTATGGAGGTTACACTTGGACAGCACAGCTTGCTGCTTTAATCACCATTGTTTGCTGCCCCCACACAGATTCTATGTGCCCAAGGAGAGGCCTAAATAATGTGTTCAGAAATCTACCACAGCACCTTCCAAACAGCGAAGAATTGTCTAGGCCGCGGTTTCCACCCAGTCCTTCCTTTTAAATAGAAGGTACTGAGAATAAACATTTTTTGCAAACGAATATGTCTGAACACTTTTTTTGTTTTGACTCATTTCATTTGAAGGTTTGTGATCTGATTCTTTTCCTTATTTGTCTAGCTCCTCCAGACCATCAATCAGATGGGAGAGGAGATGGACTGTCTGAATGCCAGTCCAAACCATGCTGATCTGGATTGGTCATGCAATTATATGGCCTCTAAACAAAATGTCTTCCTCCCCATGTGGATGGATCTGACCTTGGCTTAGCACCTCCCCATTAGGAATGCAATGGAGCAATTGAATGAAAGGGCGGCATGGTGGCGCAGTGGTTAACACTGCTGCCTCACAGCTCCAGGGACCCAGGGTTCGATTCTGGCCTCAGGTCACTGTCTGTGTGGTATTTGCATGTTCTCCCCGTGTCTGCATGGGTTTCCCCCGGGTGCTCCGGTTTCTTGCCACAGTCCAAAGATGTGCGGGTTAGGTTGATTGGCCATACTAAATTGTCCCTTAGTGTCAGAGTAAATGCATGGGGTTACAGGGATGGGGCCTGGGTGGGATTGTTGTCGGTGCAGGCTCGATGGGCCGAATGGACTACAGGGCCATAACGTCTTCTGCACTATAGGGATTTTATGAATTGGTCAGTCTGCATCTTTGCTACTGTTTGGCTCCATTGTATTGCATCCATACATCCCATTATAGATCACATGAAAGAGCAAGCTTGTATTTTTACATGCAGCTATGTCACATCATGAAGGTATCTCTCAGTAAATGAATTACTTATAACTTTGTTTGGCAAACGTGCCAGCCAGTTTTCACAATACTATGTTTGCTGCATTTTGTTTGGACGTATATAACAGTGCATATGCATTTAGGGATGTATTAAGAACAAAGAAAATTACAGCACAGGAACAGGCCCTTCGGCCCTCCAAGCCTGCACCGACCATGTTGCCTGAATGAACTAAACCCCCTATTGTGAACACAGGTGAAATGAACGGTTCCGAGAGTCCACTTGAAGCAGATGGACGGAGAGTTTGCTTTCAGCTTTAGGAAAAAACAAGCCAGGCTGCCAATTCAAAGAGCACACTCTGTACTCTACAGTTCTAACTACCTCAAGTTAGAATTCCTGTACTGAACACCGAAACATTCCCCATCCTTAAGATCCAAGTCCCAAGTAACTCAAATCATAGCACTCAGAGTCATTGACTCATAGCGTGGGATTTTCTGGCCGTGCTCACCCCAAGGCCGGAAAATCCCATCTAAGCCAACGGACCTTTGCGTGGTCTGTGTCCCACCTGCTATGATTCCCGTGGCTGCGCAATGGGAAAATTCCACCCCAGAGTCATAGAGCACAGAAAAGGCCCTTCGGCCCATCGAGTTTGCACCGACAACAACTACCACTAGGTACGTGGGGATGAGAGCCTGGGTGGAATTGTTGTCGGTACAGTCTCGGTAGGCAGAATGCATTGTCGGGATTCTATGATAAAGTCGCAGTTGTCCCATATATATCCCTGAATGTTATGAGGTTTCAATGCTCATCCAATACTTTTGAATAATTGTAAGGTTTCCAATTTCCACCATCTTCCCAGGCAGTCCATTCCAGATTCCCATCACCCTTTGAAAAAGATAACTTTTCTCAATCACCTCTGATCTCCTGCCCCTTACCCTAAAAATATGCCCCCTCGTGACTGACCCCTCAAACAAGCGGAATAGCCGCTTCTTATTCACCCTTTCTCTGTCTGCTGGACATAAAAAAGAAACAGACTTGCATTTATTTAACATCTTTCATTACCTTATCAAGTGCCTCCCAGGATGCTTTGTGCTTTACAGCCAATGAAGTTCTTTTGCAGAGTAGTCACCAGTGTATTGTAGGGAAATGCAACAACCAATTTACACACAGTAAACTCCCAAAAACAGCAATGGCCAGTTTTCTTTTGTGATATTGGTTGAGGAATAATCAGCCAGGAGACAGGGGTAATGGTCCTCTTTATCCAAACAGTGCCACCCAATTTACATCCACCTCAGAACAGATGGGCCCTCAGTTTACCATCTCATGTGGGCAGGATTTTCTGTTAAATTCCTGTCACTGGGATTTTTCGGTTCCGGGGGGGGGGGGGGGGGGGGGGGGGGGGTGGAGGGGGGAGGGGGGAGGGAAAGGGGGAGAAAGGGGGTGAGGGGGGAGGGAAAGGGGGAGAAAGGGGGTGGGGGGGGGGGGTGGCAGAGGGCGCAAAGTGGTGCAGACATTGGTGGGACCGGACGATCCTGTCAGCGGCCAATGGTAAGCCATCTCCAGAAAACACACTGCGACGGGGTGGGGACTAGAATGTCCTGGCAAGTATCTCTGACCCTGCAGCATTCCAGTATTGCCGCAGAGGAGTACCACCCTAAATTTTAGTGCTCAGTTTCTGTACGACTTCACCCCACAGCCTGATGACTCAGAGGAAATTTAAAGTTTATTTACTGCGAAAGTACCCTAGTCGCCACAAAGCCTGCCTTCGAGGGGCTTGTAGGCTGGAATATGTCCTGTGGGCTGCATTTTCCTTATCTGGTTTATCTGCTGCTTTGCTTTTCAGTACTCTGAAAATGGAAATACATGCGTCATGGGGTACAGTGGTTAATACTGCTGCCTCACAGCGCCACACTCCGGCGCCTGTTCCGGTACACTGAGGGAGAATTTAGTACGGGCAATGCACCTAACCAACACGTCTTTCGGACTATGGGAGGAAACTGGAGCCACGGGAAATCCACAAAGGCACTGGGAGTGCAAACTCCACACAGACAGTGACCCGAGGCTGGAAATAGAGTCATAGAGTTTACAGCATGGAAACAGGCCCTGCAGCCCAACTTGTCCATGCCGTCCCTTTTTTTTTCAAAAACCACTAAGCTGGTCCCAATTGCCCACTTTTGGCCCATATCTCTCTATCGCCATCTTACCCATGTAACTGTCTAAACGCTTTTTCAAAGGCAAAATTGTACCTGCCTTTACTGCTACCTCTGGCAGCTTGTTCCAGACACTCACCACCCTCTGTGAAAAAATTGCCCCTTTTATATCTCTCCCCTCTCAACTTAAACCTATGCCCTCTAGTTTTAGACTCCTCTATCTTTGAGAAAAGATGTTGACTATCCAGCTGATCTATGCCCTTCATTATTTTATAGACCTTTAAGATCACCTCTAAGTCTCCTACGCTCTAGAGAAAAAAGTCTTAGTCTATCCGGCCTCTCCTTAGAACTCAAATCATCAAGTTTTGGTAACATCCTAGTAAATCTTTTCTGCACTCTTTCTAGTTTAATAACATCCTTTCTATAATAGTGACCAGAACTGTACCCAGTATTCCAAGTGTGGCCTCACCAATGTCTTGTACAACTTCAACAAGACGTCCCAACTCCTGTATTCAATGTTCTGACCGATGAAACCAAGCATGCTGAATGTCTTCTTCACCACTCTGTCCACCTGTGACTCCACTTTCAAGGAACTATGAACCTGTACCCCTAGATCTCTTTGTTCTATAACTCTCCCCAATGCCCTACCATTAACTGAGTAGGTCCTGCCCTGATTTGATCCACCAAAATGCACCACCTCGCATTTATTTAAATTAAACTCCATTTGCCATTTGTCAGCCCACTGGCCCAATTGATCAAGATCCTGCTGCAATCTTAGATAACCTTCACTGTCCACTATGCCACCAATTTTGGTGTCATCTGCAAACTTACTAACCATGCCTCCTATATTCTCATCCAAATCATTAATATAAATGACAAATAACAGTGGACCCAGCACCGATCCCTGAGGCACACCACTGGTCACAGGCCTCCAGTTTGGAAAAACAACCACCCTCTGTATTCTGTCCAGATCCTTGGTGCTGTGATGCAGCAGTGCTAACCATCGTGCTGCCCCATGCCGAAAACAGTGTCAACCTACACTCCTCCTTCCTTTGTGGGGGGGGGCGGATTTCCAACCTACAGATAAAAAGGAGGAAAGAAAACAGCCCAGCGGTGCAGTAAGAGTTCTCTCCGCTGCCAGATTTGATACTAACCAGCTTTTTGATGTCCTGGCATGTGTGGTTCACTGTAATTGAGTTATTTCAGTTATGCCACCATTTACAAGGCTCTTTCAGCCACTTCTGAGCAAGAAATGCATTTAGTCCAAGAAAAGCAATGCTTTTGAATCAATTAAGGAGCAGCTTTTCCAGTCCCTACGGTCATAGAACCACACAGCGTAGAAGAGGCCCTTCAACCCATCGAGTCCACATCGACACATTAGAAACACCTGAACTCCCACCTAATGCCACCTGCCAGCACTTGGCCTATAGCCCTGAATGTTATGATGTGCCAAGTACTCATCCAGGTATGTGAAGCAACCCGCCTCCAGCACCCTCCCAGGCATTGAACAAAGAACAATACAGCACAGGAACAGGCCCTTCGGCCCTCCAAGCCCACACCGCTCCCTGGTCCAAACTAGACCATTCTTTTGTATCCCTCCATTCCCACTCCGTTCATGTGGCTATCTAGATAAGTCTTAAACGTTCCCAGTGTGTCCGCCTCCACCACCTTGCCCGGCAGCTCATTCCAGGCCCCCACCACCCTCTGTGTAAAAAACGTCCTTCTGATATCCGTGTTAAACCTCACCCCCCTCACCTTGAACCTATGACCTCTCGTGAACGTCACCACCGACCTGGGAAAAAGCTTCCCACTGTTCACCCTATCGATGCCTTTCATAATTTTATACACCTCTATTAGGTCACCCCTCATCCTCCGTCTTTCCAGTGAGAACAACCCCAGTTTACCCAATCTCTCCTCATAACTAAGCCCTTCCATACCAGGCAACATCCTGGTAAACCTCCTCTGCACTCTCTCTAAAGCCTCCACGTCCTTCTGGTAGTGTGGCGACGAGAACTCGGCACAGTATTCCAAATGCGGCCGAACCAACGTTCTATACAACTGCAACATCAGACCCCAACTTTTATACTCTATGCCCCGTCCAATAAAGGCAAGCATGCCATATGCCTTCTTCACTACCTTCTCCACCTGGGACCTCACCTTCAAGGATCTGTGGACTTGCACACCCAGGTCCCTCTGCGTATCTACACCCTTTATGGTTCTGCCATTTATCGTATAGCTCCTCCCTACACTATTTCTACCAAAATGCATCACTTCGCATTTATCAGGATTGAACTCCATCTGCCATTTCTTTGCCCAAATTTCCAGCCTATCTATATCCTTCTGTAGCCTCTGACAATGTTCCTCACTATCTGCAAGTCCAGCCATTTTCGTGTCGTCTGCAAACTTACTGATCACCCCAGTTACACCTTCTTCCAGATCGTTTATATAAATCACAAACAGCAGAGGTCCCAATACAGAGCCCTGCGGAACACCACTAGTCACAGGCATCCAGCCGGAAAAAGACCCTTCCACTACCACCCTCTGTCTTCTGTGACCAAGCCAGTTCTCCACCCAGCTAGCCACCTCCCCCTTTATCCCATGAGATCCAACCTTTTACACCGACCTACCATGAGGGACTTTGTCAAACGCTTTACTAAAGTCCATATAGATGACATCCACGGCCCTTCCCTCGTCAACTATTCTAGTCACTTCTTCAAAAAACTCCACCAGGTTAGTGAGGCATGACCTCCCTCTCACAAAACCATGCTGACTATTGTTAATGAGTTTATTCCTTTCTAAATGCGCATGCATCCTATCTCTAAGAATCCTCTCCAACAACTTCCCTACCATGGACGTCAAGCTCACCGACCTATAATTTCCCGGGTTATCCTTCCTACCCTTCTTAAATAATGGGACCACATTAGCTATCCTCCAATCCTCTGCATTCCAGACTGTTACCACCCTCTGGGTAAAAGAGTTTTTCCTCATATCTCCCCCCCCCCCCCCCCCCCCCAAAACCTCCTGCCCCTGGGCGTCCAGGGGGTTTGAACTGCTTATGGAAGTCTTCAGTTTGTACAAAGTGTTCAAACAGAAGAAAGGAACCACGCATAGCCTGCCTTCAAGGGGTTTGTAGGCGGGAATGTGTCCTGTGGGCTGCATCTTCACAACAGCATATCTGGTTTATCTGCTGCTTTGCTTTTCAGTACTCCAAGTAGAAATACATGCGGCACGGTAGTACTGTTGCCTTACAGTGCCAAGGACCCGGGTTCGATTCCTGGTTTGGGTCACTGTCTGTACAGTGTCTGCACGTTCTCCCGATGTCTGCATGGGTTTCCTCCGGGTGCTCCAGTTTCCTCCCACAGTCAGAATGATGATTGGGTGCAGTGGCCATGCTAAATTCTCCCTCAGTTTACCTGAGCGGACACCGCAGTGTGGCAACTGGGAGGGTTTTAACAGTAACTTCATTGCAGCATTAATGTAAGCCTACTTATGACCACTAATAAATAAACTTTCAAAACCTCAATCAGGGAGCTCAAACTCCAAGAGGTCAAATAATATGTGGTGGCTTGATGGGGTAAAATTTTTACCTGCGCCACTGGGGCAGAACACACACTTTTATAAAACCCGCCTGATTTTCAATCCATTGACGTTGATGAAGCAAAAATATGTACAAGTCCTATAAAGGGTAAATAACATGGCTACAACAATACTGTGTGGGCAGTGAAGATAAAATACTAGCCTGTAGTCTCAAACTGTTCCATGACTGTTGGAATCTTGAATTAAAAATTGAATCTCTCAAATATTTATCTGTGAGATTATAGAATGTTTATTCTGTACAAGATGTGTGAAGAACATGCCACCAGCAAGCAATTACATAGAAAATACAAACTTTGCTTTATTGACATATTTTGCTTCCCTGCATTGTTAGCGTCAGGATTTTCTTTTGTTGAGTAGAAGTTTTATTATGTGCTTCTTAATGGTGCTCAGGCGGCATCTCCTGAACATGCATAGGCTGAATGAATGTTTAATGCTTCCTTTTCCCCTTTGTGCTTGAAGCCATAAAGTTGCATACACAGCCAGAGAGTTCTCTCAGTAATGGTTGACACATGGAAAAAGCCTGCCTGGAACTGTCTAAGCTTCACTTTACTTTTTAACACTAGTCTCTGGCTGATCTGGTGTAACTGCAACTTGAAGTGGCCTTCATGTTGCAGTGTTTTAGATACTAATACAAATTGCAGTATGTAGCTGGTGGCAATGCATATGCTAAGTAGCGAAAGCTCTTGGAGGTTAATTTGATGGAACAACACTAGTTGATCCCCCCAATTTGTTTGACAAATGGGAGACATTAAGAATGGCGATGTGAAGTAAATATTATGAATCCTAATTTATGGCATTAATGTGAGAAGGTGGCACAATACTTGGGGCACAATTTCAGGGCAAGGTCTTTAACAAAGAGGTACATAGAACATAGAACATAGAAAGCCACAGCACAAACAGGCCCTTTGGCCCACAAGTTGCGCCGATCACATCCCCACCTCTAGGCCTATCTATAGCCCTCAATCCCATTAAATCCCATGTACTCATCCAGAAGTCTCTTAAAAGACCCCAACGAGTTTGCCTCCACCACCACTGACGTCAGCCGATTCCACTCACCCACCACCCTCTGAGTGAAAAACTTACCCCTGACATCTCCTCTGTACCTACCCCCCAGCACCTTAAACCTGTGTCCTCTCGTAGCAACCATTTCAGCCCTTGGAAATAGCCTCTGAGAGTCTACCCTATCCAGACCTCTCAACATCTTGCAAACCTCTATCAGGTCACCTCTCATCCTTCGTCTCTCCAGGGAGAAGAGACCAAGCTCCCTCAACCTATCCTCATAAGGCATGCCCCCCAATCCAGGCAACATCCTTGTAAATCTCCTCTGCACCCTTTCAATGGCTTCAACATCTTTCCTGTAATGAGGTGACCAGAACTGCGCACAGTACTCCAAGTGGGGTCTAACCAGGGTCCTATAAAGCTGCAGCATTATCTCCCGACTCCTAAACTCAATCCCTCGATTAATGAAGGCCAGTACGCCGTACGCCTTCTTGACCGCATCCTCCACCTGCGAGGCCGATTTAAGAGTCCTATGGACCCGGACCCCAAGGTCCTTCTGATCCTCTACACTGCTAAGAATGGTACCCTTCATATTATACTGCTGCTTCATCCCATTGGATCTGCCAAAATGGATCACCACACACTTATCCGGGTTGAAGTCCATCTGCCACTTCTCCGCCCAGTCTTGCATTCTATCTATGTCTCGCTGCAACTTCTGACATCCCTCCAAACTATCCACAACACCACCTACCTTGGTGTCGTCAGCAAACTTACCAACCCATCCCTCCACTTCCTCATCCAGGTCATTTATGAAAATGACAAACAGCAAGGGTCCCAGAACAGATCCCTGGGGTACTCCACTGGTCACTGACCTCCATGCAGAGAAAGACCCCTCCACAGCCACTCTCTGCCTTCTGCAGGCAAGCCAGTTCTGGATCCACAAGGCAACAGCCCCTTGGATCCCATGCCCTCTCACTTTCTCAAGAAGTCTTGCATGGGGGACCTTATCGAACGCCTTGCTGAAGTCCATATAGACCACATCCACCGCTCTTCCTTCGTCAATGTGTTTGGTCACATTTTCAAATAACTCAACCAGGCTCGTAAGGCATGACCTGCCCTTGACAAAGCCGTGCTGACTACTTTTGATCATACTAAACTTCTCTAGATGATCATAAATCCTGTCTCTCAGGATCCTCTCCATCAACTTACCAACCACTGAGGTTAGACTCACCGGTCGGTAATTTCCCGGGCTGTCCCTGTACGGGATGGTACATATGCCTTTTGCAAGAATCGTCCACTTTTTCTTATATGAAAGGATACACAACTGTCACATTTATTTTTCACGTTTTTTTCCATGGATAAAGGATTGACTGTTTTTGAACAAGTACTGACTGTTTCTTTATCTGCAGTTCTTGTTAAAATTGAGGATTTGTTTTGAAGCAGTTGCGACACTGATGAGGAAGTTGCAGCAAGGGCCCGGATCTTGTGATTAAAAATAATGATGAGGCGACTGGTGCTCAAGTATTAAAGAGTCAATCAGACAGCAACGTCCTACGTCTACACAAGTGCATTTAAACGTGGAATCGGAAATATGTGTCTGATTGTCTCCCTGCTTCTCCACCGGTTTTGCTACAATGCAACTTTACCGAGAGATTCAGTATTCATAAGCGTGGAAACAGGCTGGAATTTTACTGCCCTGCCCACGGGAATCGGAGCGGGTCATGGCAGGTCCGTTGAGCTCGGGCGGGAATTTACGGTTTCGGGATGAGCGAGGCCATAAAATCCTGCCAAAGATGTTGTGGCACGTGCCCAATAGATCCTCTATAACCTTGCCAGAAAAAGTTAGTGATAGTCCATTAAGGTATAAGTGAATTTTTAATGATGTGATAAGTCTTAACTATTACTAATTAGCCTCTCTGGCACAGTTTTTAATTATTGTTGAAGATTTAAAAATAAAAACTACAATTTGAAACTTTTTTCTGTCTCTTATCTGCTTCTTTCTTAATACCATCTTTCTTTCCCTCTTTTTCACATTCTGTGCAAGATTTTACATTGAATGAAGTATTCTAATTTATGCTTCCTGGTTTAGACTCTGCGTGCCTCAAATTTGTACTCTTCAAGCTGGTTAGTTACTTGTTCTATCTGCTTGGGTCTAGATGCCCTGTAGAGGGTACTGCACTGTTTAAGACCCACAATGATGTGGAGATGCCGGCGTTGGACCGGGGTAAACACAGTAAGAAGTCTAACAACACCAGGTTAAAGTCCTTCTTTACTAAGACTCGCAATGACAGGTGGAGAGGTTCTCCATTGTGGCAAAATAATGGCGAAGGAGCCTGGCAATTTTAAATCTTGCCCTTGAACACCACATCTCCTATTTCATGGGGGCGGGACAGGAGTCTGGTCAGGGTTCACGCAGATGCGATTTACGGAGGGACCTGGGCATTTAAATCATTAGCTACCGCCACTGAAGCGGGCTTTTGGTAGTCCCAGGAGTGTAAAACCTGGTGTGTATAGATGGAATCCCCACAGTGCAAAAGGAGGCCATTCAATCCATCGCATCTGCACTGATCCTCCAAAAGAACATTCTGCCTAGGCCCACTCCCCCACCTATCCCATAATTTTACACATTGATCATGACCAATCCATCTAGTCTGCACATCTCTGGACTGTGGAAGGAATGATGTGGAGATGCCGGCGTTGGACTGGGGTAAACACAGTAAGAAGTCTCACAACACCAAAAAGTGGATTTTACTACCAAATAAACCTGTTGGACTTTAGCCTGGTGTTGTGAGACTTCTTACTCTGTGGATGGAAACCAAAGCACCCAGAAGAAACATACACAGGTACGGGGAGAATATGCAAACTCCACATAGACAGTGACCCGAGGCCAGAATCGAACCCAGCTCCCTGGTGCTGTGAGGTAGCACTGCTAACCACTGTGCCACTCTGGCAGCAGGTGAGAGCTGGTCTGACTTTGGAGGATTGGTTTGGATAGCCAGGGTAATTGATGAGGTAATTATCTCTTTGTATAGGGTCCAAGGGCATTTGTGGGAGAGGTAAGGTAGCCCTTTGGGATTGTTTAAAAGTGAACATGATTGTGTGTAAAAGGTGTGTGAACCAGCTGGAACTGTCAAAACTCTGTCAAAGAATATTAGGTGAGTTGGCATGGAAGTGGTAAGGGCAGAGTTTACTGGGGGGGGGGGGGGGGGTATGGATTGGCATAGATAGTATGAGGGGCCATGGGGTTGAGTGGGTGATACAAGGTAGAATAGAATTGTTGAATCCCTACAGTGCAAAAGGAGGCCATTTAGCCCATTGAGCCTGCACTGACAACAATCCTACCCAGTCCCTATCCCTGTCATCTCACACATTTACCCTGCTAATCCCCCTAACCTACAAATCTTGGGACACTAAGGCGCAATTTAAAATGGTCAATTAACCTAACCCACACATTTTAACATAATGAGAGGTGAGTGGTATTCTGTTGTCATTAAAGGTTATTCATGACAGCCCAGTTTCTCAACCTTGCACCTTGCCTGAGCTGTGGTGGTGGCCCTCAGCTTAAATCGCCACCAGTCAGCTCTCCCCCTCAAAGGGGTGAGCAACCTCTGGTCACCTGGGACTATGGTGACTTTATCTTACTAACTGCACAGTCCTGGGCAATATTCTTGTTTGGCTGGTTGACAACTTGTCCGCACTGTCAATTTAATAACATAACTCCCTTATTTCTTTCTTGTATTCTCCAAGTACAGCATAGAATCATAGAATCCCTGCAGTGGAGAAGGAGGCCATTTGGCCCATTGAGTCTGCACCGACCACAAACCCACCCAGGCCCTGTTCCCGTGACCCCACGCTTTTACCCTCCTAATTCCCCTGACACTAGGGTCAATTTAGCATAGCCAATCAACCTAACCAGCACACCTTTGGACTGTTGGGAGAAAACCGGAGCACCCGGAGGAAACCCACGCAGACACGGGGAGAACATGCAAACTCCATGCAGGTAGTGACCAGAGGCCGGAATCGAACCCGGATCCCTGGCACTGTGAGGCAGCAGTGCTAGGCACTGTGAGGCAGCAGTGCTAACCACTGTGCCACCATGCCGCAGTGACAAATCAGTAGAAACAGAGGGGCAAGGGAGGAGTGGAGATGTTGATTTAGGATTTGATCAGTACACACCAGCAACTCCGGCTTGAAGTGGGGGGTGCGGGGGGCAGCAAAACGTCAAAGCCAAGAGCAGTCAAATCCAGAGGGTGAAGGGATCCTGTGGGATCGGGGAAGTGAGGCACACACAAGATCAGGAGCAGTATCAGTAGCTATAAGCAGCAACTCCAACTCAGCCCACTAAAGGGTGTCTGAGACGTGTTGAAGGGTGCAGGCAGTCAGTAGTCACAGGAATTAAATAGAAAGCAGAAATCATTCAGCAGGAAGGAGCAGAATCCAGGGCAGGATCGGTACAAGCTCAGCATCGAGTGAAATATGCCCAGTGGAGCAGAAAATTGAGTGTGCAGAAGCAGACAAGTTATTTGAATAGAGGCAGTTCAGCAGTGAACATCGTGGTAGCAGAAAGTGGCAGCGAGATTAAAGCTCAAAAGCCATTGGAGAAATGAACTTTGGCTCAAGAGAAGATGGGTTTCTTTCCATGTCTAAGACAGTGGTATAGAGCTAAGAGACCAGCAGTACACTTCAACCACAACACTGAAACTCGGCAGGGAACAGCTCCTGCTACTATTGTTATTCTGTGCCTCCCTCTAGCTGTTCATCGGACCATCTCCCTCATCTTCACTGATCCTGTGAGAGGGGTTTGGGGGGGGGGGGGGGGGGGCGGGTAATAGATGATGTAGGCTGCAAATGATTACATTTAGACTTGAAACAATTGAGTGGCAGAGCAGAGTCCTGCTGGTCGGCCACACAACATATTTCAGCAGATGAACGCAGTCCTGATGACGGGTGTACAGAAAATCAATTGTTACCAGAGTTCCAGACGTTGGACTGAACACACACAAATGGTCTCATTAAATGCTGAAAGTCAGATATTCGCTGGCTATTTAAGTTAGACTTTGAGCACATTACGAGTCGATGTAAGTGTAAAAGTAAGGCATTCAATAACAGCACTCATATTTTGTCAAGCACTTTGGGATGTTTTACTGAGATGTACAAAGAAGAAAGAACAATACAGCACAGGAACAGGCCCTTCGGCCCTCCAAGCCTGCACCGATCATGTGTTCCTAACTAGACCATCCGCTTGTATCCCTCTATTCCCAGTCTGTTCATGTGGCTATCTAGATAAGTCTTAAATGATCCTAGCGTGTCTGCCTCAACCACCTTGCTTGGTAGTGCATTCCAGGCCCTCACCACCCTCTGTGTAAAATACGTCCTCCACATATCTGTATTGAACCTTGCCCCCCTTACCTTGAACTTGTGGCCCCATGTGTTTGTCATTTCTGACCTGGGAAAAAGCTTTCAATTGTTCACCCTATCTATGCCCTTCATAATTTTATAAACTTCTATTAGGTCGCCCCTCAACCTCCGTCTTTCCAGGAAGAACAACTCTAGTTTACTCAATCTCACCTCATACCTAATACCGTCCATACCAGGCAACATCCTGGTAAACCTTTTCTGCACTCTCTCCAAAGCCTCCATGTCCTTCTGGTAGTGTGGCGGCCAGAACTGGACGCAGTATTCCAAATGTGGCCTAACCACGTTCTATCTAACTGCAACATCATATGCCAACTTTTATACTCTGTGCCCTGTCCAATAAAGGCAAGCATGCCATATGCCTTCTTCACCACCTTTTCCACCTGTGCTGCCACCTTTAAGGATCTGTGGACTTGCAGACCCACCCAGATCCCTCTGTGTGTCTATATTCCTGATGGTTCTGCCATTTATTGTATAGCTCCCCCCTGCATTAGATCTACCAAAATGCATCACTTTGCATTTATCCGGATTAAATTCCATCTGCCATTTCTCCGCCCAATTTTCCCGCCTATCTATATCTAGCTGTGTTCTCTGATAATGTTCATCACTATCTGCAACTCCAGCAATCTCTGTGTCGTCCGCAAACTTACTAATCAGACCAGCTACATCTTCTTCCAAATCATTTATATATATCACAAACAGCAGAGGTCCCAGTACAGAGCCTTGCGGAACACCACTAGTCACAGACCTCCAATCAGAAAAAGACCCCTCCACTGCTACCCTCTGTCTTCTATGGCCGAGCCAGTCCTGTACCCATCTAGCTAGTTCACCTTTGATCCTGTGAGATTTAACCTTTTGCACCAGCCTGCCATGAGGGACCTTGTCAAATGCTTTACTAAAATCCATGTAGACGACATCCACGGTCCTTCCCTCGTCAATCATTTTTGTCACCTCATCAAAAAACTCAACCAAATTTGTGAGGCATGACCTCCCTCGTACAAAACCATGTTGTCTATCACTAATGAGACTATTCAGTTCTAAATATGTATAGATCCTATCTCTAAGAATCTTCTCCAACAATTTCCCTACCACAGATGTCAAGCTCACTGGCCTATAATTACCCGGGTTATCCTTGCTACCCTTCTTAAATAACGGGACCACATTTGCCATCGTCCAATCCTCTGGGACCTCACCTGTGTCCAATGAAGAAACAAAGATTTCTGTTAGAGGCCCAGCAATTGCATCTCTTGTCTCTCTCTCAGTAATTTAGGACAGATGCCATCTGGCCCTGGGGATTTGTCTACCTTAATGTTTCCTAAAACACCTAACACTTCCTCCCTTATAATTGCGATTTGTTCTAACGGGTCTACACATCCTTCTGAGACACTACCAATCAATGTGTCCCTCTCCTTTGTGAATACTGATGCAAAGTATTCATTTAGGATCTCACCTACTTCCTTGGGTTCTAAGCATAATTCCCCTCCTTTGTTCTTGAGAGGTCCGACTCTTTCTGACAACCATCTTGTTCCTAATGTATATTTAAAATGCCTTGGGATTCTCCTTAATCCTTCTGCCAAGGACATTTCGTGACCCCTTTTTGCCCTTTTAACTCCCTGTTTGAGTTATTTTCTACTTTCTCTGTATTCCTCCAGTGCTGCATCTGTTTTTAGCTGCCTGGACCTTATGTATGCCTCTTTTTTTCTTTTTGATTAGACCCACAATTTCTCTGGTTATCCACGGCTCTCGAATCCTACCTTTCCTGTCCTTCCTCTTTACAGGCACATGCCTGTCCTGCACTCTTATCAACTGCTCCTTAAAAGACTCCCACATGCCAGATGTGGATTTACCCTTGAACAGCCTCTCCCAATCAACAGCCACCAAATCCTGCCTAATCCGGCTGTAGTTAGCCTTCCCCCAGTTCAGCACCTTACCCATAGGACACACTCATCCTTTTCCATGACTATCCGAAAGTTTACAGAATTGTAGTCACTATTCACTCCATGTTCCCCCACTGAAACTTTGATGACCTGACCAGGCTCATTCCCCAGTACTAGGTCCAGTATAGCTCCCTCTCTAGTTGGACTATCAACATATTGTTCCAAAGAACCTTCCTGGACACATTTTACAAATTTCTCCCCGTCCGGACCCCCCAGCCCTAAGGGATTTCCAGTCTATATGAGCGAAATTAAACTCTCCCACTACAACAACCCTATTTTTTCTACGCCTGTCCAGAATCTCCTTACATATCCATTCCTCAACTTCCCATGGGCTGTTGGGAGGCCTGTAGTATACCCCCAGCATAGTGACTGCGCCCTTCCTGTTTCTGAGCTCTACCCACAGTGTCTCATTACATGATCTTTCCAAATTGTCCACCCTCTGTACCAGATCAAATCTGTAACCAGATCAAATCGGAGGGCGAGCTATTAGAAGGCGAAAGTTTGGTCAATGAGGTGTTTTTTAAGGATTGTTCTACAAGATGAAATGGTGGAGGGGTTGAGGGAGGAAATTCCAGGACATGGAGCCTGGGCACCTGTAAACGCAGCCAGGAATGGTGAGTTAGAAGAGAACGGGGGATGCGTAGAAAGTCAGAGCTAGAAGAATGGCGGGTTCTTGAAGGGATGGAGGGGATTATGGAGATGGGGAGAGCCATGGTCGTGAAATTATTTAAGTACGAATGAGAGAACCAGGGGCCAATAAAGGTCAGCAAGGACTGAGATGATGGATGTGATGGACTAAGAGTGGATTTGGACACGAGCAGCAGAGATTTGGTGAGATAAAGTTTCTGGTGGGTGAAAAATGGGTAAGAATGCCATTGAAACAGTCCCAGCTGCAAGTGACAGAGGTATGGATGAGAGTTTTAATGACCGATGAGCTAAAACATACAACGCAGCAATGGAAACAGGGAATCTTTCTATATATATATATATATTATATATATATATGGGACCAAAAGCTCTCCTTGAGGTCAAATCGGATCACGGTCACTGAGAATGACCATGTTCAGCTTCAGACAGTGGCTGGGGAAAGGGATGGAATTGGTGGTGACAATATGGAGTTTCTAGACTAGAGGTGATGACATGTATCTTCTCGGTGTTAAATTGGATGAAATTGCAGCTCATCTAAATCACTCGCTTTTTATCGTATTGCCACATACACTTTTCCATCTCTCTCCCTCTGTACATCCCCTCTATTTGTATCTCCTCTCCCCTGCAATAATCTGAATTGAAGTTTTCTAGAACATTTACCACCTTGTATACATCGAATGCAACTTTTTTTCTAGCTGAAAACCCTTTGGGGGGGGGGGTGAGGGGGGGAAGGAATTTTGCGTCCACGTTCGCTGTGAGGGCAAATGGTGCCACAGGCACAAAATCCTTCGAGTGCTGGAAAATGAGGATCTCGCCGGTGACTTCTTGTCTTCGCCGACACTGCCCCCCCCACCCCCCCACCCTTCCCAGCCAGTGACATAATGAGGATCCCGCCCAGGATGGTCAAGAATCTCATTTCAGTGCAGTGACATATCATTAGCGGGCATCCCTGCTGTACCATCTCCCCACATGGGTGGGATTCTCTGCACTCGCCTGCAAAACCAGAGATTCCCGCCCGACTTCAACAGACCTTTATGTGGTCTGCCGCCGCCGCCGCCGCCGCCGCCACCCCCCCCCCCCCCCCCACTAGAATTCCAGTCACTAGAATTCCAGTGGTGGGCGGGATGGGAGAATTCAGGCCTAGGAACTGCCCTTCCCCCTCCACCCCCCCCCCCCTCCCCCACCCTTGCCAACATGGCCTTACATCAGCAAGGTTTTTGAAACTTTTTTTAAAATGGGAACCAGGCAAAGGGAACTCACTGGGGGTGCACAGGTAAGTATAGCCCTTCCCCAGGGGGAGCGAGACATGGCGGGCAGCACCCTGGCACTGGGTGCTGTGGCAGGGGGCAGATCAGGGGAGGGGGGTGCTTCAGTTGGGGAAATCTGTGCAGTAGGTTCCTCATGTGGTAGTGGGAGGAAGGGGGGAGGGGGCATGTTCCAGGAGGAGATACAAATAGAGGGGATATACAGAGAGAGAGATGTTACTGTACTGAAATTAGATTCTCGACCATCCTGGGCGGGATCCTCATTATGTCGCTGGCTGGGAAGGGGTTGGGGGGGGGTGGGGAACGGTGTGTGGAGGCGATTCCGTAGGGGATAGGGGTATGTGCGTTTGGGGAGGTGGGGGGAGTTTGTCTCCTTGGGGTGGGATCTTTGTTTAAGAAAGGGTAAGAGCTGGAATTTGTCTATTTTGTCTCCAATTTCCAGTCCTCTGTTACCTTCACATGGTCCATCTTGAACACTTCTCTTTCCTTCCTTGACCTCTCTGTCTCCATTTCTGGTGATAAGCTGTCCACTAGTATCCATTACAAGCCCACTGACTCCCACAACTACCTTGACTACAGCTCTTCACACCCCACATCCTGTAAGGACTTCATCCCATTCTCTCAGTTCCTTCACCTCCGCTGCATCTGTTTAGATTATGCCACTTTCCAAAATAGCGCTGCCAATATGTCTTCCTCATCCACAGTTCTTCAGTCCTCAGGTACCAGCCCTGTACTTAACATAAACTCTGCAATTTCTGCCCTCATTTAACATGAACATTTGTGACAAACATTAGACATACTTTAGTTCCCTGGTTTGGATGCTTTTTTATGGAGTGAATTTTTAGATTGACAACACACTCACTTAAAAGAAAACCAGAATACTTTCCTCAAACTGCCTGCTGTAGGATTACCTTGTACATCCCGCAAAGCCAAAAGAATATATTGGAAAGCAGCCAATCAAGCCAAGTCTGTTGAGTCTTTTCCCAGATGCTTAGTAATTGTTGAGCCTACTCAAATGTTAGAGGCAATTAACATGTATCACAAGGCTATGAAGGCAACAATACAATTTAATAGGGATAGCCCCAGTTTTGACAGCCCTTGTCATGGGAGCTTGTATCTCCAAAGGTACAGGATCTGTACGGATATAAAGAGTGGACATTGAATAGTTGATATAGCTGTAACAGATGATGAAAGAAAACGTGGCTTTGTGGATAGGACGCCTACATAATTCTGCAAGGCATAAAATAACATATTGTGTGGCTACTCTCCTTCCAAGTGTATGTATTTATTGTTTGCCTTTGTGAAACCTTTCATTCATTGGAAGGTGACTGACTGGTTTGTCTTGAGCTGCTTCAAAGGTGCCGTGTTATTTGTACGCAGCAGATTTAAAGCCATGTTCACGAATGGGTTCAGCAACTTGACTGCTGCTGCTTACTTCTCTGACTGATTATCTGTTCATAAACCCGTTTGGCAGTTCCTCTTGTAAAAGTGTCTGGCGTGACTGATACTAATGCTCTTTCCAAAAGTGACAGGGGTGCGCAAATCCTACACTTAAGCCAAACAAAATAATTTTGTTAGCCCAGCGCATATAAACCTAGATCACTTTCCACAAATAGTCACAGTTTCTTTCACAGAAACATAGAAGATAGGAGCTGGAGGAGGCCATTTGGCCCTTCGAGCCTGCTCCGCTATTCATTACAATCATGGCTGATCGTCCAACTCAATAGCCTAATCCTGCTTTCTCCCCATAACCTTTGATCCCATTTGTCCCAAGTGCTTTATCCAGCCGCCTCTTGAATTCTTTCAGTATTCAGAAATACTGCAGATGCTGGAACTTGGAAATAAAAGCAGAAAAGTGTCAGCAGGTCTTGGCAACACCTGTGGAGAGAGAAACTGTATTAATGTTTCACCTCGAATCTTGGGTTCTTAGACAAGAGAACAAAAGGCTGCCTTTTTTGGTTGAAAGAGTTTGGAGATGCAGAAGAGGTCAGAGTTGTAGGAACGCAGTTTTTCTGAGGGTTGCAAAGCTGGAGGAGGTCAGGGAGAAAGAGAGGTGTGAGGCGATCGAGGGATTGAACACAAAGGGGAGAGCTCTATCGATGAAGCATTGGTGGACTGGGAGCATACAGAGGTCATAAACAAAGCCCAGTCCATCACGCAAACCAGTCTCCCATCCATTGACTCTGTCAACACTTCCCGCTGCCTCGGAAAAGCAGTCAGCATAATTAAGGACCTCACGCACCCAGGACATACTCTCTTCCACCTTTTTCCAATGGGAAAAAGGTACAAAAGTCTGAGGACACATACCAACTGACTCAAGAACAGCTGCCATCAGACTTTTGAATGGACCTACCTCGTATCTTTCTCAACACCCTCACTGTGACTGTAACACAACATTCTGCACACTCTCCTTCTCTATGGTATGCTTTGTCTGTATAGTGCACAAGAAACAATACTTTTCACTGACGAAAAGTCATCTAGACCCGAAACTTTGCCTCTATTCTCTCCCCACAGATGCTGTCAAAGCTGGAGTCTGATGATGCAGCTGTATAGAACGCTGGTTAGGCCACATTTGTAGTACTGCGTCCAGTTCTGGTCGCCGCACTACCAGAAGGACGTGGAGGCGTTAGAGAGAGTGCAGAGAAGGTTTACCAGGATGTTGCCTGGTATGGAGGGTCTTAGCTATGAGGAGAGATTGGGTAAACTGGGGTTGTTCTCCCTGGAAAGACGGAGAATGAGGGGAGATCTAATAGAGGTGTACAAGATTATGAAGGGGATAGATAGGGTGAACGGTGGGAAGCTTTTTCCCAGATCAGAAGTGACGTTCACGAGGGGTCACGGGCTCAAGGTGAGAGGGGCGAAGTATAACTCAGATATTAGAGGGATGTTTTTTACACAGAGGGTGGTGGGGGCCTGGAATGCGTTGCCAAGTAGGGTGGTGGAGGCAGGCACGCTGACATCGTTTAAGACTTACCTGGATAGTCACATGAGCAGCCTGGGAATGGAGGGATACAAACGATTGGCCAAGTTGGACCAAGGAGCGGCACAGGCTTGGAGGGCCGAAGGGCCTGTTTCCTGTGCTGTACTGTTCTTTGTTCTTTGTTTGTTCTTTGTTCAAACCTGCTGAGATTTTCCAGCATTTTCTGTTTTTGAATACTTTACACGGTATACCAATACATGTGACAATAAATCAAATGAAGCTGAGGGTGACAGGTGAATGGAACTTAGTGTGAGTTAAATACAAGCAATGAAGGGTTGGAAATGTTCAAGTGTTTGGAGGATTCAAAGCGGGAGGCCAGCCAGAAGCCTATTAGACTAATTGATGGATGAGGATTTTAGTTGCTCCTTAATGTGAAAAGATGTGTAGGTTAAATGGATTTGCCATGGTAAATGCACAGGGTTATGGGGCTAAGGCAGAGGGGAGGGCTGCCCTTTTGGAGAGTAGGTGCAGATTCGATGGCCCGAATGTCCTCTTTCTGCACGGTAGGGATTCTATGATTCTGAGATGACATTGAAGTGATGCAGAGTTTCATAGTGATGCACTATCAATTAGGCAAAAGACTACTTGTGTGCCAATACAACCGTAGGCTTTTATTCATTACAGAACCAGGAGCACATCCCAACAGATAACCGACCCGAACTGAACAAGGGGGAGGAAACAGCCACCTTTATACGAGGTGACAAGGGGAGGAGCCAGCAGGGGATGTGTCCAGGCATGACAAACACACAACGGTGGTCCAGGCAGGACAAAGGCACAACTGAAGTCCACCACACATAGGCACTTAGAATGCATTGATGCATTAAAACTTGCTCTATCACAGAAAAGATACATTGCAGTACCACCAATACCTTGATAACCATAATTTCTATCTATGGCAAAGATTCTTTAGCTTTGAGTTCACCAACAAATAAACTTTCAGCTGAATAGAGTTCCAGAATTGCTCAACGCGATACAAGCATCAGCCAGACTAAACTTCAATTTTACACTCCAGTTCCTGCCACCCACAGCCACACTGAAAAGTTGGTTAAAATCTGCCTTTACTTCAACCTGTCCCACAATGTGTGGGAGTATTGTGAAACAACAGCCAATCTTTGGAGGGAAATGAAAATTCTCACTGATTTTCATCGAGCAATGAATACTGCTTCTGAAATGCTCATTCTTTATGGAAATGAGAGGGTTTGGTGTGGTGGTATTGCCACGGATGCTTATTGCATGAGCTTCTAGAGCTTGACCTGCCATGGTATTTTTTCAACAATATTCATTTAAATATTGGTTTTCCCGATATTAGCATAATGCTTCTGACACCTTGGGTGGAATTTTCCCTAGCGTGTTATTTCCAACGAGAAAACCTGTGTGTTTATCCCCCCAAAAAAAGTTTTCTCTCCAGATCTTGCGACACTCTGCCAAAAAAAATCAAGGGGGCATGTTTCATGCCGTCATACAAGGGGTCGATGCCTCAACGGGCTGGGAAAACCTTGCTGCTTAAAGATCGGAGC